>NC_056736.1:358700561-358963163 GCF_019279795.1 Protopterus annectens
ATGAAGCATTTTGGAGTATGGATTAGAAAGGCTTCTGTTACAGTGGCTATGGATATGCAAGAAGAGATTAAACAAACAAAAGCTAATAAAAAAACTCAGAAATTGGAAGCTCTTGTTTATGGATATAGATAGTAAGACACAATCAATGAAAATGTTTTAGTCCCTTTGGTGTTATATATAGGTTAGGCATATTTTTTTATCAACCAGAAAAGTTATGGACAATAATTAATGAGCTGGAGGAATTTATCTTTGAAGTGAAAGAGGGCAAGAGCTACGTGGGATATGTTGATCCTCCCAATAGAATAAGGCATTTTATGATTACTGGATTTGAATTTATGTTTTACAGCTAGACAATTAAGACTTAAATACATAACCCGAGCAGAGTGCTGAATAGGGTGCACTGGAGTGTGAGTAAAATTCAAAGTGGATGATGATGATGAAGAGGGGGATCAACAAATAAGGACAGCTGGATTTTGGATGCAGATTGTTAAGGATAATAATAACCATACAGAATATTAAAGCAATCATTATGGTACTGAAGGAGCTAAAAACCACTGGGAACATAAGTCACAAAGCATCATAGACAGTGATGAAGTCTACATCACATGGAATCACCCATTGTCAAAAGTTCAAAAGATACATGTGAGAAAACCAGATATAGTGGTCCATGAGATATAAGACAAAAATAGCATTGATCATTGAAATTGCTACACCCAGTAAATACAGTGTCTTGCATACAAAGTCATAAAATATCAGGATTTGCAGACAGAAATGAGAGCAATGTGGAAGATACCCAGACAGTTCCAATAGTAGTAGGAGCAATGGGTCTTATAAAAAAGAATATATAACTGTATTTAGATATGTTACCAATACATGTAACTCCATAGAATTGCAGAAGGAGTCATTACTGGGCACCTTCCAGGTGCTGTGAAGAGCACTTCTGGCTAACATCAAAGATTGAAACAATACTAATTTCATGAACTTTAATCATACTTTGTCTTAGGAATGGGATCCATTCCCATCATGGTATTAGAAACTGAAAAGACTTGGAGAAAAATATATATATATATCCATAAAGTTGCAGAAAGTATTTCAAGTATTAAGACAACATGAAAATGGAGAAAGAAGACTTTGGCAACAGGGATGACTGCAAGCAGGCGTACAGAAAATAGGCAAAGGGGGGCTGGAATGTACTGGAGAAAACTGGCAAAGGAACCAAGGTACTGGGAGCAAATAACTAGACAGAGAAAGGGAACAGAGTGAGATGAGGCTAAGAAGTTTGAACTGCATGTAGGGATTGATATCAGAGTAAAGGCAAATAGAAATGGATAAGGAAGTCCCAAGAGAAAGATTTACTCTGATAGAGTTGTTAGTTCAATCTAGAACAGAAGTTGTTAAAAATGGATAATTAGTAGGACATATAAATATTGCATAACTATAAGACTTAATCAGGGGAGGTTAGAAAAAATTGGGAAGAGAAGCTGGAAAATCAACTTACAATGAACAATGGGAGGACATGTGTATGGCTCCCAAGTAAGCAAAGTCCAGAATGTTTAGAAGTTTTGCTTTCAGGAGGAGTGAGGTTTAAAGAAATACAGGAATTAAACAATTTATGCAATGTTTGACTGAAAGACTGTTGTTATAAAGATAGAAAATGTATGTAATGTATAGTGAGCTTAAATGGAAAAAATGTCAATATAATTTCTTCTCTCTTAATGTAGTCATACATATGAATGTCTTAAACAGTAATTTAACAAAGGTGTTTAAATATAAAGAAAACTGTACATAGCAAAATAAATAAAATTTGGCTGCACCACCCAAGTAGTTCGTCATTACTCATGCACATGCTTCTGCTGGAGAGACTTCTCATATGGTCTTCTTCTTGGTAGGTGGAAATGTAGTCTGACACAGAAACAAGAAGGCACAGTTGCCATGCAAGCAGGCAGCATGCCGCACAAAATGGTATTGCTGTTGTGTGTTGCAAGTGATGCTAGATACATAAATAAAAAACAACAGAATGTTGCTCGTGGATCCCAAGAAAAAGTTCACTGTGCACTGTGAATTCCGATCCAACACTTTAATAGTTAAAATATTCAACAGCTAAAAACAGCCAAACAAATACTGTAGGTTAAGCGCTTTCATCTAACTTGTAGACTTCACCAGAACAACTATTAATAAAATCCCTTTTGCTTATATACTAGTTCCAATCAAACATTTTTCAAATAATTAAACAATTAAATGATGTTATACTATTTAAAGTGCCAGTGCTCTCTGTATCAACTGATGCCATACTAAAATAGTAACTAATTTCATATACAACTCGTTCCACACCATAATTAAAAAATTATATTAAAATAAAAAATATTTAATGATACATTAAAAATTAATTTGATGTTTCATGTGTCCAAATATACCATGAAATATTCTATTACCTATTATTTTCCAATATGGGCTTTATAGAAATTGAATCATTCAACCCAGAATGAACAGAAGCATTTAATTTAATCTGCCATCTGGTCTCTTTTTCTCCCAATAAGTGTTTAACACTCCCCCCCCCTAGGATTCAGATTCAGATTCAGCTGCCAGGATGACCTCTGACTATACAGATTTAGCAAATGAATTAGATTATATAGGAAATATGTTCAAATCCAGAGGGTATCCTGCAGCCCTGATACAAGACATCAAAAAATATGTAATGCACCAATGGGGAAGAAAGTATAAACCTATATTAGGAAATAGTAATGTAGACATAGGGGGAGATGTTAAAATTAATGAAGCAAATGATCTAGATGGATGTATGAAAGCATGTATTTTACAATATGCCCCTGAGACGCAGGACATAACCAGAATTATAACTAGAAATTGGAATATACTTAAAACAGACAATGATGTGTTCAAATTAGTGGGAAACAAACCACAATTTGTTTCTAAAACAGGAATTAATCTTAAAACTGAATTGGAAAGGAAAACTGTGGATCAAAATGTAATGAAAGGGACAGGTACCACAAAATGTGGGAATTGTAATCATTGTCATTTAATCATTAAAAGTCCGTCTGTAACCTTGGAAGATATTAATAATACTACTGTATGGTTCCGGAAAGGGAATTGTAGGACCCAGCATCTGGTTTACATGGCGAAGTGTAGCAACTGTCCATGTTTTTATGTGGGAAAGACGGACAGATGTTTTTGAAACAGAATATATGAGCACTGTTACAAAATCAAGAAGCAGGACACTAATAATGCATTATGGAGGCATCTTGAGGGGAATAGTAAATGTAGTATTTTTAACTTTGGTATACTTGAATGTGTAAAAGTGAATCCTAGAGGGGGAGTGTTAAACACTTATTAGGAGAAAAAGAGACCAGATGGCAGATTAAATTAAATGCTTCTGTTCATCCTGGGTTGAATGATTCAATTTCTATAAAGCCCATATTGGAAAATAATAGGTAATAGAATATTTCATGGTATATTTGGACACATGAAACATCAAATTAATTTTTAATGTATCATTAAATATTTTTTATTTTAATATGATTTTTTAATTATGGTGTGGAACGAGTTGTATATGAAATTAGTTACTATTTTAGTATGGCATCAGTTGATACAGAGAGCACTGGCACTTTAAACAGTATAACATCATTTAATTGTTTAATTACTTGAAAAATGTTTGATTGGAACTAATATATAAGCAAGAGGGATTTTATTAATAGTTGTTCTGATGAAGTCTACAAGTTAGATGAAAGCGCTTAACCTACAGTATTTCTATGGCTGTTTTTAGCTGTTGAATATTTTAACTATTAAAGTGTTGGATCGGAATTCACAGTGCACAATGAACTTTTTCTTGGGATCCACGAGCAACATTCTGTTGGTTTTTATTTAGTCGAGTGTTCGGGATTATTCTGGTGTTTTTCATAGATGCTAGATACATGCTGGACAATGGCAGAGATGGCACATAACACTGCATATACAGAAACACAGAAAGTCGGGGGAGACATTTTCAGCCAACTAACGGGATGTTTCCACTGCCTGGATACATATAGTGACAAAATGCAGTATTCATCCAAGACTTGCAGGCAGATAGCTGTAGTGTGTGCCATGCTGCTTAACATGTCTGCAGAGAAACAACTACAGCAGCCAGAAAATATCACCAAAGGGTTATCCATTCCTGCTTGAGCAGCTAATAAGGAGTTTGACCACCACCAAAGCAGCACTCAAACTAGAGCAGTTTAACAAAATGCTGCAAAACTTACCTCTGGTGGATTCCAACTTAGACTAAACCCATGGAAACCTTATTAACCTGGAGCATTTCCTACAGACACTTGTACAGCTGCTGCCAGCCCAACCCCTCTACCCAATCTACCACCTGGAACGCCTCCACCTTTGTGAGCTGCTTCTGTTTGTAATCCAGCTTCTGTAGTGGACATGTCCTATGTATCATTTTTGGCATCTAATATTACACTAGCTGTTCCTTGCCGCACCTGCTACCCAGTCTTAGTATGGCTACCCAGACCCCTGTTGCCTTGCAGTACTCCCTACCATACCCAGTCCTGATATACTTTGTCTTTGTTACATCTGGCCAGAATGTATAAGCCAAATGTGCAGACAGCCTATAGGCATATCTTAGTCTCCTAAGCAATGAATGTTTCCACCTGCTGTCTATCTTGGGGGTGGGACTGGGATGGCCACAGCAAGACAGACATCTGTGGGTTACATGTCAATTCAGCATGTAGACATGGCTGTCTACAGATATCCCATAGGTATGTTGCTTCACACACTGCAGTCAGTGGTCACTTATGTGTCATGCTGTAACCAGGCAATACCTTTCTTATTTAAACTGCAACAAGGGGCATGTTACCTTGACACATGCCTATCAACTGTCCAGATTTATGCCTCGGATTTTTGGTCCATTCCCATAAAGCTGGTGGTTTTATGGCAAATCATAGAGCATAACTCACTAAGTAATGACATTCATTTGAATTTCAGACTCCATATTCTTCAGAAAATGCATGCTAGTATAAATCCTGTTGTTCCCGCAACTTTCTGAGTTATAAGAACGATACTTAAAACCTGTCCCTATTTTTGGAACCTTGTCCCCCCATTATTTTAGATTTGGAACAAGAAATCTGAACAAAGAGATTGAGAGGTATGCTATAACACACCATTTTGTATCAGAATACCAAACATCTGTATTGTTCAGCAGACCCTGTTCCCTCCAAGTGTCATCATACCACCTATAGCATCATGTTGTTAATGCCATATGTTCACAAAGCCCATGATGTGTCCCCCTTAAATAGAACAGCATCACGCCATGGTGCTGTGGCCCCACATCAACCTATACGACTATCCCTTTTTTTGCTACCATACACCATTGGCGTTGTGTACACAGCACGGATACACTACCAGGCATCTCAAATGTTCAATGTCTTATTCTGTAAAGTTCTAAATAAGCAATTGCTTAATATAATGCGATCTTGCACAACATTGCATCCTCACATTACATCCCTCTAATCAGGGTCTCTTAGAGTAGAGGTTATATCAATGAGGTAAATGAAGCACAGCCATTTCTACATCAGTACTACAATGAACTATACATACTAAGCTGTGTAAACCTGTCCTCCCCCATTTGTGAAAGGGCTAGGGATATATAGATAAGTTATGTGATTAACAGAATCTGTGATATCCGTAGTGGTACAATTCTGTGTAAGGGAGGCTTTTTAGTAGCATCCTATTGCTGGTTACAATACACATCATATGCCTGGTCATGCACATGTGGCTACAATTTTTTTCTTTGAGTGAGTGAGGGAGATCGGGCATGGTTTCCTCAGGTGCTGGGAATAGCAAGATTCCTGCTTGGCATCTGACAGAGAGAGAGAGAGAGAGAAAGTTGCAAAGATGGTGAGATGTCACTAACATCACCCATTCTGGTTAGCTGTGCAGTCATTGGTACAGTGATCTAAAATAGTGCCACCCTGACCTGCCGATATAGTGAGAGACAATATTACTATTACTATTATCTTAGTACTCTTAGCAGGTCTGCCCACATACCAAAGTCTTCACATTTTGCTTTATAAGTTTATAGCTGATTACTAGGCTAACCATGCTGAAGAGCCATGTATGCCTAAGCAATAAACCGTGATCAGAATCAAACCTTGTACTTTGTAACTGAGGTGATGTCTTTAACTATTATACCAAACCAAACCTAATACCTAGGTTCTTAAGAGAATACTAAGCTAACTGACATGCAGAGTCATTTTAAGCCTAGCCAAAATCCCAAGATAAGAATCAAACCCTGTACCTTGGGTTTATAAGGTGAAGACCTTAACCATTATGCCAAACCACACTTTACAGTGGTGAAGAAGCATCAAGCTGGCACTTCTGGCACTGGGTCTTTGGCAATAAAGGGGAAAGCTGGACTATGCATAAGTGCAAATCCAGAAGACTGAGTGACGTGGTTTTGCAAAGTCCAGTGTTCTCTGTTATCATCTTAAAGCATTAATGCCACTAAATATGATAAAAGCAACAAGCTTTTTATCATTGGTGAGCACATCTCTTCATAGGTTCTAAGGTTCATAGGTACTAGGCTATTGGCCCTAGGGCCTATATAAGTCTAGCCAAATGGTACCCTGGCTTTCGCCACCCAAAAAAATTATTTTCCTTTGCCCCTGTCGAGCAGAGCCACAGAAGTGATCCCCAGCGTGAATTTCCTATCTCCCATCCCAATCATCAAGATTTTTCTTGAAGAGTGCTAATGAGTAGCTTTGTTTGATATAGATATGTAGTTTGTTCCAGAGTATGGTAAGTCTCTGGGACAGGAATTTATCCCTCCAGCATGTTCTATTTATTTCTGTCTGTCCCCGACATTTATTAGAAATATTTTTTAACAGTGAATGTGAAACATGACGTTTAAACACGAAAGTGAGAAAATGGAGTCCTAATACTCAAAATGAGGAGCATTCCTCATAATGAGGTCTCTTGAGAGGTATGAGTAACAATAACATGTTTTTCACCCATTATTTTTAGCTTTGCTCCTGTTTATTGATCAAAAAGGTTGAGGGCTGTGGCCAAGATGATATGCATCAGCTCCTAAATGTTTCACAACTGCCATAACTTTCTGAGGGCTAAGCCAAAAAAAACTGGTGTAGTCCAGAGATCTCCATTATTGCTAGGTCTCCAGTACTCACCACCCTGGCCTCTCTGAAGGAGTCAGAGATCATCCTGCTGAAAGTGACATGCAGAGCTCATTGGTGGTGGCCATGGCCACTTCTTGGGAGTGGGACAGAGGCTATTCTGATAGTGACCCTAACACTTCCCAGCAGCGGCTACAGAGGTTGGTGTCTACAACACTTCTTAATCTTTAACTGCACTACTGGAAGCCTCACAGGTGGCATAAGAAATTTACTCTACTAAACCCCCAGCAAGTCTCATGGTGAAACCACAACATGTTAGTAGTTATCCCGTTTTCCCTACCAGGGGCTTCCAAGTTCCATCGTACTTTTGGAATTCTGTTCCCTGGTCCATTTTTTTTTTGATTTCCTAACCTACTCAACTTAAACCTTAAATGCTAGGAATCCCACAAACTGCATAAAATACAAAAAATACAAATCCTTATAATTTTCACGTAGCTTTATGGAAAGACTTTTAATCTATAAGATATGACGTGGCCAAAGCTTTCATAACACAGAGCTGTAACCTGCATACTAATAAAGCTACATGCTCTAGCATAGTCTCCTTGGATAGGTATAGTTTTAGAAGATTGCAGTCTGACATAACCTCTCACTTCATCCATAATTTAGCTTAAAATCATGAAGCTTTTTGAGAAAGTCAACAATACTAATAAATGATAATCGGCATTACAGTTATAAACCTCGTTTACCTCAAAAACCGCCAAAAGGTGCCCCAAATTTGCAGCCTCTGATTATCTACTGCTTTGCCCTTAACTGTGGAGATAAGTTAGCATTATGCCATTATGTACAAATAATCAACGTATCAGTGCTATCAAGTTTTCCCCCAGAAATTATGCATTAGTATTATGACCTAAAAAAAGTGTGTTTTAACCAGACACAAACCGTCTGGTAAAACTTTGATAGTATATCACATTTCAGTGTGCTACACACACACACACACACACACACACACACACACACACACACACACACACACACACACACACACACACACACACACACACACACACACACACACACACTCACACACACACACACACACACACACACACACTCTGCCTCTTCTGCTTTCACACATACATACACACTGCTTTCACGCACGCAATGTTCTTTCTCTCCTGCATTGCTCACTCTCTCTCATACATGCATGCACAGCCTTTTCTGCATTCACACACACATACATCCTGCTTTCACGCATGCACTGTTCATTCTCTCCTGCATTGCTCACTCTCTCTCATACACGCATACACAGCCTTTTCTGCATTCACACAGATATACAAACTGCTTTTACGCAGCCTTTTCTGCATTCATACAGACATACAAACTGCTTTTATGCAGCCTTTTCGGAATTCACACAGACATGCAAACAGCTTTTACGCACACACTGTTCATTCTCTCATGTATTGCTTGCTCTTTTTCAGGCACATACATTCACCATCACTTCTGCATTCAGACACACACACATACTGCTTTCATGGGCACATTCTGTCACACACTTGCAGGCATACACCCAAACACACTCATATAAAGCTGTACATACACACACACACACACACACACACACACACACACACACACACACACACACACACACACACACATACGCAAACACATTTTTTTTTCTAATGTTTGTGTGGCCGATACTAAAGGATTCCACGACCCGGTACCGGTCCACACCTGGTGGTTGGACAGTCTGATGATGGGAAGGCAATAGCATTCCAGATTTCCAGAGAATATATATATTATTGCCACATATTTTTGGTGTGTTCATTTTAAAACTAGGCTAACTACAGAGGATTGAGAGCACTGAACAATGGCACATTTGACTATAGTAATGTATACGTCATATCCGTGAGGCAAGGCAAGGGAACAGAAAAACATTACTGTAGCACCAGTTGTTAAACCACTACATATTTTTCCACAAATATGCAATGCTTTGCCCCTGTTTCTGGTGTTAGACTGGTACATGTTTAAGAGCCAGTTAAATCAGCTGTCCTTACTTCAGTGGCTTTGCACCCCCATATTTATGCCTCGGTCTGGATTGAGGACAGGCATATTGAGGAGGCAAGCATACATCTCAGCTGCTGCTTCTGCCAGCGATCAGATCACTCTCAGACTTCACTCTCTTCTCTCTCACTCTCTCTCTCACACATACACATACACACACACAGACACACACACACAGACAGACACACACACACACACACACACACACACACACACACACACACACACACACACACACACACTGCCTCTTCTGCCTTCATGCATGCAGCATTCACTCACACATGAGGACAGAAGCACATAGACACAATCACACACACTTTCTTTTTCTTTGGTGCATTTGTATTTTACACTTTCTAAACAGCAAAAGCACTGCTTAGGGGTTGCAAAATACTGGCTAAATGGATATCCCTGTTCTCATAGTCAATCTGAATGTGCAAGCTCTCATACACACAAACAGTCTGTACTGGAATTCACACACACACACACACACACACACACACACACACACACACACACACATATACATACACATTGCTGAGTCACACAAACATACACACTGTTTTCACACACACACTGTTCTTTCTCTCCTGCATTGCTCACTCTCTCTCATACATGAAAACACAGCCTTTTCTGCATTCACACAGACGTACATACTGCTTTCTCTCCTGCGTTGCTCACTTTCCCTCATACGTGCATACACAGCCTTTTCTGCATTCACACAGACATACATCCTGCTTTCTCGCATGCACTGTTCTTTTTCTTCTGCATTGCTCACTCTCACTCATACATGCAAACACAGCCTTTTCTGCATTCTCACAGACATATACTGCTTTCACACATGCACTGTTCTTTCTCTCCTGCATTACTCACCCTCTCTCATACATGCATACACAGTCTTTTCTGCATTCACACAGACATGCATCCTGCTTTCTCTCATGCACTGTTCTTTCTCTCCTGCATTGCTCACTCTCTCTCATACACACAAACACAGCCTTTTCTGCATTCACATAGACATAGATACTGCTTTCAGGCATGTATTCACTCACACACATGCAGACAGAAACACTCATACACATACATGCACACACTGCAGCAGGGTAGTCGGAGACATTGTATTTGACTAAAAACGAATAGGAGAACAAATGTTAAGGAAGAACAGGAGAACAAAAGCAGGATAATACGTAATAATACTTTTGTGGCAGAATTGCGGGCAGAAATTTATATGCAGTCTAAATACTTAAATGAACTTACCAAAACACTAATAGCAAATGATGTCTGTTTCCAGGGAATTTGCCTGCAGTTTCACTGGAGGAAATACTTGATCCAGTGCTGTTTTTACTCCAGAAGGAAACAGTAGATGGAACAGAGTTCCACAACAAGTTATGCAGTACTTTATAGTAGCTGATAAGTGGGCCAGCCTAGATAATGTCGATGTCACAGTGTGCGAGAATCAGCAGAAGAGGGAACTGCTGATTTAACTGTGTCAAAGGTACATCGCAAAGGTGGAGACCAATTCCACCTGAAAGGAAGTGATACTAAAGAAAAGGGGATAGTCTTTCCTGCTCTATGCTAGGGAAGGGGAGAAATGTAGAACTGACAAACATCTTCATGCATTCTGGTAACAGCTGATGCCTGGGATAAGTTTACAGGGATAAAAGAACACTCTCAATTGAGTTAAATTATAGTCGAGCCTGGAGGTTTCCTTTAAAGAATGTCCTAAAGAAGATCTTTGATGCCCCATGTCAGGGAAAATAGCTGATTCCAATGATATTGGGAAACAGAAGCAAAATAGCAGCTGTCCAAAGCTTCAAGCCTTATACTTGCAATGACTATTACTCTAACAAAACAAAAGTTGTTCAGGACACCACAGAGAGATTTTAATAACAAGCTTTCACAATACAATAAACTTTTACAAATCAGAGAAACACACAGTATATTTTAAACTACATAAAATTTTTTTTGTTATACTTTAATATACTTGAATAAATATATTCTTAAAACAATATTCCAGAATTAATACCATTACCTTAAAGTTCATGATTTCAGTGTACATTTTATATTTATAGTAGTATTAAGACCTGGGCTATGATCTGCTCTCATTTTATTTATCCATTTCAATCCAGTCTTCCCATCTTATTCTGAATATCCCTAAACCTGCTTACATTCAAAAACAGTTTCTAAAATTAAAAAATGAAAACCATGATTTGAGCCTCTTTCTACAATATGTTTACATAAGGCATTCTGCTCCTTATTCCTTCTAATATCAGAAAAGTGTGAGTAAAGTCTGCCTTTAACTTATAATTTGTCTAACCAACATAAAATGATTCACATTCTTAATTTCCCAGATATACCAGATCTGTTGCATCACAGGTTGCAAAATACCTAATCTCGTAATCTTGTGATGTTACTGGGCAAGTAAAAGTTGTATTACTACTTATATATTTACAATACAAACAAGATCAACAAGGATACGTACCAATGTTCACATATTTCATACCTTTGTTGACTTGGCATTGTTCTTTGTAATGCGGACAACGCTTCAAAGTCATGCCATTCTTATAGCTAAACACAGGCTTATCTGTTAATTTTTCAATTCAATATGTGTTAAGATATAATATTTTGCATCTCCTTAGTGTGTTTATTATATGTTAACACCATTCGCATGTTATTAGATATCTTGGTTCTGTCTCTATTATTATCAAATCTATCTTGTGTGTTTCCTATAATTTCACCAAAAACTTTACATACATTATCTTTATTATCGAATATTTATTTACAGAGTTTAATTTCTTCCTTTTTATATCACTTCTTAAAAAATGTATTCTATGTACATTTGGTATGTATTTAATCTACCCACTCTTGTCATCTGTCCTTTCGGTATGCTCTTAGGAAGGAATGTGAGATGCAAGCTAGATCTAATCAAATAACAATTCTTCTTAACATTCTTTATATACATTTTTGTCATTAAAGTTTATCTT
This sequence comes from Protopterus annectens, assembly GCF_019279795.1. Taxonomy (NCBI): domain Eukaryota; kingdom Metazoa; phylum Chordata; order Ceratodontiformes; family Protopteridae; genus Protopterus; species Protopterus annectens. The sequence continues at coordinate 358,712,731 of NC_056736.1, forward strand.
TATCTACATGTACTGTGACAACCAGAAAATGTATTGGTTCACAGTATGCAACATACCTGAATTTTAAAAAGCCCAATGTCCCTATTATATAAATAATGCATTCCCTTATAATGATTCAGTGCCTTTCCATAACAGAAATATAACGACCTACTTCCATTGTTTATTAACAGCACTAGTTTGATATTTGTACTTGATAACATAGAATATACCTCACCTTATTTTACCTGTATTGTACTCATACCTTGACACTTTTGTAAACTATGTACGTACATAAATTGTTATTTGTTTAAACTATATATGTACTCTTATGGAGCTTTCCTCCCTGGGCCTTCTCTGAAAAAGGGCCTGGGCTCAGTCTTGGACTTCCTGGTCAACAAATGTCAAATAAATAAAAAAATGAGTAAAGGTATTTGCAGTGGGAGTACCCATTACCATACTTTTTGTCTGCAAATAATGTTTCTGCTGAAAAGTAAATATATTATTCTCCAGAATAATAGAAAGAAGTTCACAAATCAGGTTTACTTTATTATCTGAAAATTCTACATTAAAGTTGTCCCGTTCGATTCTCAGCTAGAGCGTCTTGTGTGTGGAGGCATACGTGAATGGGGCATGCCTTCGTTGAAGGTTGTGCATCAGGGCTGGTAACCCGGTACGTAAAAATCCACTACCAATCATTAGCGGTCCGGAGTTCCGCTGTGGTGACCCCTAACCGGGAAAAGCCAAAAGACACAAACAAACCAATCAAAACCTCCCTCATTAATTCAACTCCACTATCATTCAGAATCACTGTAAAAGAATGTACATCAATTGTAACTAATAAACCATCTTCATCCAACATATTTTGATAAGACCAAACATATAATTGATGTAAAGAATCATTCAAATCAAGAATAAAAAAGCTTAATTCCTATCTGTATATCTAGACTCTCCTGCTCTGCGATCCTGCCCTCCCTCTTTACCCCAATCTTCACTCTATACTTCTACCTCCAACCTCTCCCTCCTCTTTCATTCTATACCCCTCCTTTTCACTCCACCCTCTGCACAGATCACTCTAGCACCTGTATGCCCCTCTGTACTAAGGAATAAGTCAATATTTTCCCACTCCAAACTATTGATTTCTAATTTGAGCATCCTATGCTTGTAAGAAACATGATTGTTTATTTGTATGTTTAACTTTTTTGTTTGTTTTTCCTTGCCATACATTGCAAGAAAAAAATGATTATCTGTCTGTGCTTGTAAGAAGCACAATTGTTTATTTCTATGTTTAACTGTTTTGTTTTTTTCCTTGCCATACATTGAAAAAAAAAGATTATCTATGTAGAATGCTACCTCCTCTTGCTTGCATATTTTAAATGCTGTATTTGATTGTATGTGTAAATACCTTATTGATTGTGCAAATGCTTTACTGTAATGAGAGCTTTTTCTCCTGGGATCTCTGTAGTTATCTATCTATGCAGTATGCTACTTTTTCTTGGTTGCATATTTTAAATGCTATATTTGATTGTATATGTAAATACCCTTTTGATTGCAAAAATGCTTTACTGTAATTGAAGCTTTTCTCCTTGGGTCTCTGCTGAAAAAGGGCACTTGCCCAGGCAGACCAACCCAGTTAACAAATGGCAAATACATAAATAATAAAACTTTGTGGAGGATATTAATATATCTTTAGTTCTTTCTCTAAACAAATTGAGATAGGTTCAGTAAGCCATCGTCTACCCAAAACTATTGGTCTCAAGGCCAGGTCTATCATATTTTATGTGTTTTAGGTAATCCTTATGTGTTTTAGGTAATCCGTAATAAATAAGTATAATTGAGTGGGAAATATAAAAAATAATTCATCAGTACAAGACAAGTATTCCATTCATATGTATTGAACATATGTTAGAATTCAATTTAATTTTTAAGGTATCTATCTGTCTCACATTAATCTCACTATAAGTGGTTTCATGAGCCAATAACTTAATAGATTGAATGTACCTCTCTTTGTCCATTACAACAAAAGCACCCCCTTATCTGAACTTTTTATCACTACATTATCATCTTGCTCCAAATCTTCAAATTTTTTGATCATTTACTGATAAATTATGAAATGAAGCACAGATATTCTTACCATTGAAAACAATATCATATAAATCATTTTCACATGCCCTTTCAAAAGCGTGTATGCTAGGATTATTATTAGGAATAAAAATACTAGGTTTTCTTAGACAAGTCCCTTCAGTGACAGTGTCACCAGCATATATAGTTCTTAAATTTAACTTTCTAATAAAAGTTTTCAATTCAGTCATTTACATCCACTGTATTACTTTCACACATTGGGATGAAAGTCAAACCTCTTTGTAATACAGAGTGTTCATACTGTGAAAGCATATGACTTGAAAGATTCTCAGCTAAGTTGCTTTCTTTGTTTGTTTCAAATGATTCTATGTCACTGGTGCATGTCAACTTCTGCTTCTGTTTCTTCTGTTTTCTTCTTCTAATCCTTTGCCTTGCTTCACTCCCTGTGATTCAGATGTAAAGCACCTTTCAATAACTGAGGCAGATCTAAACGGTCCAGTGCTGTCACAGAATTTGCAAATACCACTAGGATGTTAATCGCTACAGTCTCTATGACTTCAGGTGATAGACTATAATTCCAGTCTTTCTATTCAAGTTGCTGTCATAGGACACTTTCTCTGATGGAAATCCATCTAATAAAAATTAACCATTTTTTATCCATTAATTCACATTTCCTCTTTTAATGTCATTCCAATCTCTTTTTAGTTTCTTCTTTTTAATTTCAATAATTCTTTCTTCAAAGGCAACACTTTGAGAAATCATATCTTCATGCAGTTTTTTATTGGCTTCTTCAAAGTTAATGGTGTCCACTACTTGCTCTTAAAGTTGCTTTATTTTTTCCAAAAATGTATTCTCTAACAGTTTAAAAAATTCTGTCATTAATTTCCATTACAGAGAGATTAATGTAAGACAGACAGTTACTTTAAAGAGTAAACTGAATTGTAACATTTATTCAATGCATATTAATGGAATTTTAGTCTTTACCTAATTTTAAATTCAGCCACTGCCATTTCCCTAATAACTCAGGGTAGCACATGCCATAAGTAAGCATATTTAGCCCTGCAGTACTGTATCTTACTTTAAATACGCTTAAAATTTTTTCTTTGCCAGTGAAGCTTTTTATACTGTTTTAAGATACATTCCAACTCATCTCTAAGTTGCATACAAGAATGGGAACCATTCCCTACATTATTTTCAAAATCCAAAGTCTTTGAAGTTAAAAGTGGGTTTATTCCCATATTAACTAACTTCTGAAATTTAGAATTCAGAAATGAATTTACTAGACGCATACATAATGACTATGATGAGAATTCTCCTTTATTGTTTAAATCTATGTTCTGTGAGCACATTCACAATTAAGTACACTTCTTATGTATTTTAAATGTGACTTGAATTTATCTCTGTCACACACATGACAAAGCATTTGCAAAAGGTTATTGTATTGTGAAAGCTTGTGAGTAAAGGAAAGTAAATAATGTGGGAAGAAATAGCCAGGGAATTGTTATGGCTAGGCTTGTATAGGCCCTAGGGCTGATAGCTTAGTACCAGCCTATGAACCTATGAACCTATAATCTAATCTATTAACCTATGAACCTATAAAATCTCCCTGTGGTGTCCTGAATGGCTTTTGTTTTGTTGTTCAATTTATTTTGGCACATTCAGGACTTCATCCACTGATGATTCTTTTTGTTGTGCTAATGACTGTTACTCTCTTACCTAATGATCTGAGAAAAGAGACTCAAGGACATGAAGCTAAAATCAGAGGCACCTAATTAGCATATATTGTGCATATTCATGGGTGAGTTAGTCAGAGTAACAGAAACAGGCAGGACACAATTACATCTTACTTTCTTTTTATTTCGGTGTCTCAAACATAAATTTACAATACCATAAAGGTTACTGCTCCAAACAAAACATTTCCCATAGACCACAGAAAACAAAATCAAATTTCACTAACAGAAAATGTTTTACATGAAAAGTTTTACATATAAAAATGCTTTCTTTTTATCAAAAATGTACCTGGTTGATAACTATACTAATGGCAATTTTACGTTCTTCTTATCTTGTCACAATATTAGAGGCCAAATAAAAACAGGTCAGCTACTGTTGCTTAACTGCTAAATAGCAGCACTTGAAAACCTCACCTTGAAACTCCAAATATATATATATGTGTGCGTGTGTGTGTGTGTGTGTGTGTGTGTGTGTGTGTGTGTGTGTGTGTGTGTGTGTGTGTGTGTGTATATGTATATGTATATATATATATATATATATATATATATATATATATGCAAATAAAAGCTTATACAGGCATTAGGAAAAGAATTCAGACAACAGAGGCGCCGCCAGTAGTTTAGTACTTTTGTCCTTTTATTATTGACTCCTGGTGCTGATTCAGCACCTAAACGAAGCTGCCACCTGAGCTCATAGTCCCCAAAAATAGTTCAGCTTGTTCCAGCACAAAAAATTGGTATTTAAGGAAATTACTGCAAACTCCAGAGTGCCGAGCTAGTGCATTATGACTGTCTTTAGAGCGTATAGCTCCATACTCTTTCTTAATACAATCGGACAACTTTCTGCAGGTTTTCCCTACATAAAAATAATTACATGTCACACAAGCAGCAGCATACACAATATTGCAGTCGTAATGGTTTGAAAAAGTGACTGTGAAATGGTTATGCAGAAAAGTATAGCTAGTTCCCTTAAAAATATACTGACAGCAAATGCATCATACTTGTTTGCAAATTATGAAAGCCGATAAGGGAACTGGGTTAGTTTTAACGGAACAGGTTGACAACATTTCTAAGATAGAGTCAGAATTGTCTAATAGTGAATAAAGTGGTTACGGATGATTTTGTGAACCAACAGTTTGAAAAAATAGATTCTTTGCTGCATGTGTTAGAAAGGGACCAGTCCATTACTTTTGAGGAGTTTTATTTTATGTTGGTTTCAAACCCAAGCTTGGGGAAATGTTTTGGAATTCCAAAAATACATAAAAATGCTGTGAACCCTCCATTCAGAATTATTATATCTAACAAAGACTGAACGAATTTCTGAATATGCTGATTATGTCTTAAACCCTATTGTACAAAAGACACCCTTCTACATTAGAGATTCATGGGGGGTTTTAAATTAACTGTTTGAAGCACAGCTTGACATCACTACTTGTATTTTTGTAACACTTGATATAGTCTCCTTATATACAAACATTCCATGTAGAAGGTAAAGACTATGTTAAAAAGTATTTAACTAAATATGTTGCTTTTTCTTCCAGTAAAATTATGATTTTAATTGCGCTTATTGACACAGTGTTATGCAATATTTTTTTCCATTTTAATGGACTGATTTATCAGCAAAGAAAAGACGTTGCTATGGGGTCAAAAATGGCTCCTGCTTATACTAACCTTGTACTGGCTACATGGGAGAGAGAAACTTTCACTACTTTGCCAAGCTATAATCTTACTAAATTGTATCATAAACATGACATATTTTTTTGCGTGGACTGGCTACTATGTCTCAACTCGATACTTTCATTGAAACCATAGCAGAAAGCATCAGCTTCCTTCAGTTTGTGAAATCTGGATGTGGACATAAAGTATCATTTTTGGACATTGACATTTCAATTGATTTTGAAAATAACTGCTTAGTTTCTAATATTTTCAGAAAGGACACATTTAGAAACAATTTCCTTGATTTTACTAGCCAACACCCATTTTAAATGAGTCAGACTCCAAATCCGACTTCAGACCAGTGACAAGTGGAGTACTAAAGGGTTCATTCCTGGGTCCTCTCCTGTTTGGTATCTACTTTTCTGAAGTACAGGCTAACACAGAAGGTCTTTGGCTAACAAAATTTGCAGATGACTGCAAATTAGGAGCCATAATCAAAACTCCTAACGATGTGGACATACTACAAAAGGGCTTCACTGAGACAGATGCCTGGTGTCAAAGTCATGGCCTGAAGCTCAATGTCAAAAAGTGTATTGTAAACCCCTTTGGTAAAAACTCTGTATCCATGAACTACCCCATAAGTGGCAGTCTACTTAATGCTGAAAGTGTGATAAGAGACCTTGGGAGACAGGTGGACAGTAATCTCTCCTTTGATAATCACATCGCCACAGTGGTCAGGAAATCCTTCTACGTGGCTCACCTCATCACAAAAGGTTTCTCATCCAGAAAAAAAGAGGTAATTGTTCCCCTCTACTCATCACTCATTAGACCCATTATAGAGTATAACACCCCTTTTGGTATGTACCTCACAAGACATCTACAACAACTGGAAAGGCCACAGAAATACCCCACAAAGAGGATTACTGGCCTCAAACAGATGCCCTATAAAGACCGTCTAAAAAAACTCCAGCTTTACTCCGTCGCATATCGCCTACTCAGAGGCGATCTCTGCCTAACATGCAAAGCTATATCAAACCCAGAGCTGTTGGACATGCTCCACTTAAGGAAATTCCAATCCCTCCGAGCTACACGCTCTAGGGACCTAAACCTTGTCACCACAATAAGCAGAACATGCTGGAGGGATAGATTCCTGTCCCAGAGACTTCGCATACTCTAGAACAGACTACCTATCTATGTCAAACAGAGCTCCTCATTAGCACTCTTCAAGAAAAATCTTGATGATTGGATGGAAAATAGGAAATTCACCCCAGGGATCATTTCTGTGGCTCTGCTCGACAGGAGCACAGGAAAATAATTTTCTTGGGTGGCGAAAGCCAGGGCACCTTTTTGGCTAGGCTTATATAGGCCCTAGGGCTAATAGCCTAATACCTATCTATCAGGGGTATAGCTAGGATTGTCAAATTTGTACTCACAGCTCTCAAACTGCTACCCCCCTCCCCAGCCAAGCTACGGCCATTCTCGTAATTCACGGTTCACTCTTTTAGTGTCGATGAAGAGGCATTCGCTGTAATGCCTCTTCAGTAATATAATATAAATTCACTCAAACTCGGTTCCTTGAATTGAATATTAACCTGAAATGTCAGTTCTTTGTAAAATGCAGCATGGTAGTTGGGGTAGAGAATTTATGCTTTTGTTTTCTGTAACTAAGGTACAGGTTTTGAGCTTGAGTGAATTACTAACCACCTGCTACCCCTAAGTAGGATGTTTCATTCACACACACACCCCTACCTACCTCTTAGTGCAAGAAATATGGACAAAGCCTAAAATAAACAGGGACAGATATTAAATAATGCTCGTGAACTTAGAAAGTTGCTAGAATAACAGGATTTGTGCTAGTATGAATTTTTCTAAAGGACATGAAGTCTGAAACTCAAATGTCTGTCATTATTTAGCAACTTCAGCCTTCAATGATTTTCTAGAAAAATCACAAAATTTATGAGGAACAGACAAAAAATATTGGGCAAAAATCTGGACATTCTGCAAAATTTGGACAGTTGAGAGGTATGCTACCTACCTACCACACACACACACACACACACACACACACACACACACACACACACACACACACACACACACACTTCAAACGTTGACTCCCTTCCTTCAATGTGAACGCCCTTGCCTTCCGATAATAATCCGAACACACTTGACTTACTTCAAACGTTGATTCCCTTCCTTCAATGTGAACGCCCTTGCCTTCCGATAATAATCCGAACACACTTGCCTTCTGATAATCCATTTGCCCTTGCCTTCCGATAATCCATTTGCCCTTGCTTGCGAATCCATTGCTTGCCTTCCAGTTTCCTGCTCACGAATCCATTGCTTGCTTGCCTTCCAAGTTCCAACTCAGACTGTTTCCCGTTTGCATCCAGTCCATTGCTTGCTTGCCTTCCAAGTTCCAACTCAGACTGTTTCCTGCTCGCAGCCAGCCGGACATGATGTGAGCTCACTTCCGACTGGCTGGTATGCTCCTTAAAGGAGCCAACACCCTTTAAATACATACGTTTTTTTTTTTTCAAAAAAGCTATCCCCTTCTACAAAAGTTGTACTGAAATCAGTACAGTGCGTATGCCTTCCGACGTCCCTGCTACCTATGAACCTATATGAAAGTGACTGTGTTGAAAGACCAGTTGATAAAGTTGTCTAGATTGGTTACTGATGACTTGCTGTTTAAAAAGGAATCTGACTTTCTTTGCAATTTATTTCTTCAGAAACACTACCCCCAGAACTTGATTGACAGAGTTGTCTCTGAGGTTACTGCAGCCAGATATGAAAGATTCCAACCTATTCTCAAATATGGTTTTACGGCTAAGCAGGAAAGTGCTTCTGCTGAGGGAGACAGAACATTGAGTTTTCCTGTTCCAATTAGCTGTGACATGCAGGTTATTAGCAACATTGTAACAACTAACTGGAACATTATCTGTAGTTCACATACTTTGTCTGAAATACCTGGCAGTCAGGCTATGTTTGCTTATAAAAAAAACACGAACACTGAGAAATTCATTTTAGAATAGAGACTCGCAATTTCGGATAAGAACTTTGCGCAATGTTACTGACCCACCAGGAATGTTTTCTGAATGCATTTGCTGTCAGTTTATTTTTAAGGGTACTAGCTACACTTTTCTGCATAACCATTTCACAGTCACTTTTTCAAACCATTACGACTGCAAATGCTGCTGCTTGTGTGACATGTAATTATTTTTATGTAGGGAAAACCTGCAGAAAGTTGTCCGATCATATTAAGGAACATTATGGAACTATACACTCTAAAGACAGTCATAATGCACTAGCTTGGCACTCTGGAGTTTGCAGTAATTTCCTTAAATACCAATTATTTGTGCTGGAACAAGTTGGACTATTTTTTGGGGGGGGGACTCTGCTACACTTTGCTGTGAGGGAAAGGTTGATTTGCTTTTTATTTGTTGTATTTTGTATTAGTTTATTGCCTTTTTATATTTTGAGTGCTGTGATTTGTTTTCTTTACCTTGCGTTTTGTTTGTGTTCTGCTTTTAACTGCATATTAAAACTTCAAAAGACCCCACAGCACTGTCTCTTGTGAGTCAGGCAGAAATTAGAACTGATCAATTAAGGACTCATACATAAGACAGAAGTGGTCACTTAAGGTTAATCATTTGTGAACTGAGGGGGTAGAGCTAGGAACTAAACCATCTATTTAAGGGGTAAAATAAAACATTTCAGAGCTTTATTGGAAAGGCTCACCCGGACTCTGCTACACTTTGCTGTGAGGGAAAGGTTGGTTTGCTTTTTATTTGTTGCATTTTGTATTAGTTTATTGCCTTTTTATATTTTGAGTGCTGTGATTTGTTTTCTTTACCCTGTGTTTTGCTTGTGTTCTGCTTTTAACTGCATATTAAAACTTCAAAAGACCCCACAGCTCTGTCTCTTGTGAGTCAGGCAGAAATTCTTCCTCCACCCCCCACCCTGTCACTGTCGTGTTCTTAAATACCACTGTCTTTCTAGTTGCCTGCCTCTTATTTTAATTTGACCATATATCTAATTTCCTCTCTGCTTTCACTGGCATGTGTGAGTAAGCACAAAATTATAATTTTGTGAAATCACTCCCCTTCAACTATTTAAATTTATTGGCCATTCCACTGTATTCCATAGTACCGGAATACAAAAGTAATCACCCCCTTTCAATCTATCTTGCTGTTTTAAAAATAGTAACTCTCCACTAAAACTTAACTTTTTAGACAGGTAAAACTTAAGTTGCCTACTTTCACATCTAACTTCTCTAGTGCACACTGCAGTGTTTAGGATAAACAATTTTTTTTTCATCTTACCTTTAAGCATCCCTGTGACTAGCACTTGCTCTAATACCTGCTGGAAAGCAGTAGGAAGCCTTAAACTGATACAAGCACTCAACTGTCCTTATAAATAAGGAGAAATTAATCATAGGCACTAAACAGCCTATAATTGCAAAGTACCTTGCTAAGGTAAGGGAAAACAGCTCCTGTACTTTTCAAAAAAAAAGCACCAAACCAGGCATGTCCAAGGGTCAGCTTCCGTTGATTTCTCCTGTCCACCTGGTGAATCTGGGCATACTGTGGCAATGCAGCAATTGCCTCATGTACACAGGCAACCCTCTCCTCCTACCACCCAACACTACAAACTATGAGAGATGCACTTACATAGCCAAACTGGAAGCAAAGCTCTCTCCACCCAAGATTGCGCTAGACAGTCAAGAGGAGAAGGTTAACACCCGCACTACACCTCAAGCAACACATAGACATTCTAAACTCACACCACCAACACCAACACATAGCAACACTAAATCCACATATGCGGAGGCCCTTAACTGTAACCTGCCCAAGCAACAAGGACATCTGAAGCTGAAACGCAAACAAACACCAATCACAACCAAAGTGTCACATAGCTCACAACACCAGTGTGCCACCCAGCAACAGCCCCTAAGGCAAGACAATGTACCTAACACTTTAGTCATAGGTGACTCTATAGTCAGGTACACTGATGTCCCACTCACCAGGCTGAACAAGGAGAAAATTACAGTGAGCTGTCTGTCGGGTGCCAGGATCCACCACATAACTCATGCACTCAAGTCACTCCACAACAAGTACAAATATGACTCTGTCATTGTCCATGTTGGAGTGAATGACTTGAGACGTACCTCCTTGGACTACATGAAAAGAGACATGGAAGAGCTCTCGGATCATGTGGCTCAGGCAGGTATGACCCTAGCCCTGAGTAACATCCTGCCTTCACCCAGAATGATACCGCAATATAAGGACAAAATGATTGACTACAACAATTGGCTAAGCCTCTGGTGTCATTCAAAAGGGATCCAGTATCTGTCTGCCTGGCATGACATGATCGACAGACCACAAAGCTTTGCCAGAGATGGTCTGTACCTGTTGCCCCTGGGATTCTTACTGGCAAAGGCTCTTGCCACCCCTATAGTGCTTTTTTAGGCAAAGTTCAAAGGACAAAACCACCACCATAACATGTACAAGCATGCAAAATCTGAAGGTAATGCTACTCAATGCTAGATGTCTAAACCTCAAAATGGACTCTCTCGAGGCACTCCTAAAAATGGAGAACATCGATATCTGTGCAGTAACTGAGACCTGGTTCAAGGCTCCAGAGAGCACTCTTGCAATACCAGGCTACAACTCTTACCACACTTTTCGGCCACCAAACCAGGATCAAAACACTAAAGGTGGAGGAGTGTCCATATTCACCAAGGATATTCACACCACCAAGTTAGTTGCCCAACACGATGCATCTGAAATTCTCCAGGTGCAATTAACACTAGGTAAGACTGCAATCCAAATTGTAGCTTGCTACAAATCCCCCACCATGCCCCAAGATTCTCACTACACCTTTCTAAACATACTGGAAAATATTAATATACAACCAAACACCCTAATACTGGGTGATTTCAACTACCCTGCCATTAACTGGGAAAACTACTCGTGTACCAACGGTTCTTGGAATTCATAAATTCCAATGCCCTGGACCAACTAATCCATAGTCCCACCAGGGGCTCCAATATCCTAGACCTGGTCATTACTAACATGGGAAATCAAAGCTCCACACCTATGGTCACCCCCTCATTGGTAAGGTCAGATCATAAGCTAATCACCCTTAACATCCACATCCCACCCCCACCACCAAGTAAGGAAACCTCCATAAAAAACTTCCCCAAAGCCAACTTCATGCTACTCAAGTCAGAAGTTACAAACTTCATGACACCCATGCAGAGGGGAAATGAAAGTTCGAATGCTGAGTCCTACACTAAGGCACTGTACGAGCACATCCACTCATGCATGAATCATGCCATCCCAGCTAGAACCAAGATGCTCTCCTCCAAAAAAAGGAAGCAAATCTGGTGGTCCCCTGCCATAAACAAACCTTACAACAAAAGGAAGAAACTGTTGCAGAAAAGAGGAAAATCCCAAGATGCAAAAAACTCCCTTACCAGCCTTAGTAAGAAGCTGAGATCCCTCATAAAATCCTCCAAAGCTAGTTACGAAAATAAAATTGCCAAAGATTCCAAAGACAATGACAAGGCATTTTATAACTATGTCAAGAATCTAAATGGCAATGCTCAGATCTGCTCTGAGCTACAACAGAATGGCATTAAATATACTGATCCCAAGGATATTGGCAATATCCTGGCAGATCGATTCAGTGCCAACTTCACCCCCCTCTCACCCCCTAAATGGCCCCATCTCAATACTGGAAGATTGCCAAATTCTGATAATAATGGCCACACAGGTAAAAAACACACTCTCCAAAGCTAAGAATACAGCATCCATGGGACCAGATAACATCCCGGGCTGTGTACTACATGAACTACAAAATGAACTGGCACCTCACCTAAGTGTCATGTTTAATCATACCTTCACCTCAGGCTTCATGCCCACTGAGTGGCGCACAGCTACAGTTATCCCACTCTGCAAAGGGGGATCCACCTTGGATTCCGGGAATTACCACCCCATCAGTCTGACGAGCCTAATCTGCAAGGCCATGGAACGTATTATCATGGAACTTATAAACAAAGGCACTGGCAACCTTAAAACACTGGACCCCACCCAGTTTGGGTTCGTGAAGGGCCAATCTTGTCTCCTGAACCTGATTGACTTCTTCAAATCAGTCTCCAGAGCCGTGGACGAGGGTAAGGCAATCCACACAGCCTATCTGGACCTCACCAAGGCCTTTGACACCATCCCCCACTCTGGAATCATAGATAAACTTACTAAGCTGGGTATTAATCCCTACATTACTCGATGGGTTTCCAATTGACTTACTGACAGAACCCACACTGTAAAAGTAGCTGACTCCAAATCCAGCTCCAGACAAGTGACAAGTGGAGTACCTCAGGGTTCAGTCCTGGGACCTCTCTTGTTTGGCATCGACTTCTCTGAAGTACAGGCCAACACTAAGGGACTCTGGCTAACAAAGTTCGCAGATGATTGCAAACTGGGAGCCATTACTGAATCCCTAAATTATGTTGATACTCTACAAAAGGGCCTTACAGAAACAGATGCTTGGTGCCAGAGCCATGGGCTCAAGCTCAATGCCAAGAAATGTATAGTTATCCCCTTTGGGAAAAAAACATGTACACGTGAATTACCATGTAGTTGGCAGTACACTAAACACCGAAAGTGTGATAAGAGACTTAAGGACACAGGTGGACAGTGGTCTCACCTTCAATAACCACATTGCCACAACAGTCAGGAAATCCTTCTATGTGGCACACGGCTTTTCATCTGGAAAAAAGGAGGCCATTGTCCCACTGTACACATCCCTCATTAGACCCATTATAGAATACAATGCCCATTTGGTATGTACCTCTCAAGACATCTGCAACAACTGGAAAGACCACAAAAATACCTTACTAAAAGAATCACAGGCCTAAAACAGATGCCCTATGCTGACCGCCTTAAAAAACTCCAGCTATACTCTGTTGCATATCGTCTACTCCGAGGTGATCTCTGCTTAACATACAAGGCCATGTCAAACCCAGCGCTGTTGGACATGCTACACTTAAAGAAATCCCAATCCCTCAGAGCCACACTCTCCAGGGATCTAAACCTTGTCATCACAACAAACAAGACATTCTGGAGGGATAGGTTCCTGACCCAGAGACTCCCCAGGCTCTGGAGTAGACTGAGCATACATGTCAAGCAAAGCACCTCTTTGGTCCTCTTCAAAAGGAACCTTGATGACTGGATGGGAGAAAGGAAATTCACCCCTGGGATCACGTCAGTCACCCTGCTAGACAGTGGTCCAGGGTAGTAAATAGCATGGGAAGAAATAGCCAGGGAATTGTTATGGCCAGGCATGTATAGGCCCTAGGGCCGATAGCCTAGTACCAACCTATGAACCTGTGAACCAACCTATGAACTATGCTGCTTTACTGGAGGTTAAAGAGCTCAGGTGGCAGCTTTCTTTAGGTGCTGAGTCAGCACCAGGACTTAATAATAAAAGAACGAAAGTGCTAAACTGCTGTCACCTCTGTTATCTGAATTATTTTCCTAATGCCTGTAGAAGCTTTTATTTGCATTTCTTTTTTCTTCTTTTGTTGTATTTCGGTTGTAGTTGCAAATATATATATATATATATATATATATATATATATATATATCTTACAGTTTAGTTAACTTACAACACAGAAAGAAAAATCACACTGCACTATTAGAAAATGCTCTAGAACCAAAATTCTCTATTCCCTGTGCCACCTTACTCATGTATGCCAATCGTAAACCTTACCCTGGCCTTGGCCCTAACTCTAACCATACATATGACCTTACCAAAAACCCTTTCCCTAACAGTCACAGACACAGACACAGAATTAGACACACACACACACACACACACACACACACACACACACACACACACACACACACACACACACACACACACCACTAAATGTGTCCTCTTACGCTGCCCTTATTCTGACCCTAACACACAAACAATCACACATATACTCCCATCCCTAATGCCATATCTTTTGATATATAGCCAAAAATTTCAGCAGAAGAGTAAAATCCAACTTATTTGCACGCAAATGCAGCTCACACACCACAGGAACAGTCAACAAGCCAACATTCAACATCTCCTAACACTGACAACGGTGACTTTTGATTAAAAGAGAATGCAATATACTCTGACAAACAAGAGTTTATTTGACAGACTATATTGCAGCCTTGCAACCCTGTATATAGAAGAATCATTCAAATGTAACAAGAGTAAATGATGTCCTAATAAGTGTAAAGGACTCAGGCTGACAGGACTCTGAAGGTGGCAGTTATGACTCTCAACTGTCCAGATTTTCTCAGAATGTACAGATTTTTGCCTCATATTTTTGACCTGTTCCTTATAAAATTTGTGTTTTTCTGGCAAATCATTGTGGACTGAAGTAATGAAATAATGCCAAACATTCTAGTTTCAGAAATAAATAAATAGGAAGAAGGATTTAAATAATTACAGTTGAGGTGGCTTACTGGTAAAATTGCTTTGACTATGGTGCGCAGGGTCCTCGGTTCAAGACCTTCAAGGGCTGTTTATTATGGGAGGTTGACATAATGGATAAGGTGTTTACCTTACAGACCAATGATGCAGGGTTTGATTCTCACATGGGGTAATTGGCTAGGCTTAAAATGGTCCATAAGGACAGTTAGCCTAGTACTGATCTGTGAACCTATTATCTATGAACCTATAATTAGTTGCTGCTAATTCGAAGAGACATAACTACAGCTGAAGCTCTGAGGTTTGAACAACCTCTTTAAAAGATTATCCTACGAGGTATTAACAGAATTCATCCTGGACTCTTGGGTTTGATTCTGTCTGTTTTCACCTGCATACAATATGATTTTGGACAAGTCACTTTAACCACACCACTTTTCTTAGTCTGTCAATGTAAAAAGTAATTTATGCCTAATGGGCTTATCTAGTTAATGAAATAAAGTGTAGATTTGCGCCTGATTTTCTACTTATCCAAAAGAAGCAGAGTTTCCATTCATTTTTGAAATCACTGTATGAGCTGGAAATTTTATGTCAGGAGCTTTCATTCAGTGACACAGAGCAAACCTAATCCTGCCTTTATATTACTGCAGATGGAATACTATGTGCCTTGCTAAGCAGTGTCAGCTAAACAGAATAAACAAGCAGGAGAAATAAATGTAGGTAGAGATGATGTGCCATTATCTGTGACACAGGTTGTTATTCTGTTACTCTTCTAATTTTAGAAAAAGGAAATGCTACATCAAAAATGCATAGGGTAACGTATAAAAAGGAGCCAAACTGGTTTGTCCAAACAGGATAATTAAAAGAAGCAAAATGCATTTACATAAATGCTTCCCCAAGAAAAATACATTACATGTATTCGTATGAGACTGTTTCAAAACTAAGACTATCTTAAACGCTTATAATAAATATAAATTTGGAAGCGATATATTCAACATCTAAAGTAATTGTTAAAATTTCAAAAGACATGAAATAGCAATGAACTCCAAAAGTAAAAAAGGGCATGCCTGCACTATAGAAAGACTTTAAGTGTTAATGTTTCAAGATGCTGGTGAAAAAAATATGTATTTTAATAGAATATTTAATGACAGCAGTTATCTGCAATCCAAAAATCTTTATGAATCTGTTGCAGTTTCTGCTGGTTTGTCTGTGGTCAGGCTCATGACAATGTTTTTACTTTCTGACAAATCAAGTATATTTCCTGTCCCTTAATATCAGAAATTGATGGTACAGAAAACATACTAGTTCTGCCAAATAACAAAGGTTTGATCAGTGGTTTGGATACAAGACATTTTTTTTTGCGGAGGGGGTGCAAAACAGTGAATTCCTGAAGTTTGCCTTGCCTTATCTACTGGGGAAGGACTTAATACCACCACCTCAGGAAGTCGGGGGCACTGTCATCAAGGCAGTAACAGTAGAAAAAACGTATGTCCCATCTTACCTCGCAAGTATGAAGTTGTGCTCCTCTAGCACTTGAGCACCATTTATGAACCCACTTTTTGTAAGACAAGTGAGTACAACACCCCCTTCTGTCATTGTCAATTCTTCCAATGTGTTAGTTTTGTTTTTCTAAAGTTTCCTGTTATTTATATCTGATTATGCTATTTCCTTGTCCACTGACTTGCCCAATATCCATTCAAAATATATGGACATTTAATCTTCAGACTATACTGTATGGACCTTCTGTTTATGATGCTATGGGCTAGCTTGTCCTTCTATTCAGCTTTTATCTATACCACAATTGCACTGTCTCTCCATTTTGGGGAATCTAACATTGCTGCAGTACATAGCCATGGTAGCTGGCTTACTCACCCATTATATTTCTGAGTTATCATTCTGCCTCTAACTTCTTTGCTCTTGAAACCTCCTGTAATCATGTGTCTCGCCCAGGCCATAACAATAATACATTCCATCCTACCCCACATGCCCTGCTGATATTATTACTGGCTGGCTAGTAAGTTATCTCAGTTCATATTTGTTTATAGAACTGACATAAATAGTGATTATAGGTGTAGCCGATTTACAAGAAAGTTATTATCTACTAACTATATACTAATAGCTCATATGTCACATACTTAATACAGCATACCTTTAAGAATGAGATGGGATGTGAGTCATGTGAAAATCAAGGGTTCTGGAGCTTGCGAGTAAAGGCCTAATGGTGAAGTAGCAGACTGTGCATGTCTCATGACTTTGGCATGACAAATTAACAATGTTTGTTCCTTTGCATATTTAACATCTTGTGATCTCTGGCAGCACACTGACATTTTCCAATTGACATTAGAACACTGATGGTAATTTTAAATGTAAACAATAGGATTTTCCAGTACAGAATCACAAATTAGTGTTGAGTAACGTAAATTGCTTCCACTTCAGAAGGTTCACCAAACTCCAGCCCTATGCATCACAGTTTTATACAAACATATACTAAAGATGCTGTACAAGCTTTGTATCATGCTATACAATAAAGTTCAAAAGTACTGCAAAAATACTGTGCAGATAAGTGTATCACCCTGATGTTTCAGCAATCATAGGTTCATAGGTTCATAGGTTCATACTAGGCTATCTGCCCGAGGGCATTTATAAGCCTAGCCCATAGTTATGTGGCTTTCGCCACCCCTTTAATTTGAATAAAAACTATGCCTATCATTTTGCTGTGCCTCTGTCAAGCAGTGACACTGAAGTAATCCCTGGGGTATATCTGCGATCTCCCATCCATTGGACAAGATTCCTCTTGAACAAGGTCAGCGAGGTGCTCTGCCTCACATGTACCGGGATTTTGTTCCACAGCATAGGGAGTCTCTGGGTGATGAATCTGTCCCTCCAGCACATTCTATTTATAACCGTGTCAAGGTTTAAGTCTCCCGCCCTTGTGGTTCTGAGGGATCTAGATTTTTTGAGGTGAAGCATATTCATAAAATCTGGGTTTGACATGGCCGTATATGTCAGGCACAGGTCACCTCTGAGCAAGTGATATGAGACTGAATAGAGCTGGAGTTCTTTCAGTCGGGCAGCATAAGACATATTTTTGAGACCCTTTATCCTTTTGGTGAGGAACTTTTGGGGCCTTTCAAGCTGCAGCAGGTGTCTGGTCAGATACATTCCGAACGGGGCATTGTACTCAATCATAGGTCTAATAAGTGATGAGTACAGGGGGACGATGACCTCCCTTGATCTAGATGTGAATCCCTTCATGATCAGGTGGGCGATATAGAAGGTTTTCCTAACTACTTTAGCAACATGAGTGTCAAACGAAAGGCTACTGTCAACCTGGGTCCCCAGATCCCTGATGACATTTTCTGTGCTCAGTGGATTGCCACCTATATGGTAGCTCGGGGTAACCTTGTTTTTCCCGAAGGGTATGACTATGCATTGTTTGGCGTTTAACTTCAGGCCATGGCTCTGGCACCAGTTATCCGTTTCTGTGAGGCTCTTCTGGAGGATATCTGTGTCAGATGTGTTTTCGACTATGGCGCCCAGTTTGCAGTCATCTGCAAACTTTGTCAGCCATAACCCTCCTGTGTTTGCTTGTACTTCAGAAAAGTAGATGCCGAACAAGAGTGGACCCAGGACTGAGCCCTGTGGGACACCACTTGTGACAGGCTTTGAGTCTGACATGGCTCCAGCAACTCTGACCCTGTGGGTTCTGTCACTTAGCCAGTTTGCAACCCATCTTGTGATGTATGGGTTTACATTCAAGCTGATGAGTTTTTCGATGATACCTGAGTGGGGTATTGTGTCAAGGCCTTTGCCAGGTCGAGGTAGGCTGTATGGACTGCCTTTCCTCATCAATGGCCTTGGTGACTGTCTCGAAAAAGTCAACCAAGTTTAAGAGGCAGGATCTGCCTTTGACAAAGCCAAACTGGGTTGGATCCAAAGTCTGCAAGTTCCCTATGTCTTTATTTATGAGTTCCATTATGATCCTCTCCGTGGCTTTGCAGATAAGGCTTGTCAAGCTAATGGGGCGGTAATTTCCAGGGTCTGTGGAGGCACCGCCCTTATGAAGTGGGACCACAGTCGCCGTGCGCCACTCCTTGGGTACGTATCCTGAGGTGAGGCTAAGATTAAACAGCTGTCCTAACTGTGGGTTTAAATCCTCATTGAGTTCGTGAAGCACACAGCCGGGGACACCATCCGGTCCCATGGATGCTGTGTTTTTTGCCTTAGTGAGGGCAGTTCTCACCTGGGCGTTAGAGATGTTTGGGGGGCTACAATCCTCTGGAATAGATATCTCTCCTTTTGGGGGGGAGGGGGGGGGAGAAGTTTGCACTGAACCTGTCAGCCAGTATGTTGGCAATGTGTGTAGGTTCAGTAATTTTCACATCATTTTGAACTAATTCTGAGCATATCTGGGAGTTTCCTCCTAGGTTTCTAACATAGCTAAAGAAGGCCTTATGATTGTCTTTAGAGTCCTTGGCGATTTTTCTCTCAAAATTTGCCTTGGATGATTTTATGAGAGCTCTTAGTTTTTTTACTTATAATGATCAAAGGTGTCTTACCTTTCAAGGATTTTGCTCTATCTTGTAGTAGCTTCCTCCTTTGTTGTAGAGCTTGTTTATGGCTGGGGTCCACCAGACTGGACGCTTGCCTTTGGTACAGAGAGTCTTAGTTTTGTTTGGGATTGCCTGATCCATGCAGTCCTGTAGGTGCTGGTTGAAGGCATTTGTAAGTGATTCAGCGGTTTGAGTAATGTTTACCACTGGCTCAGGGGCCTTAAAGGAGACCACACTAGTTTTTAGAAGCGTGAAATCGGCTTTTGAGAAGTTTTTCACTGTGGTCTTTTTTGTTTCAGGTGGGGGCGGGATGAGGACCTCCAGCGAGATTAGTTTATGATCTGATCTCACCAGTGAGGGGTATACTTCCGTGTTGAACATTTTGATCCCATGTTCATGATGATGAGATCAAGTATGTTTTCTCCTCTTGTGGGGATGGTGACTAGTTGTTCCATGGCATTTGAGTTTATGAACTCCAGGAATCTTTGGGTTAGAGTGTTCGGGCTTGAGTAGTGTTCCCAGTCTATATTAGGGTAGTTGAAGTCACCTAGTATGATGGTGTTTGGAGATACATTTATCCCCTCCAATGTTTTCAGGAAGGCCATGTCAGGTTCCTGAGTTTGAGAGGGTGGCCTGTAACATGCTACAAATTGCAGAGCAGTCTTGCCTATGGTTAATTGCACCTGGATGGTCTCCGATGCATCGTGCGTTGCCACCAACCTTGAGGTGTGGGTGTCCTTTATGAATATGGACACCCCCCCTCCTTTCTTGGTGTTGGCCGGAACGCATGATATGAGGTGAAACCTGTTAGTGCTGGGGTGCTCTCAGGAGCCTTGAACCAGGTTTCTGTCACAGCACAGACATCGATGTTCTCCATATTGAGAAGGGCCTCGAGTGCGTGCATCTTGAGATTGAGACTTCTGGCATTGAGCAGCATTACCCTTAGTTTTTTTTTCCTTTTTGGTGTTTTAGGGTGGTAGGTTTAGAATTTGAGCCTTGCCTCACCGACTCAAGGCTGAAAAGACATATACTAAATTTTGAGCTTGCTAATAACAAGATATACCATATTAAGAAGACAGCATAATCATACCATCTGTTTCATTATTTAGGTTTGTACTAGGCTATCTGACCTTACAGGTCATTTTAAGCCAAGTCAAACTTCCCATCCTAAAGGTAAGAATCAACCATGGCAGACACTAACCTGGTCACGCACTCTATTACACCTTAGCAGTGATGTCAATTTAGGCTATTTCTCATGTTCTATAACCTGAACTGGCCTGTACTTTATTGACCATGTCTGTATTGATTGTGACATAATATGCAGTCTGGTAGATATATATCACTGACATGCTGAATCTATAGAAAAATATGGTGTTCCTATGGAGACCAAGGAATATATAGCACTTACCATACGAGCTACTGGGTGTTATTGACTAACTGGGATCATATTAGATATATCACAGGTTTAAGCATCACAAATACTGTTTCTCAACTTTATGTTTCTGCATGTGAATGAATATAAATGGTTCCACAGGACAGCAGGGGAAAGAGCCACCGGTACAAGGAGTTTTTGCAATGCCAAATTCCTCTTCAAAGTAGTGGGTGCTACAGATTGTGAACATGTGACAATAAAGACCCTACATGGCCTTAATACACAGATGTATGTGACCAGAAATGACGACCATTCTCTGAACTGTCAGCTAATCAGTAACGCAAAAAGGATCATCTCCAGTGTGTGTGCACAGCACTCTTGCAGTATACATGATTTCCATATTTAACGCATGTTTGACCTCTGTCATCACATCCAGTAAAAATACTTCCCCCAGACTGTTTGTTACGTGCATGTTCACTGTGCAAAATAAGTGTTTACTAACATGTAAACTGTACATGTAGCTACTAACAGACTACATACATACCACTTGCAGGACTGCCCCCCCCCCCCCCAAACAGCAATGACTGAAGTATACAGTAAATCTGTCAAAACTGAGTTGTCTGGTGGACAACTATGAGAGCAGACAATTGTAAAGTGATATTATCACACAAAATAAGCATGATGCATGCTGTGTTACCATTCAGTTGCCATAATAAATGTGAATTAGGGTGTAATGGTCAGTGCTTGATCTGTTCATATTGTGGATCAGACTTCACCTCAATACAACATGGGACAGATGATGCTGGGGTCACAACCATTATTTACGTATGCAACAGGGGATGCAATAGCACAAGACTGCCAACATAGACTGGGCTAGACATGTGATGCACACAGTTAAACACAGGCACACAAACACACATAGACACACACACACACACACACACACACACACACTTGACGAAACACATCACAGGGGAAGATGGCTACAGCTCTGATGGCTATGTGGGGGAACCACAATGGATGACAGGGCTTGTGACCTCCTGTGACATGGACTGGATTGCACTCCATGACCTGGACATGAATGCAGATCTTCATGATTACTCACTGAGAGGGGTGGCAGGGCTTCTGACATCTCATGACAATGGTGATATTTGTATACCCTGAAAAAACTCCTAGTACATAGGCACAATAGCTATGTGCTTTAATCTTGCTAAAGTTAATGCTGTCATTGTTGCTAGCTATGATGGCTGTGGAAATCTTAGGCAGACAATTGGACATTGCAGTGGTGTGTGTGTATGTGTGTCACCTGAGCTTTTAATGTACATACCATCTTCTGATGGTTACTGCCACATCTGCACAGAGCAAATAATGGCATGAGGCAGCAACCTCTCAAATGCCATGCAACACACTCACCAGCTCCATTGCATACTGAATGACATTCATGCACATCTATTAATTTATCCCCAGTGTTACCTGCACCTCACAGGCCAAACCGGAAATGTGATGCCATCATGTACCTCTATGTCACAGGGCTGTGGTAGGTATATCCACATCAGAAACTGCACACATGTGAACTTGCCTGTTCAGATACACGGGAACCATGCACATGGGTATCATTCACAGCTGATGTCTTAATCTCTGGGGATACTTGGCATCCACACTTTAGAGCCAAAGTGTCTTTGATAGTTATGGCTGTATCTTCATCCTCTGTGAAGGGCACTTCACTACCCATGATTGACAGTGGCGTCATATCCCTATACTATTAATCATGAACACATCTGTCAGTATCATCACTGGATGCTTCTGTGCTGCTAACATCAATCATTTGACCACCTTCCAGATATATGCTAGCATGCTCCATTGCATGTCTGGTCCAGGACAAAATGAGTGCATGCAAGGGAGTAGGAAGTAAGGGTAGAAATATACACTCCTCAGCAGCAATAAGGTGCTTCTCTTGATCTACTCACTAGTGCCAAGTGTTGGTCAATGTAAGTCTGGAGGGAGGATGGACAGCCCTATAGACCCAATGGAAGAAGAAAGGCTCTAGGGCCAGCTGATTATCAGCTGTAAACAGAAAAAAAATGATTCACCATCAAATGTGTTGATAAACTTTCTCTCAAACTCCCAATCCACATTAGACTTTATCCCCCTCAAACTAGATTATATATCCCTCTCTCTTTCTGGTGACGTTCACCCCAATCCTGGGCCCACCCAACCCCCTGTCAATCTCCTCCCCCACTACATCATCCCCTCGCACCCCCAACAGCTTTCGCATTACCACAATTAGTACCCAAAGTCTCCATAATAAAATTCCTAACCTACATGCCTTGCTTACCCACATCCAGCCAGACATAGTTGCCATCTCAGAAACTTGGCTGAAACCACACATAAAAGATAATGAAATCCTGCCACCTGGCTACCATATGATTCATAACGATAGGCCCAACAAAAAAGGAGGTGGTGAAGCCATAATCTACTCTTCCACCTACTCAGTTACCCCATAAAATACTCCCACTCCAAAATTTGCCAACTCTGAATTAACCATAACTCTCTTAAAATTGAAAAAAAAAAACAGGTCCATATGCATAGCTGCTCTTTACATCCCTCCAGGTAATAACATCCCAGTACTAGAAGACATTATCTCCTGATTCTCCTCTAACATTAAAAATGAAACCTTCATCATAGGTGGCATAAACAGTAACTGGGCCACCATTAACTTTCAATCCCCTACGCAAACAATCAACCTCTTTAACTTCACCCAGCTAATAACCTCCCCTACCAGGCCAAACAAGGGTGGAACCTCTGGCTCTATCATTGACTGGATCTTAGTGTCTCACCCAAATCTAATTTCAAATTCAGGAATCCTTCCTGACCCCCTCAGTGACCATCTACCAGCTTTTGCTGACCGGTACCCCTCCCCACTTCATAAACAATATCACTACATTCAAACCCAAAACTTGTCGAACTTCAACCCACAAACATTTTCAGACTGCCTAAAACTAACTGACTGGACACCTTTAAGAACTCTGTCCCTTGACAATACCATCAACTACTTTAATGAAACTTTTCTGCACCTACTCAATAACCTTGCTCCTCTCAGGACCAAAAGAGTTAAAGCTATAACTTCTCCCTGGCTATCTAAGGAATCTAAACAGATCATGCTCCTAAGAGACAAAAAGTGGAAACAATACCAAAGAAATAAGCAGCCTAATACCCTACTAGAATTTAAACAACTCTGCAACTCCATAAAATTACTAGTAACCAGAGACTGCAAAACACTGTACTCTAATCTTCAATATGAACATACTAACAACCCTAGAAAATTCTGGAATACTATTTCCTCCCTCCTTCACCCCCAGCAGTAAAGACAACTCATGCTCAAACCCTAACTGCTCTAATCAAGAAATAGCCTCTCTGTTTAACACCTTCATTGTGGAATGTATAGCCAAACTTACTGCCAGCTTCCCCAGCTCCCCTCCAATATCACCTTCCTCCCCATACCTTCACCTCTGTTCTCAAAACACATACTCCTTCCTTCAGCCTCAATCCTGTGCCCACACAATTAATAATAAAACTCCTCCTCCAACTGAAACCATGCTCCAGCGCACCAGATAATTTACCTGCATTCTTCCTCAGTCTGCCAACAGCATAGCCTTTCCCCATCTCCATCATAATAAATAGGTCCATCCAAGAATCCAATATTCCCTCACTTTGGAGGAAAGCATTCATCATCCCACTCTAAAAAGGCAGTAAAAACACTGACACAACTAATTTCCATCCTATTGCCATACTTTTCCCACTTTCAAATGTCCTGAAAAAATGTATTCACTCACAACTGATGCCTTATCTAACAAAAGCAACCTCCTAACACCCACACAACATGGATTCTGTCCTGGCTACAGTACCATCACTGCACTCCTCTCCTTCCCAGAGTCCATTAACCATGCTCGTGTCTCCAGCAAAATCATATCAACCCTCTTCCAGATCTTTCCAAATCGTTCGACACCGTCTCCCACCCTATACTCCTATCACGACTCTCTTCCCTCAATCTCTCCCCTTCCGCCATAGCTTGGTTCACCTGCTACCTCTCCAAAAGACAACAAGCTGTTAAAAGGAAACATTCCACCTCTTCCTTTCTATACACCCCTACTGGGGTACCCCAAGATTCTGTCCTTGGGCCCTTAATTTTCAATATATTCATCAACAACTTTTACCACTCCATCTCCAATTCTACACTAATTCAGTATGCAGATGATTCAACAATCATCTGCTCAGCTGACACCCCTTCCAACCTTCTGCAGATAACCTAGTCAGCTTTCTCAAATACTGAAACCTGGATACAAAACAACCACCTAGCCCTTCACGCCAATAAAACCAAATTAATGATTTTTTTCCCCATTTAAACACTCCCCCATTGATAAAAAACTCCTTCAAGATCATAAGCCAGAATAACACCCCCATTGAAATTGTCCCTCACACCAAACTGCTCAGCGTCATTATTGATGAACATCTAAAATTCGATATCCACATCCAAACTAACATAAAAACACACCAGAAATTAGGACTCCATTACAGGCATAACCGTTATCTCGCACCCTCCACCAGAAAGACTCTTGTCTCCACATACCTTCTCCCCTCCCAAATGTATGGCGCTCTTCTGTTCTCAAATCTTCAGCTCAGCCTTCAAACTAAATTAGAAGCCTGCTACAATAAAATCAGAAAATTCTTCACCAAGTCTAGGAACTCATCCCATCACTGCATCTCCCTCCACTCACTGCAATGGCACCAGCTTCCCAACTATCTCTACCTCCTTAAACCCATCACCGGCCATAAGCTCATATTTAACCCATCCTCCTGTCCCCCCTTTCTCCACCTCCTTAACGCCCTATATTCCTAATCGCTCACTTAGGTCAGAAAATCAGAACTTGCTCAAAATATACAAACCTTTACAGCCACCTGGACACTTTCTGCTATCCTGCTCCTTAGTTAAACTATGGAACTCTCTTCCTCCCTCCCTTATAAATACTCATAACCACTATAACCTTAAATCCCTCCTCCATTCCTACCTATCTTTCAAAGTGGGAATGCCCTTGCTCCTTCCCCACATAGAACCAGCCATATCAAAACCCAACTTCTAACTCTGTGCATCATTGCTGCACTCACATCATTTGCCCTTCTACTCCTCCTTAACCTCCAAATATTGTTAACAGTTTATTTCCAACAATTTCTTGTTCTCAATTGTAATTCACTATTAATGACCCTTAGACTGTACTGTTGCTAGATAAACATAAACACTGACAGTCCTACCTTGTTCTGACTGGTTCATCTTACAGTTACTCGTTGCACTTATATGTATCTCTGACTTACAGCTTGTGTTGGCCAGCATGGTAGGCAGCAAAGACTTATGGCACAGTACAGTAAGCAGGATTTGCATGTAATTGACAATGCACTGAATTTTGCTTGCATATTATGGCATGTCACACATATGCCATCATTCACATTGTGCTTTTCCCTAGGCAGGCTATGAGCAAAAGGTAGTTGAGCCTTTGGTTGGGTGTGGAAAGGTAAGTTGGGTCATGTTATCAGACCAGGGTCACCTGGCCATTGAAAGTAAAGGTATCTCTCAGGCATGGAGCCCTGACCCATCACATGGAGGAAGACCCACATAAGGGATTGTATAAGGCAGATATAGAATAGCACCTAGGTTGAACAGAGCCACAGCTGAAGCATTTGGTTGAGTCTGTGATACTGCATCACCTTATCAACAGAATCAGATACATTAACAGCTTCCTGGAGTAGATTGCAGACTTGATGCTTCAGCTGGCCCTGGCTATTGGCCATCAGGGTGTGATCATCTCCATGCCATCAGTTAACATAAACCATTAGCTGGTGGAGTTTGCAGTAAATTGCTCTTTGGGCCAAAATGGCATACTCATCTGCAGTCATCACCCCACACTATCACACAACAGATATCAATCAATCCCTTCCTTTTACATCATGCTCCATACTTTTTTTATGATCCAACCCTAGCCATCACCACTTGCCCACTATATGTTTGTACGTATCCATCACTAGTCAACCCAGCATCATGTTTGCACTCTCACTATTTGCCTGTAGTGTTTATAGTTTGTCTGCTCCCTACAAACGTTCCCCTATTCCCTCTCTCCATATTTCATTTTCCCTTTGCTTACCTTCTATACCTTCATCCCTTCTCTAATTATTTGTAACAGAGGGCTCTTTCCATAGATATCTTGCCTTTCCACCCCCCCTTGCAATCTTTCTTACCTGTGCATTTTTGCTTTTGTGTTATCTTTGCTTGCTTGCTCTTGCTTCCCATTCACACAGTCCTATGTTCATCTTTCCCACTTCACATTGTTGCTATGTGGTGCCTTCTTTCACTGTTAGACTACATCCTTTGAGGGGATTTGTCTGCAACACTTGGAGCTGCTATGCTGCACCATATACTACAAGGCATGCTGATATATATCTCCTGCTTGTGAGCAATACATATTTTGCTCTGCTGAACTAAGTGATTCGAGACGTGCCCTGCAGCAGTAGAGAAGCACAAAAGGCAGATCAGAAATGCACCCTGCCTCACTGGTGCACCCATAATTGAACTTAGTGAAGTTCACAGCTTTAGTAAATCTTCGTGAATCTCAACCTATGACTAAGTGTCGACAAGTTTTCACTCATTACCACAACATATTGTAATTCCCATTACTTGCAATGTATTACATATATAAATATACTTAAGCATGTCTCCTAAACCGTACCTTTCGTGGGACTATTTCTAAAACAGAAGTGCAAAAACTGTTTTATACTGAAATGCTAACAAAGTTTAGAGTTAAAAAAATCTATAAGTTAAGCATTAGAGACAGTCCAGCACAGTAATAAAGTGAAAAAGACCAGTCAGTACTGCTGTGTAATGTTGGATTTTCTCTCAGTTACAATGGTCTGTCATTATTTTTATATAATACTACATACGATGCATTTTTATACAGTATTCAAAAGGGTCTTCTATGTGCTAATAGCTTGCTTTATACGCACTTGCTGCCACTTGCTAGAAAAAGCAAGTGCTCAAACTCCCAAAAGCCTGATCTCCTGTTCCTACATATCCCTTCCTGATCTACTGTTGCTACATATCCCTTCCTGATCTTCTGTTGCTACGTATCCCTTCCTATTCTTCAGTTGCTACATATCCCTTACTGATCTCCTGTTGCTACATATCCCTCCCTATTCTTCTGTTATTACATATCCCTTCCTGATCTCCTGTTGCTACATATGCCTTCCAGGTCTTCTCTTGCTACATATCCCTTCCTGATCTCCTGTTGCTGCATATCCCTTCCTGATCTCCTGTTGCTACAGATCCCTTCCTATTTTTCTGTTGCTACATATCACTTCCTCATGTTGCTACATATTCTTTCCTGATCTTCTGTTGCTACATATCCCTTCCTGATCTTCTGTTTCTACATATCCCTTCCTGATGTTGGTACATATCCCTTCCTGATCTTCTGTTGCTACATATCATTTCCTGATGTTGCTACATATCCCTTCCTGATCTTCTGTTGTTACATATCCTTTCCTATTCTTCTGTTGCTACATATCCCTTCCTGATCTCCTGTTGCTACATATCCCTTCCTGATGTTGCTATGTATCCCTTCTTGATCTTCTGTTGCTACGTATCCCTTCCTGATCTTCTATTGCTACATATCCCTTCCTATTCTATTGCTACATATAGGTTCATAGGTTCATACTAGGCTTCATACTAGCCTATCTGCCCTAAGGCATTTATAAGTCTAGCCAGAATGTGTTTGGCTTTCGCCACCCATTTTAAATTAATTTTGCTATGCCCTTTTTCGAGGTTAGTATACTGTGCCTCTGTCTAACAGTGACACAGAAGTGATACCCGGCGTAAACCTATGATCTCCCTTCCACTCATCAAGATTCCTCTTGAAGAGAGTCAATGAGGGACTCTGCCTAACCTGGACTGGGATTTTATTCCAGAGTGAAGGGAGCCTCTGGGTTATGAATCTGTCCCTCCAGCATGTCCTATTTATTTCAGTGCTGAGGTTCAAGTTTCTCAAGCGCGTAGCTCAATGGGATTTGGATTTTCTGAGGTGCAGCATGTCCATTAATTCTGGGTTGGACATGGCTTTATACGTCAGGCACAGATCGCCTCTGAACAGGTGGTATGCCACTGAGTAGAGCTTGAGTTTCTTTAACTGGGCAGCATATGGCATCTGTTTGAGCCCTTTGATCCTCTTGGTGAGGTACTTTTGGGGTCTTTCCAGTTGCTGCAGGTGTCTGGTAGATACATCCCAAAAGGGGCATTGTACTCAATTATGGGCCTGATGAGGGATGAGTAAAGAGGCACGATGACCTCCCCTGATCTAGATGTGAATCCCTTCATGATTAAGTGGGCTATATAAAATGTTTTTCTAACCACTTTGGCCACGTGGTTGTCAAATGAGAAATTGCTATCAACTTGGGTCCCCAGGTCCCTAATTACTTCTTCTGTACTTAATGGATTACCACCTATGTGGTAATTTGTGGGCACTTTGTTTTTGCCAAAGGGGATGACTACACACTTTTTGGTGTTTAGCTTGAGGCCATGGCTCTGGCACCAGATATCCCATCCTGATATTCTGTTGCTACATATCCCTTCCTATTCTTCTGCTGCTACATATCCCTTCCTGATCTTCTGTTGCTACATATCCCTTCATGATCTCCTGTTGCTAAATATCCCTTCCTTTTCTCCTGTTGCTACATATCCCTTCCAGATCTTCTGTTGCTAAATATCCCTTTCTGATCTTCTGTTGCTAAATATCCCTTCCTGATGTTGCTACATATCCCTTCCTGACCTTCTGTTGCTATATATCCCTTCCTGATCTTCTGTTGCTACATATCACTTCCTGATCTTCTGTTGCTACATATACCTTCCTGATCTTCTGTTGCTACATATACCTTCCTGATCTTCTGTTGCTACATATACCTTCCTGATCTTCTGTTGCTACATATCCCTTTCTGATCTTCTGTTGCTACATATCCTTTCCTGATCTTCTGTTGCTACATATCCCTTCCTGATCTCCTGTTACTACATATCCCTTCCTATTCTTCTGTTGCTAGATATCCAGTCCTGATCTTCTGTTGCTACATATACCTTCCTGATCTTCTGTTGCTACATATCCTTTCCTGATCTTCTGTTGCTACATATCCCTTCCTGATCTCCTGTTACTACATATCCCTTCCTATTCTTCTGTTGCTAGATATCCAGTCCTGATCTTCTGTTGCTACATATCCCTTCCTGATCTCCTGTTACTACATATCCCTTCCTATTCTTCTGTTGCTACATATCCAGTCCTGATCTTCTGTTGCTACATATCCCTTCCTGATCTCCTGTTACTACATATCCCTTCCTATTCTTCTGTTGCTACATATCCAGTCCTGATCTTCTGTTGCTACATATCCCTTCCTTTTCTTTTGTTGCTACATATCCCTTCCTGAACTTCTGTTGTTGCATATCACTTCCTATTCTTCTGTTGCTACATATCCCTTCCTGATCTTCTGTTGCTACATATCCCTTCCTGATGTTGCTTCATATCCCTTCCTGATCTTCTGTTGCAACGTATCCCTTCCTGATCTTCTGTTGCTACATATCCCTTCCTGATGTTGCTACATATCCCTTCCTGATCTTCTGTTGCTACGTATCCCTTCCTGATCTTCTGTTGCTACATATCCCTTCCTGATCTCCTGTTACTACATATCCCTTCCTATTCTTCTGTTGCTACATATCCAGTCCTGATCTTCTGTTGCTACATATCCATTCCTGATCTTCTGTTGTTACATATCCCTTCCTATTCTTCTGTCCCTACATATCCCTTCCTGATCTTCTGTTGTTGCATATCCTTTCCTATTATTCTGTTGCTACATATCCCTTCCTGATCTTCTGTTGCTACATATCCCTTCCTGATGTTGCTACATATCCCTTCCTGATCTTCTGTTGCTACGTATCCCTTCCTGATCTTCTGTTGCTACATATCCCTTCCTGATCTCCTGTTACTACATATCCCTTCCTATTCTTCTGTTGCTACATATCCAGTCCTGATCTTCTGTTGCTACATATCCATTCCTGATCTTCTGTTGTTACATATCCCTTCCTATTCTTCTGTCCCTACATATCCCTTCCTGATGTTGCTACATATCCCTTCCTGATCTTCTGTTTTTACATATCCCTTCCTATTCTTCTGTTGCTACGTATCCTATCCTGATCTTCTGTTGCTACATATTCCTTCCTAATCTCCTGTTGCTACATATCCCTTCCTATTCTTCTGCTGCTACATATCCCTTCCTATTTTTCTGTTGCTACATATCACTTCCTGATGTTGCTACATATCCCTTCCTGATCTTCTGTTGCTGCATATCCCTTCCTGATCTTCTGTTGCTACATATCCCTTCCTTATGTTGGTACATATCCCTTCCTGATCTTCTGTTGCTACATATCCCTTCCTACTCTCCTGTTGCTACATATCCCTTCCTGATCTTCTGTTGCTACATATCCTTTCCTATTCTTCTATTGCTACATATCCCTTCCTGATCTTCTGTTGCTACATATCCCTTCCTATTCTTCTGCTGCTACATATCCCTTCCTGGTCTTCTGTTGCAACATATCCCTTCCTGATGTTGCTACGTATCCCTTCCTGACCTTCTGTTGCTACATATCCCTTCCTGAACTTCTGTTGCTACATATCCCTTCCTGATCTTCTGTTGCTATATATCCCTTCCTTTTCTTCTGTTGCTACATATCCCTTCCTGATCTTCTGTTGCTACATATCCCTTCCTGATGTTGCTACATATCCCTTCCTGATCTTCTGTTGCTACATATCCCTTCCTGATCTTCTGTTGCTACATATCCTTTCCTGATCTCCTGTTGCTACATATCCCTTCCTTTTCTTCTGTTGCTATATATCCCTTCCTGAACTTCTGTTGTTTCATATCACTTCTTATTCTTCTGTTGCTACATATCCCTTCCTGATCTTCTGTTGCTATATATCCCTTCCTGATGTTGCTACATATCTCTTCCTGATTTTCTGTTGCTAAGTATCCCTTCCTGATCTTCTGTTGCTACATATCCCTTCCTGATCTCCTGTTACTACATATCCCTTCCTATACTTCTGTTGCTACATATCCCTTTCTGATCTTCTGTTATTACATATCCGTTCCTATTCTTCTGTTGCTACATATCCCTTCCTGATGTTGCTATATATCCCTTCCTGAACTTCTGTTGCTACATATCCCTTCCTGATCTCCTGTTGCTACATATCCCTTCCTGATCTTCTGTTGCTACATATCCCTTCCTGATCTCCCGTTGCTACATATCATTTCCTGATGTTGCTACATATCCCTTCCTGATCTTTTGTTGCTACATATCCCTTCCTGATGTTGCTACATATCCCTTCCTGATCTTCTGTTGCTACATATCCCTTCCTATTCTTCTGTTGCTACATATCCCTCCCTGATCTTCTGTTGCTACATATCCCTTCCTGATCTTCTGTTGCTACATATCCCTTCCTGATCTTCTGTTGCTACACATCCCTTCCTATTATTCTGTTGCTACATATCCCTTCCTGATCTTCTGTTGCTACCTATCCTATCCTAATCTTCTGTTGCTACATATCCCTTCCTGATCTTCTATTGCTACATATCCCTTCCTGATCTTTTGTTGCTACATATCCCTTCCTGATCTTCTGTCTCTACATATCCCTTCCTGATCTCCTGTTGCTACATATCCCTTCCTGATCCTCTGTTGCTACGTATCCTATCCTGATCTTCTGTTGCTACATATCCCTTCCTGATCTTCTGTTGCTACATATCCCTTCCTATTCTTCTGTTGCTACATATCCCTTCCTGTTCATCTGTTGCTACTTATCCCTTCCTATTCTTCTGTTGCTACATATTTTATCTACAAATTCCTAAAGGTGGGCTAAGGCCACTATGGCTAAAACCCATCCCATATGCCAACACAGGTTATCTGCCAAACATGTCAAACTATAAATATATCTCAACCTTCCACAGGATGCAGTTACCAAATGCACATAGAACAAAAGTACAGTTTTGTACCTACCATAAATGTAGATGTCCGATAGGTATGCATCTGCAGTCATCACATATGGGTTGTCCTGCCTCAGGCAGCCCTTCGGTCGGCCGGATTCCAAAGTCTGGGTCTGGCCTCGGCTGATGTCGCACTTTCCCCGACGTCAGAGTGTCTGGGGTATAAAAGCATCAGCCGACGCGATTTTCCTCAGTTTTTCTTGCCCCAGATGCCAGGTGCCCTCTAAGGAAGGCTAAAATTTGGAGCTATGCATTGCAAAAACAAATCCAAACATGCACAGTACTATAAAAACAAATACACCATAATAGATCCCCCCAGCTAGCTATAAGAGGGGTAAGAACCCAAGAAGTATACCACAGAGGGGAAGGAGGGAGGGTAAACCTGACTGCAGATGCATACCAGTCGGACATCTACATTTATGGTAGGTACAAAACTGTACTATGTCCTTCAAGGATGCATCTGCAGTCATCACATATGGGTAGAATACCATAGCCAATCTGGGGGTGGAGGTACTAAGTAAAGGATGGTGTAGCTAAGATACCCTGCAGGACTGCCGTAGCAAAGCCTGCTCTGGATCTGGAGTATAAAGGTAAATTGTAATGCTTGGCAAATGTATGCACGGAGCTCCATGTAGCAGCTTCTAAAATGTCCTTGGTAGCCACCCCTCTAAGGAAGGCTGTGGTGGTGGCTGTGGCTCTCGTGGAATGAGGTCTAATGTCAGCTGGCACAGTTTTTCCATGAAAGGAGTAACAAAAACGAATGCAATTTCCTATCCATTGTGAAATTGTCTGTTTGGAAATTGCTTTTCCTTGTGCACCAGCAGCATATGCTACAAACAGCTGGTCAGTCTTTCTGTAACTTTTAGTTCTGTCCAAGTAGTAGCGCAACTGTCTGTGTATGTCCAGGGTGTGCAGAAGTTTCTCCCCTTTATTTTGTGGTTGTGGGAAGAATGTAGGCAAGTGAATAGCTTGGTTCAAAGATATCCTGGATACCACCTTTGGCATAAATGTAGGATTGGTTCTCAATGAAACTCTGTCCTGATGAAAGATAAGAAATGGCTGTACTGCCATTAGAGCTTGTAACTCAGATACTCTTCTTGCTGAGGTTATGGCTAGTAGGAAGGCAGTTTTCCAAGATAGAAACTGAAGATCTGCAGATGCTGCTGGTTCAAAGGGAGGAAGTGTTAGTTTTTCCAACACGAAGTTAAGGTCCCAAGTAGGCAGAGGTGGTTTCCTTGGAGGATTGATATTTTTGATTCCTCTTAGAAACTGTCTCAGGAGAGGATGAGAGAAGACAGGTGGATTAACATTGTATTCTGCTGAAATTGCTGAGGCATGTATCTTAATGGAAGAGTAAGACAGGCCGTTGTGAAACAATTCTGCCAAATATTCCAGTATATGTGCCATGTTCATCACTGTCACATCTAGGCCCTTTGTTGTGTTCCAAGTGTGAAATCTTTTCCATTTTGCTGAATATGCCTTCCTTGTGGAAGGCCGTCGAGCTTCCATAATAATATCCTTCACTCTCTGGGATAGCTTATCCTGAGGAGGAGTCATGGAATTTTCCAGGCAGTTAGCTGCAAGGTTTTCAGGTTGGAATGCAGAGTCTTGAAATTGTGCTGCGTCAGTAGAAGTGGCCATAGGGGGAGAGGCCACGGTTTCGTCTGTGACATGCTCTTTAACAGTGGGTACCAGTGCTGTCTTGGCCAGTTTGGAGCTATCAGAATCACTCTGGGCTGCTCTGTCCTGATCTCCAGTAAGACCTTGGTCATTAATGGGAGAGGTGGAAAAGCATGCACTGTTAGAGCTTTCCAGCTGAAAGAGAGAGCGTCCATTTTCCATGCTTGTGGGTGGTATGTCCTTGAGCAGAATTTCTTCAGTTGATGATTGTGGGGGGAGGCGAACAGATCTATTTCCGGCCTTCCCCATGATTGTGTTATGAGTAAGAAGATGTCTGGGTGCAGCATCCATTCGTGTGCATCCATGATATTTCTGCTTAAGCTGTCTGCCAGTATATTGTCTTTCCCTGGCACGAACTGGGACTGCAGCTGTATATTGAGTTTCAAGGAAAGTTCCCATAGATTCATTGCCAGTCTGCAAAGAAGGTAGGAATGGGTGCCTCCTTGCTTGTTTATGTACCACATAACTGTGGTGTTGTCTGTCCTTATGAGTAGGTGGTCTTGATGAAGAAATGGTTTGAAGGCCTCGATTGCTTGTATTACTGCCAGCATTTCCTTTTGGTTTATGTGCATGCGCAGCTCTCTTTGTGACCATAGCCCTTGGATACATCTGCCCTCCATGTGTACTCCCCAACCTTGGTCTGAAGCATCCGTAGTGATGGTTTGGTTGGCTCTTGGCTTGCTGAAGGGCAACCCGCTGTTCGACTGGCAGGCTTGAGCCCACCACAGAAATTCCTTTTGGAGGCATGGAATGAGTGGGATCAAGGTTTCTAAGCTGTGACTGTGCTGAGTCCATAAACTCCTTAGATACCATTGTAATTTTCTCATATGCAGCCTTGCTTGTGGGATCAGAAGAATGCAAGATGCCATGTAACCCAGGGCCTGCAAGATTTTCCTTGCAGTCAGCTGAGTTTGTCTTGTCAGATTCTTGAAGTAATCCGGTAGTTGTTTTTCTTTTTCTTCTGTGAGAAAGGCCATTTGGGTGGTTGTGTCTAGATCCGCACCCAGAAAAGTTATTTTTTGGGATGGAACAAGTCTTGATTTGTGGATGTTGACTGTATATCCCAAGGCCTGCAGTAGGTGGATGGCATAATCCAAGTCCTTTAACAAAGTTTGCTTGCTGTCCGCTTGTATAAGGCAGTCGTCCAGATATGGGTAAATTTGAATCCCCTGAAGTCTGCAGTGTGCAATTACTGATGCCAGACATTTCATGAATACTCTGGGTGCAGTAGATAAGCCAAAGGGCAATGCTGAGAATTGATAATGCTCTGACCCTGCAAGAAATCTGAGGTGTCTTCTGCAACTTTGTCTGATAGGGGCATGCAGGTATGCCTCCTTGAGGTCTAGAGTCACCAGCCAAGACCCCTTGCCCAGCATGGGAAGGAGTTGCTGTAGAGTCAGCATTTTGAATTTTGGCACAATGAGGTAAGTATTCAGTGTGGACAAGTCGCGAATAGGCCTCCATTGATTTTCTTTTCTTGGAACAAGGAATAATCTGGAGTAAAATCCTTGGCCTTGTTCTGAAAGAGGTACCTTTTCTATAGCTTTCATTCGTATTAAGTTGGAAATTTGTTTCAAAGCCTCTGCCCTCTGATTTGGTGGCAGGTCTGGCATGCCTTTTCTTTTTGGCAATGTGTGGAAATGGAACCTGTATCCTTTGTCTATTATTTGCAGTGTCCATGTGTCCCTTGTAATGCTGTGCCAATTTTTTGAGAATAAAGAAAGCTTTCCGCCCAAAGGTGCTTCTAATTGAGCCCTGGTCGGCGGAGTCAAAACAAAGTCATTGAGTCTGTCCTGGTGTAGCAGTTGTAGTTCCTGCACTACCTCTCTGGTTGGGAGGCTGCCATTTTCGGCCTCTGTAGGAGCCTCTAGCTTGCCCTCTACCTCTGGCACGTCTATTCCTGCCTCTCTGAGATCTGTCTGAGTCCGGAAAGGACCAATTCTTAGTAGGCCAATTTCTGCTGAATCTCGGTGGTTGGACTTGCAGAAAGTCTTTGACTGTTTGCACAGATTTTGCCTTTTCTTCAAATTTCTTTAAGACCTCCTGAGCCGTGGAACCAAATCATTTTTGCTTTTCCATAGGAGCATCCTAAAGCTTAGCTTTAACATGGTCTGGCAGAGATTGTTCCTTCAGCCAGGCATGCCTATGTATGACTGCACCTGTCATAGCTGACCTATATGAAGCTTCCAATGCATCATAACCACACTGCAAGAAATGGTTACTAACCTGCTGGGAGTTATGTACCAGATCCTGAAGGGATTTGCGATCAAGGGGTTCAGAAGAAGACAGTTTCTTATGCAATTCATCTAACAAATACTCTTGGTACTGTATCATATGAAACTGACAATTTAATGCCCTCATGGAAAGAGTTGCAGAAGTATACACTTTCTTACCCCATCTCTCTAAAGCTCTGGACTCCCTTTCAGAGGGTAGAGGATTTCTAGCAGTGGCAGCTGCAACCCCTTTTGGGCCCTGGGAAATAGTTTCTGGATCAGCAGAGTGGGCCTTGTACAGGTGTAGATGTGAGTCCGGGACTCTGTAGTACCTATCAGGTTTGGCAGGAGCCGGAGGGAGAGAGTCAGGGGCTGTACTAGCATCAGAGTACACATCATCAATAACATTCAAAACAGGAGGTATAGCTAAAGGCTTATGCTGAGGTAAATGTAAAAAGGTCCTTAATCTCTTTCTAGAATCAGAGAATTCCTGATCCTGCCATTGAAAATGTTCTCTCATAGAGTGTAATGTCTCTCCAAAGGAAAACTCTTCAGGAGGGGAGGCCGAGGGAATAGATTCTTCAGCATCAGAATCCTCGTAGGCCGAATAAGCCTCCTCCTGGTGGTCTGACAGAGTAGAGCCATCAGTGGATTCATCTGAGGAGTGGGGGTCAGAGGGCTCAACCCTAGGCCTTTTGTCTGGAGGTGGTTGAGAGCCCCTGTCCGGATGAGGTTGAGAACCTCTAATTAAGGAGATAAGATCCTCTGCTAAGCTAAGAATCTGTGAGCCAGTAGAAGGTCTCTGAGAGGTAACCTTGGGAGGCAAAGCTTTAGTAAGTTTAGCAACTTTAGCCCTAGAGAAAGCCTTTATGGACATGGATGCAGGAGGTCTGGCTGCACCACGTGCAGGAGTAGACTTGTCTAAAGGAATGGTGTCGGAAGGTTCCTGGACACCAGTTTCAGAAGGTAATTCAATAACCGACTCGGCCGGGGCCTCCGGGGACGAGGTAGTCGGTTGTGCGATTTCGGTAATCGGAAGTACCAAGGACTCGGTTTCAGCCGAGACAGAGACACTCGCGGTAGGCCTGACTGTGGTTTCAGCCAAAACCGCGGCCCACGTGTGTCGGTCCTTGTCCTTCCGTTTCTTGACTAAATGCGAAGTCGGAGTCTCCGACGGCATCTTGTAAGCAAAACTAGCCCCAAAGAATTCCTCTGCAAACTCCGACTGACGTCTAAGAGTTCGTCGGTTGAAGGAAGCACAGGCTGAACAGGCCGAGACGTCATGGTCTGGGCCTAGGCAAGGGAGGCAGTAAGAGTGGAAATCCTTATGAGGTATTTGTTTCCCACAAGTTAAACAATTATTAACTTTATCTGACATCGGCTGAGGCAAGAAAGAGTCCCCAACAGGGTACTTAGCTGTTTCGAAGTCTTCGGTAGCTGAATCACAGGAGCTGGCCGACCGGCACTTGCGAACTGCTTCTGCTTCGGGCACCACGTGGCAAGAAAGACTGAGGAAAATGGCGTCGGCTGATGCTTTTATACCCCAGACGCTCTGACGTCGGGGAAAGTGCGACATCAGCCGAGGCCAGACCCAGACTTTGGAATCCAGCCGACCGAAGGGCTGCCTGAGGCAGGACAACCCATATGTGATGACTGCAGATGCATCCTTGAAGGACATCACATGGTAGTGAGCCCTAAATGGGAGGAACTTGAGGCCTGCTGAAGCAAAGCATTGCAATGGCACCGGAGTGCCATCCTATTGCCATAATTTGCACTGATGTAGACTAGGTTCCTCTTTAGATTTGTCAATGGTTCTATTACATGCAGTCGAGTCCCCAAGTGCTTATAGACTGCTGTCTCAAAGCCAGGGACGCAAATGTCTTGGAGCTCACACAGGCTGTCTTTCAAAGTCAAATTCAAATATGAGTTCAGGCAAGCAGCTAACGCACCTTGCTCAAACATATTATTTGAGTTCAAGCAAGGTAAGCACAATGGTCATGGTGAGAGAGTGGGAGGAGGTGGGAGTGTAGATTATGGCAATAATTGGGAAGAGAGTTAGCTGCAGATAATTAGAGGGGAGTTTAAAGGTTAGGTGTGGGAAGGGAGTTTTAGGATCAGGGAGTGCGACAGGAGTTTTATAGTTAGGGAGGGGATTTTATCTTTAGGAAATCATCGGAGTGTTTAGGGTTAGGGAGGAGAATTGGAGTTTTAGGTTTAGGGAGTGATTGGGGACTTTTGAGTTAGGGAAGAGGAGAGGAGTTTTAGGTTTAGGGAGCAATCAGGGTTTTTAGGGTTAGGCAGGAGAATGTAGTTTTAGGCTTAGAGAGTGACTGTGAACTTTAGGATTAGGAACGGGAAGTGGAGTTTTAGGGTTAGAGAGTGAGGGCTTGTATTAGGAACTGAGTGAGAGTTTTAGGGTGAGTGTTACCACTCTGATAGGGATATACAGTTTCAGAGGATTGGGTGTTAGGAGGGCTAAGTAGTTAAGTAATACTGGGCTAGAGGGCGTTAGGGCACTTCCATGTTTGTGCAACTGTGCGAGCACTTGTAGTAGACCCTTAGTCAGTAGGTATCACCCAAACTAAAAGTACATTTTGCATATCAGGGCCTGCATCACTATGCACAATACCAATCTCTGTATGTAGCCAGACAAGACAATATACACTTACGCCAGCTTGTCTTGCCTTCACATGTGCAGACTGCCTATCACTACAAGAATATTAGCAGCAACTT
Organism: Protopterus annectens; assembly: GCF_019279795.1. NCBI lineage: Eukaryota > Metazoa > Chordata > Ceratodontiformes > Protopteridae > Protopterus > Protopterus annectens. The sequence continues at coordinate 358,752,311 of NC_056736.1, forward strand.
CTATTGCCCACATGCAAGAGAAATCTATACACTTTTTTGAACACGACATTTTTATTTAATGAAAATAACAGCACTAACAAAATATGCAACAGTAAGGATTTAAACATTTTAGCACCTAAGTAGAAATACAAAAGGAAGACATTGATCCTCTAGCATGCAAAATATATGGCATCAAGAAATGATACAATAAGTACAGAACAATAGTACAAAGAAGAAAAAAAACAAGACTAGCATCATTGCAACCTTGTTACTATAATGTAATAAAGCATTCCATAAATGAGCAAGGTCTCTTTCCACTGGACAGGATTTAAGAGTAGACCATACGTTATAATCATACACACAAAATTGCCTATACCAATCCTCAAGACCAAATTTCCATGACTGAAAAATAATCGCCAGAGTCAGAAGGACAATAAATCTGATCCAAAGGAAATCGGTTGCATGGAATGTGAACTGTACATCAGCTATCCCTAAAGAACAGTAAGCCACATTTGATATAGGGGAATTACTACTTGTAGTAGCAAACATTTGCTGCATTAACAAGTTCCAAAAATGAAGCAGCCTCTGCGAGTACGGCAGCTGCAGGGTCCTAAAGGGAAAGTACACAAAGCAAAAATGGACCAGCAAACAAGGCACATAGAATTAATGAAAAATACTTTAATGAAAGTATTAGGTTCTATTCAACAGACCGGTTTCGGCAGTTACTTTACAAAGCCTTCTTCAGTGATTTCCATTAATTCTATGTGCCTTGTTTGCTGTTCCATTTTTGCTTTGTGCATTAACAAGTTCCCACAACCCTCTAACCATGGGGCACTGCCAGATCATATGTAGAGAATTAGCTCCTGATGTGTCACATTTCCAGCATTTTCCAAGATAAGCTGTATTCTTTATTTTTAATCATCACAGGTGTTAAATACCAGCAGTGGAGTAATTTTAAGGCTTACAAAGATTAGGTGTGGGACCCTAGCAAATAATGTAACAGGAGCCATCACCCTCCTTCACTCCAATTCAGATAATTACTGTCAGAGTATATCTGAGTACTTAGCCTTCAATTTAGTTAAAAAGTATTGTATTTCTGTAGAAAGAGGCAATAGCATAATGCTATAAGGCCCTTATCTACAGCTCAAGCAACCAGTACCTTCTTTGACTTTGGATTGCTCCTGCCTACTAATTCAATAAAGTTCTGGTGTTGAAATAGTCTCCCAAACATTGACCTTAACTATTCATAGTCAACCCCAATATCTCACCAAACAGCTGGCAAACCTCTCTGACCTCCCCTATCATGTCAGCTGAGTTTTGGAGCCACAGCACTCCATCATCCGCAAAGCACAAAGAGCTGACTATATTTGCCGGTGTAATTGGTATGCTCCAATGTGGATATTGTTGGCGAATATAAATTGTGTTTCCAATGCCAGTATAAATAATATGGTGGAGAGGGTACATCCCTGCTTTGTACCTCTCTGCAATAAAAAAGGGGGTGAAAGAATCCCATTTGTACAGATCAAAGATAGATGTTCCTTGTACATTGATTTACAATGGTCGAGAAAGTCCCACTGAATACATAAGCAGCTACAGCATCCTATAGACAGGACCACAAAATATGATCAAAGGCTTTCCAAAAATCAACAAAAAGGGCTGTCATAGGGCAAGAACTATATTTAGCACATGCCAGCTGGACCATGTTAAACCATACCTGCATCAGCTCTGTTCCTCCCAAACATCCCTTTACAAAACCTTGCTTTATAAGGGATACTAAAGTTATCATCACCTCCTCCCCTCAACTGGCCAAGATTTTAGCACATATCTTCAAACAGGGAGATTGACCTATACTCTACAGGTGAGTATAGACAACAGGAAGCAAAACTATAGATGTCAAGCCAAGTCCAGGAGAATATCCCCTTCTTTTCTATCGCCATAAAAAATAATGAGAGGTTCAGCTAGAATTGCTTGAATGTTTTATAAAATTCCCTGCTAACCCATCCAAGTTTAGCACTTTCCTTTCAGTAGACTATCTCAATCGTTCATCTTTCAGGAGTAAAATATCCAGTCTCCATAATGCTGAAGATACTGGTGCCCTTAGGTGTATAATATCCAACAGTACAAAATTATGACCAGAAAAAGCACAAATAGAATGCTCTACTGCAAACATACTCGGAAGCTTTATGGCACTAAATAGCTGAGTTTGAAGTATGGGCAATAAAAGAGTAATCCATTTCCTGAGGATGTAGGGCTCTCCATGAGTTCACAAACTTCAAATCAGTCCTAAATTCATTAAACAACCAAGATATTTTGCCCATTCAAACTCCGGCATTGAAAGTTCTGTCCAGTTTTACATCACGGACAATATTACTATCCCCTCCTTCCAACTTTACAGTATGTGTGTCTCCCATGCTTTCCAACATTTTGAAAAGGACCGGTCATCCTCATTGGGGGCTGTAAAAACAACCTAATATTAGTACATCATTTGCAGTTTGAACTTCAGTTAGTACCCATCTTCCCCTGTTATCCTCAGCATATGTAACAAGTTCCCAGTTTAACTAAATATGTACTAATATTGTAGCTCTTTTCTTAGCTTTGGCCATACAACTAGAAATTCCCCATCCTTTCCATTTTCTATAAAAAATCCAATTTTTCTTTGTTAATTTAATTTCCTGCAAAAAACAAAATGCTGGCTTTTTTCTAGAAATAAAATTCAAACATGCCTTTCACTTCAGTGGGGCAGCAGGTCCACTAACATTCCAAAACATAACATTAATAGCTGTTGCTGCTAAATCAGGCTGGCCCTTACATTACTTATGGAGTTATGTCCCCCAAGTTAATTCATGAATGATGACTTGGCAATGCAGACATCTGTCTGTACACTCACTAAGAACTCCAGACCAGAGGCAGGAGCAACCAACAATGGCTATAGTACTGGTAAGCACACACTTTGCTATCCAGGTATCTGGGTTTCTACTCCACCCCCATAATGAGGGAAGGGAATGACAGAGGAAAGTAAAACAAGCAAGCATTCCATAAACCATAAAATCCTACTGTGATTGGACTGACAACCTAATCAATAATCCTCAAGTAGTGGACAGCTTTCACCACATAATCACCATTGGCCCTCCAGCAGACTCAGAACTGAAGCTAAGATGTTTAAGGCACAGCAGTAAAATTACAATTACAAATAAGGCACCACATATACACCATAACACTGTAAGAGATACAGAGTTACTAGAGGTCCTGAGTTCAAGTTATCACAGTTCCTTAAGTAACAGAGGCAACTGCCTGTACAGCCTCAACTCTCTGCTGCACAAATCTATTTGTTCCAGTTCCACAGGGGATGGGTCCAGGGTAAGAAAGCTAACATCTTCAGTGTTGGCAATAATGACTAAGGGATCATACACGTTATAGGTCACAATGGGCGATGAAAACAGAGCCCATTTCACCTTACTGCCCTGCAAAGGTTTAGATGTAGCAGTTTGTAAAAAAAATGGGATTGGTTTTATTTTTTTTCAAGGTGACTTCATTGGGGAGTTTGTTCTAGGTCTAGCCCCATGTTTATTATCCTTTACTCTAAAGTCAGTATCAATCATCTGGCTCCAGTCTTGGGATGTTTCATCCTTTCCCTGGTCTTGCAAAGTGTTGATGAATGTGTCAGTCTCCTCAGGAATGTCGACAGAAACAAAATGACCCTCACACTCTATAACCAAAGTAGCAGGGGAACTTCAGTTGTAAAGTGATGTCCAGATCTGTAAACTTCTTAATAAAGGGGACTGTGGCATCATCCAGTTGTTTACTGTACCTGTTTTTCCCCCCAGGATTTGATAATGCCCCTTCCTATTACAAAGTTGTGGCACTTCACCGCCATCACAACAATTTTACTTTTAGTAACATTTTCCATTTCACCTGTCTACTTTAGGGGGTTTAATACACACTGCACTTTGGTGTCAATCCTAATAATTATCAGAATGTATGACTGCATTGCCTGAATATGCAGCAATATAGAGGGTATCAGGTTTAAGGACATTTGAAAGGTGGCCATGGCACCACAGAGACTATAGGGGAGGACCTTGTATTGGAAACAGGCCATTGGGGTAGAAAAAACAGTTTCCTCATTAGGGTTTATCAGTCAGGGGAATGTGCTAGGCTACAACCTATTCTTCCACAGTAGTTTGTTTAGTTCATCTGCCCTAGGCATAAGATAACTATCAAACCTAAGAAATACTGTTTATATTCCTAATGTAATTGCAGAATCTAATGATTCCATCTGGTTTGGGGATCAACACTATAAAGCTATTCTGTTCATTGGTTGATTGTTCAGAGATCCCTGGTGTAGCATCTTTTTTTAGTTCTTCTTGAACTGCTTTCCTTTGGAATTCTGTAGAAGTTCAAGTTAACTCATTCCCTAAGTTAGTTTCAATATGATGTTTAATTAGGTTAGTCCTGCCACACATTTCTTAGAATAGTTCTTTCTTCCGCAACAGTATCTCTTGTACTTCATGTTTTGGGGGATTTGACAACGTATCATCTACTTTAATGTGAGGTATCAACAGTAGCCTTATCCATCGGTTAGGTTCCTTAGCTTTTGGCTGCTAAACTTACCACTGCTGCCTGCACCTCTATCTTCAATACACTGATGTGATATATTTGTACAGGACATCACTTCCCTATCTCACTGACTTTATAATTTACAGCATATTTACCTCATTTACCTCTGCTTTGACCTCAAAACGCCTCTGCCACTTTGCTAAGGACTTGTTCTTTGCACTGGGGGCTAGACTAATACTTAGTCCCTGACCTGGAACTCTCAAGTCCTTAAAATCCTGTTTTATATCTCCTGTTGGGCAGCCTCTTCTCTTTGCTCTCAGACTATAATGTGCACAGCCCTCAACATTCCATCTCCAAAATGTGGAACAAATGGGAAAAATGTAAAACACATGCTAATGGTTTACTAACAACTTCAACTAGGAAGCTCACTTCTTCTTCTTCTTCTTTCAGCTTTTCCTGGTTAGGGGTCACCACAGCAGATCACCTGTCTGCTCATGATTGGCAGTGGAGATTTTTATGGTGTGGAGTTGCCAGCCAACTAGGAAGCTCACTGGAAGGTTAAAATGTTTAACTTTATACTTAAAAAGGTTTCTTTGATAAATTAATATGATTCAGTATTATCTATCATGGCTATTAGTTAAAGCAACTCTTAATATCAAGGCTATTAGTTAAAACAACTCTTAACACCGAATGTGTGACAGATCCTTTCAAACTGAAACAGTAAGGAACATGGTCTTTTAAGACCCAAAATGAGAAATGTTCCTTGTAATGAGGTACACTTGAGAGGTACTCTTATTTGGCATCCTCATGACAACCTGTCATAAGACAACAAACTATTTTAACAACAGAGCCTTTATGCATTCAAAGTTCACATGGGAACCTCCACCCTTTGCAGTCAAAATTCTAAAGGCAACCCCTACAGAAGTGCAGTACTAATACAAATTCCTAAAGACTAGGGCCTTGGACTCTTGCTGTTCAAACAGTTTAATAACTTTCTATCTCCAATGTATAACAATCATTTTATATTCGATTACTTGGTCTTCTTTAAAGATGAGTCCCTCACTCTGCAGTCTATAATTTCATGCAGAAGTTGTTTAATAAGATGTGTACATTTATATCTCTTAATCTTCTACCAGCTCACTCACTCTCTCTTTTTTACAAATAAGAGTTTACTCCTTGAGTACTGACTACTCCAGCAAAATACACCCAGAAGAATTACTTAAATTAGTATCTGTTAGCTTTACAGCTAGACAACTCCAAACTGATCCTTTTTAAGCTGTGATTTGGGCCACAAGACAAATGGAGCTACATACAACAAGTTAAGGCAATCAGTATGATGTACACATGAAGTACAACTAATCTGTCTCCTGTTACAGTCATTGTGCACTCTAATAATTATTTATTTTATTTTACATTTGTTAACCGAGTAGTGTCCAACTGGGCCATGGAGCCTGTTTTCAGCGGATACCCTGGGAGAAAAGCTCCACACACATAGTTATTGTGCAGATAGACAATATAAAAATCAATGAAATCATAAAATTAAACATCAAAAATAATACACTTAATACAAGACTAATACATGTATATTCCAGTTGAGCAGACAGATAAAAATGAAAGATGTTGCTAGCTAGCATTGCTGATGCTGAAAAACAAAAGTAAAATATTTTGAGAGAGGGGGCAATAGTGTCATAGGTTGTAGCCCACTTAAGATGTCAGTGAAAACTGCAAAGCTAGCATTCTAAAATGGGCTGGAGCAAGTAGGATAAAAGTTGCTATGAGAGGGGATGAGAAAAAGTTGATTGGGAGGGGTTTATTATCCAGGAGAGCAGCAGTAATTAGTTAATGGTCTTTGTACTCAGTGCACAGTAGTTCAATGAGAGCACTGAAAACAAACTAAGAACATTACAGCTCCCACAGTCCTCATGCATGGGGCACACGCTGTCTGCCTTGGTGGCAGAATCTGTTTGCTAATCCCATATATGCCAGGTTTGACATTCTTTAGAGAGTGATTCCCCACCTGTTAAGCAGGTTTACAATTTTTTGTTTAAAAGACAAATTGTTTCTAAGTTTTAACATTTAGATTAATTTTTTGCTACTTACTCAGTCATTTGCTGTAAAACAGCATGCTTTTACTTCCATCCTTTCCTTTTCACCAAAGAACCTTGTTTAACACAACTGTACAATAAACTATGTACACGCAACCCCTAATGTTTCCCAGTATGACTCCTTCTCTGATATAGGGCTTGACACAAGCTTTTTTGGATCAATTAAGATGAAGATTAAAGGCTGTAAATTTAAAAAGGATGAGAGTGGAAGCACCCATACCTTCCTTCAAGTCTATTTCAGTCCTCAGTGTTGACTCCCATTATTTCTTAAATCTCTCCCAATGCTGCCATCTTTTTTTATGAACTGTAGCTTTGAAACTCATTTTAAACCTTCTTCTTCTCTTTTAAACATTTCTCTCAACTTCATCAGCTCTTTCAGGATCCACTGTTTTCCATTTTCTGGTTATTGCTTTTTTTAACTAAGAGAATAATCTAAACTATTTTGTAAGTTTGAATCTAATTTATCTCCTTCCACCTTGCTTAATAAAACTTTACCTTATTCAGCATGAATGCCCCACTGCTAACAGCATTCAGCATTGAATGGTATTTGCCTTCTATACCCAAGGTACTGGTCATCCTCAAAATATATGTGTCCAGGTAACCCTCTCTCCTGATCTACATCTCCAACAGTTACCCCTCCCCACACAGAAACACCACCCCTAGAAACATGTTCTCAGTTTTCTCTGGGATATAAAATAATTGTGTAGGCATTTCCAAGCACTGATTCTGAGCCTTCTTATCTGGATTGCCTTTTCCACTATCATACATTCTTCCTCCCATTCTATAATATTTAATTGCAGTCCCAGGCTGGTATTCCAATCTGTTAACATTTTGCTGACCCCTTTCACATTGTCTTTTTGCAATGTCTAAAATATTTTAGAGATTTCTCTATCACTGTTTTCTGAATTTCTCCTTTCTATGCACCACTTGATCAATGCAAGCCATTTCCCCTGCACTATTTAGAATGTCAATGCGCTTTTGGCCTCCCACCTAATATTTTGGAAGTGTAACTATGTCTATGGTTGCAGCCCAAAATGTTATTATATCTTTCTATCTCATGAACTGGAAAAGAATAGAGTGTTATTGGGTTAAATTATCCCAATAATGCAAGCAGCAAACAACCATGAAGACCAAACATAGGGACTTTAGATTGTGCTAAAGTCCGTGGCTTAGACCACGATCAAAAATATTCAAAATCAAATAATAATAGTGATCAAAGCCAGTGTTTCATAAGCACTAGATAACTTCTTTTAAAAGCTGATGAAATCAGGAAAAATAAAATAAAGATCAACGATTAAAAACCATAAAAGAAATAATTCTATGGTTTTTAATCTTTGATCTTTATTTTATTTTTCCTGATTTCATCAGCTTTTAAAATAAGTTATCTAGTGCTTATGAAACAGTGGCTTTGATCACTATTATTTGATTTTGAATGTTTTTGATTGCGGTCTAAGCCATGGACGTTAGCACGATCCAAAGTCCCTATGTTTGGTCTTCACGGTTATTTGATGCTTGCGTTATTGGGAAAATTTAACCTAATAACACTCCCTTCTTTTCCAGTTAATTAGTTTAAAGTACCCACGGTACTAGCAAGCACCAAACATTCAGGGTCCGAAGCACACTTGCCGTGACTAGCATGGTGGTCTCAGTGCTTAATTTGATTTTCCTATCTCGTGAGCTTATCCATTGTTAGCAGATAGTCCCAATACTGCATACATGTCCCAATTCTCTCCATTCCACTTCAGTTGTTCTCTCTTTTCTGCTCTTCCCTAGCCACCAACTGCCATCCTATTAAGAGTAATTCTTGTCTCTATTTCAATCCATATATTAGTCAAAAAAGTGAGCTTACTTAATTTCCTAGTGCATCCACAATAGGTGAAGAAAGAGGTTTTGCTCGTCTCCCCTAGATTACTTCAAAAGGATTTGCTTCACCTAACCATGGATTCAAATATTTGAACATAGCCTTACATCTAGGATTAAAACACTTTGAATGGCACCTAATCCAAAGATTCATGTGTGTTGCCATCACATACTGCTCCAAATCTGGTACCAATAGGCCACCCCTGTATTTCAGCATGGTTAATTTTACTAGTATACTCTGGGATTATTACCCCCATAGGAAATCTCTTATTAATCCCAGTGCAGACCCCAACTATTTTTATCTGGTGAGTCTCAAAAGGACTGGATCAAATACAATGCATGCAGTAGAACATGCCACTGTAATGCCTTAACTCTCTGATCAAGTTCTAAGTCTAATACTTTCCACTTTCCCGTGTTTCCTTTAATCTTCAGCATAATTCCCTATATGTTCTCTGTCTAGCCAGCACTGCTAAGTTCCTAATGGCAAAAGACCAAATGTAGAAAAAAATAAAATCAAAACATCAAATGTCAAAAACGTAGCAAGATATAAGACTGAAGCATAAAACATTTAATATGTCAGCGTGTAAACTTACTGAAACACTATCAGTCTGTTAACTTGCAATGCTATACAAATTGGCAACATCAGACTGTACTCTTCATCAGCTTGCCTACTTTTGGCCAGGGGTAAAGCCACAATGTTCTGTATCTGAAAGGCTATGTTTCTGTCATGGCTCCCCAGTGAAATGCTGGTACTCGAAATGCCAAATGCTGACATATTGAAAAACCAGGTCTGGAGAAAGGCCACTGGCAGCAAAAAAAGTTCCAAAAGCAAAATTTTATTTAAAAAAGACTATAAACGTAAGCACTTTTGTCTCGCTTCAATGAGCGAGACTTCTTCAGACGAAAAAAACTTTCACTAAAACACAACCATTTAAAACCCACTTCATTCTGTCACATGACTACATTAATTAACTTATAAAAGGTATAACTTGCCAAAATTTAAAGATGCACTAAATACTATGCAACCTAACTGTAAACTAACCTGCCTAAATATACAAGATTTATGTTAACAAATAAACACAGGATGTTAATCAATCATGAACAACCTTATAAAAATCATTCATGAAAATCATGCAAACAAAATAAAAAATAATAACTGTCCTAAAATTAACTGTAATAAAATTGATTGTAATAAAATTAATGCCAACAAGGTTCATGAATGCTAAAAACATTTAGTTAAATATTAAATAATGTAAATGAAATATCACAATTACATTAAAATGAAGGGATTCTAATGTAAACAACTAAATAAAGCAAAAAAGACATACATTAATAATAATCTAAACCAGGGGTTTAAAATACATCAGGTTATCTTTGCAGGCTCCTTAATTTCGAAAATCGAAAAACTAGAACAAGAACAAATCTCAAAGATCACTCTTCTCCTTTAAACGTCTTTTTGCAGGGGATAAAGCCTCCCTACACCACCTGTTGTGGGGGAATGATCCCTAAACCCATGGGAAATGGCTATCTCAGACTTAGTATATGTAATTCTGAGTTTTTGGCCATTCAGTCTCCTTATTTTGGAACTCATTCTAGCGGGTCAAGACATTTTAAATGGTTACTTTCTGTCACATTCAGATCTTACTATAAAACTTTCAGCAAACAAAAACAGGGTATTCATCTACAAACATATCCTAAGACAGCAAGTCATACCTTACAGCTTCCATTTCAACACACCTTTGAATCTAATGTCACAGTTTTAGCCACATGAAAGCATGAAACTATATCCCATGATTGTATGAATTATATATATATATATATATATATATATATATATATATATATATATATATATATGTGTGTGTGTATTGAAATATGCAGGAAATTTTAGTTTTGAAATAAAGAGAGTTTAGTGTACTTACAGTCTATATATTAATTTTATCTGGCCTTTTGTACAGAGGTCAAATATCCTCCCAGTTAAAACCAAGCATTGTGCCAGACTGTTGCAACAAAAGCCTGTTGAAAAGGTGAATTTAGTAGCTATATATAAAAGAAGCCATACACAAGTTTCCAAAGGCAGTTCACAATGAAAAATTCATTGACTTCTAACAAAATACTTGAATACAAACTCAGATACATAGTGACTCAGTGGAATGTCATCTTTCTGAGATGGTACACTACATTTAACTGAAAATAAATCACATAAACATAATATCCATGTTGCTCTTTGACAGGTACTGTTCCTCCCAAGTGATCCTGTAACGGCCAATTTTTTCTTTTCTTTTTTTTTTATATTGCTTGACAGCAAAAAAATGATATCCACTTTCTCTGGGGTCTATGTCAGATGACTGACTTTTTGGAAACTCAAAAAAAAAAAAGAAAATACCGAAGAGACCATATGATCGAGTTTCTGAAAATGCGAACATCAAAAAAAAAAACACAAAAAAAATACCTTTTTTATGTTTTTGCAGGGGGGGGAAAGCCCCCCTATACTGCCCATGTAACCCCCTGCAGATTATATATACCAACTTCAAGATTGCAAAACAGTGTGGAAAAGGGTAAATTTCCTGATCCTTTCTGTACTGCGATCTCCATTCAAAAGTTTCAGGATTTCAAAAACTCGATCATATAGTCCAGACCATATTGAGTTTGAGTTTGAGTTTTTGAAAACTTGAACAACGGATAGGGACCACTTTTTCCATACATTGAGAAGAAAGTAAAACATATCAAACATAGCAATGTATTTCAACTTGTTGCTATATGGCACTCCATGTCCGCTACTATAAAAATCACATAAAAAATAAATAAATACAAGTGTATTGTGCTGTGGGCAGTGTGCATTGCTACCACTGTCCACAGATCTATCTGGTTTTCTGCCAGAAAAACTGAAAGACTATCAAATCAAAGTAATAAACTTCACCTTGAAGCTTTCAGACACTAAAGTCTCTCCTACTCCCACCAAGACACAGTTATGATCACTTCAGTGTCAGCAATCTGTATTAAACTTACCATTAGATTTCTTCCACCTAATGCCTCCCATAACTCTCAACCTTCCACCTTGAAAATATATAACATTTATCTCTCACACAGTGTGGAACAAATGAATAAAAACCGGAACACATGAGTACATACTATTTCAGCTAGGAGTTCACAGCAAGGTTAATAACAGTTTCTTCAAACTTATTAAAATATTTTCATGAGGTAATATAATTCAGTATTACTTACCATAGCTATATGTTTAAAAAAATTCCAGCAATGAACATGACAGACACATGGAATTTTAAACATTAAAAATAAGTAACAGTCCTCACAATGAGGTAAAGTTGAGAACTATGCTTCCTCTCCACCCCAAACAAACATTTCTGGAGATCAGTGGTGATCATTAAAAGTGATACAAAATAGTGACAGAAATATATGCTGCTGCAGATGGCTTAAGGTGCTACTACACAGAATCGTACCACTCAATTTGTCTCTGATTTTGCAAACCTTTTCTCATTTTGCTTCTTACTTTTTGCCCTGTCCCTGATTTTCCAATAAATCACTGAGGATTACAGACTAGTCAATAATGCCAGAAATTTGAGTTGTATGCCTCTTATTGTTGAGAAAATGCATGTCCATGCAACATATGTTGCCCTGTTAACTTCCTAAGTGAATTAGTGTAATATTTTAAAATTGCCAGATTTTGCCCACTCATTACATTTGGGTATGTTCAGATGTCTAGAGCAAAGAAATTGAGAGGTATGTAGAGAACCATAGCTCTCAACTGTCCCTAATTTTGCAGAATGTATTTGATTTTTCTCTTTTTTTTTGCCATCCCCAATTTTCTGGTAATTTAGTGAAGACTACAGATCAATCATTAATGCCAGACATTAGAGTTTTATACTTATTGTTTAGAAATGTGTGCTGATGCAAAACCTGTTATTTTTTTAACTTTGTAAGTGAATTAGTGTAATATTTAAAAATTGGCCATCAGCTTGCCATATGTTCTGGTAAATCACTGAGGATTACAAACAAGTAAATAATGCCAACATTAGAGATTCATACTTCTTATTGTTCAGAAAATGCACATTGATGCAAAACCTATCATTCTATTTATTTTTAATTGAATAATATGGAAAATTATTCTTTTGCCAGACACTGTTGTAAGGGATCTTGACACTCTTCCTGATAATTCTTTATAATTTGACCATAATGTCTCCACAGTAGTTTAGAAAGCCTTTTATATCGCCCATCTAATTTTCAAAGGCATCTCCACTAGATCCAATGAATTCTTAAATCTTCTTTACTCATACCCATTATTGAATATAATGCATCTTTTCTAAACATATCACACAACTTGAGAGACCTCAGAGATTAATAACTGAAAAGATTAGTGGTCTCAAAAATCTTAGTTATCAGGAGAGACTGGCATCCCTGTCTCTTCACTCAGTCTTTTACAGATTCCTGCTTAGAGACCTCTGTCTAGCCTTTTGAGCCATGAAAGATCAAACTGTATTTGACCTCCTATTCCTTTGTAGAATTAATGGTACCTCAAATACTCAGTCAAAGGAAGTAAACCTTCATCAACAGATAAGTAAGACATGTTGGTTTAATAGATTCATACCCCAACATGTCCCTCACCTCTGGAACAAACTTCTATCACATGTCAAGAAGAGTAGCATTCTTTCCACCTTCAAGATAAAGCTAGATAACTGGATGGGCAGGCACAAATTCTCCCAGATCCAGCTTTTCTTGCCCTCCTTCACACTAAAGGGAGCGTTTAAATAGTTTTTTTTTTATTTGGCTTGAAATGGTCTAAAGACTGATTGCCTAGTACTTACATATGAATCTATTCTATCCATTCTATTTTTTGGCTATATTCATAACTGCTGAAAAAAACCGAATGATATATAGCCCCCATGTTGACTGCAGTAAAAGTTTTTAAAAAAGTATAATCTGATGTGGGCAGTGTAACTACACTGCCCATAGTTTTATTGAGCTTGCCGCAATTAAAAAAAACTCATACCTGCAAAGGGAAAAACTGTTGCTGAAGTTTCACATCTCTTCAATAACATTTAGTCTCTAGTCATATGACTACTTGACTAGAGATTTCTGGGAAAGCACTGTGATCGGCTGTAAAGGGCAACTTACCACAGGCACTTAAATTGCAGTATTGCACAGTTCTTAGTAATCTCCAGTGAAATTCATGCATGACTAGAGACTGCTGACTTACAAAGAACTGTAATAAGCTGCCCTTAGCAACCAATCAAAGACACTTAGACTACATAATTCTAGGACATGAGCTGACTAACCATGTCTTATTAATGTGATATAGCCAAACTGGAGGCTGAACTCTCTCAACTCAGGACCGGCAAGACCAGACAGGAGGAGAAGGTAACCACACACACAACAAACCCAGTCACACATAGACCTACCCCAACTGCAAATCAAGCATATAATAACACAAAAACATACTCGGAGGCTCTATTAAAAAACTTACCAAAACAACAGAGGCTCCCAAAGCAGACACCCAAAAATCCACCACCTCAAAACATAACACATGCAACACATACTTCAATAAATTGGTGTGTCAATAAATCACAGCCCTTAAGGCCAAACACTATGCCTGATACACTAGTGATAGGTGACTCTATAGTCAGACACACTGACGTCCCACTTACCAGGCTGCGCAAGGAGAGGGTAATGGTAAGCTGCCTATCAGGGGCTAGGATCTGCCATATAACACACTCACTCAGGTCACTCAAATGCACGTACAAATATGACTCTGTCATTGTCCATGCCGGCGTGAATGACCTGAGACGTACCTCCTTGGACTACATGAAAAGAGACATAGAGGAGCTCTCTGTTTATGTAGCCCAGGCTGGTATGACCCTGACCCTGAGCAGCATCCTGCCCTCACCAAGAATGATGCCACAATACAAAGACAAGATGATCAGCTTTAATAATTGGCTCAATTAATGGTGTCATTCTAAGGGGATCCAATGTCTGTCTGCTTGGGATGACATGCTGGACAAGCCACGCTGCTTCGCAAGGGACGGCTTGCACCTGTCACCACTGGGCTTCCGGATATTGGCTAAGGCTCTTGCCACTCCCATAGTGCCTTCTTTAGGCAAGGCTCAAAAGATGAACCCACCTCCTTAGAAAACAAAAATGGAAAGAAATTAAGGGTAATGCTGCTCAACGCCAGAAATCTAAATCTCAAGATGCAGGCTCTCGAAGCACTCCTCAGTATGGAGAACATCGATGTCTGCGCTGTAACCGAGACCTGGTTCAAGGCTCCTGAGAGCACCCCAGCGCTACCAGGCTTTACCTCGTATCATGCTTTTCAGCCCCAAAACCCGGGCCAAACCACAAAGGGAGGGGGAGTGTCCATATTCATCAAGGATACCCACACCTCAGGGTTAGTGGCAACTCATGAAGCATCGGAGACCATCCAGGTGCAGTTAACCATAGGCAAAACTGCTATACAACTGGTTGCATGTTACAGACCACCCTCCCAATCTCAAAAACCCCACTCAGCCTTCCTGAAGACATTGGAAGATATGAATGTCTCACCAAATACCATCATATTGGGAGACTTCAACTACCCTAACATAGACTGGGTGCACTATTCTAGCCCTAACACCCTAGCCCAAAGGTTCCTGGAATTCATAAACTCAAATGCAATGGAACAGCTAGTCACCTCTCCGACAAGGGGGTATAATATACTAGTAAGTAACAAACAACAGGAACAAGTTCCACCAGGATTTATTTAAAAGCACAAAATCTTTCTCTCTGACGTCTCGGCCAAAAGCCTTCAAGGAGAATAAAACACTTGCATGCAGCAGCAGCTTATATACATGGCAAATGAGATAATTACATAATTAATCAATTAGTACAACAATTCAACAAACTAATGTTCTCCAGTTGAGCTCTTCATTCAGCCCAAAAGGAAACATGGTTTTAAATTTTAAAATATATACAGTTTCTTTCTGCACTAATCTAGTTTTGACATCAATATCATTGTACATAGAAACACAAACTTGTTCTAAAATAGTTCCTTTCAAGCCCTCATTACATTTATCATGTGCTTCCAAAAAATGTGCTGCAACTGGGCTGTCTTCTTTACCATTTTGGATGTCCCTTAAATGCTCCAAAACCTTATTTTAAAAGCCCTCTTTGTTTCCCCGATGTAAAATTTGTTACATGGGCACTTTAGAGCATAAATGACACCCTCAGAATTGCAACTAAATGTACCCCAACTATCAAATTTAACATTATTAATAAAATTAAAATTGGATACAATATGTTTACAAACCTTACATCTCCCACAGGAAAAAGTCCCAATTTTAGCAGGTTCCATGTATATTTGTGATGCAGGCATCTTAATCTTAGATCTTACAAGAAAATCTTTTATATTCTTGCCTTTACGGTAAGAAAACTTCATATTTACATCAAGCCATTGTTGAACATTTCTAAGTGAACAAAAATAAAGCCAATATTGGCTGACAATATCAAGGAACTGTTTTGTAAAACTACCATAAGTAGTAACAAAATAAATGTTTTCTTTAGTAGAACCTGAGCTGTCATGTTGTATTGTATTACACCCCTTTGTTGAATAGATTTTATATATCTGGGTTTACCACCTGTACACAATCTTAAGAAGCTCTTATCCAAAATATTTGTGCCATAGCCTCTAGTAGAAAAAGATTGCACCAAAAGGCACATTTCTTCATGAAATACATCAGATCTATTACATAACTTGGAAATACGTAGCATTTCACCATAAGGTAGAGCCTCAATAACATGTAAAGGATGGCCACTATTTGCATGTAAATACTGGCAAGTCCCTTCAAATTTTTTATTAGGACGAGTAATTATATTCTCACCATCTGAAATATCCAATACTATATCTAAAAAAGGAATAGTGTGACCAATATTAAGGCCATCAAATTTGATATGAAATTTATTGACATTAATTTCATTAAAAAATTCAATAATTGTATCTTTGTCACTGTCTACCAAAAATATTAAATCATCAACATATCTGAAATAATAAATAACATGTTCCTGAAAAAATCTATGCTTATAAATAATATTTGATTCAAAAAAACCCATAAAAAGATTTGCATACATGGGGGCAAATGAAGCCCCCATAGCCGTGCCCTGTAACTGATGATATATAATATTATTAAATTCAAAAAAATTATGTGTCAAACAAAAATAAACCATTTCCATAACATATTCTGAAGCAGATGCTCTAAAGTGCCCATGTAACAAATTTTACATCGGGGAAACAAAGAGGGCTTTTAAAATAAGGTTTTTGGAGCATTTAAGAGACATCAAAAATGGTAAAGAAGACAGCCCAGTTGCAGCACATTTTTTGGAAGCACATGATAAATGTAATGAGGGCTTGAAAGGAACTATTTTAGAACAAGTTTGTGTTTCTATGTACAATGATATTGATGTCAAAACTAGATTAGTGCAGAAAGAAACTGTATATATTTTAAAATTTAAAACCATGTTTCCTTTTGGGCTGAATGAAGAGCTCAACTGGAGAACATTAGTTTGTTGAATTGTTGTACTAATTGATTAATTATGTAATTATCTCATTTGCCATGTATATAAGCTGCTGCTGCATGCAAGTGTTTTATTCTCCTTGAAGGCTTTTGGCCGAGACGTCAGAGAGAAAGATTTTGTGCTTTTAAATAAATCCTGGTGGAACTTGTTCCTGTTGTTTGTTACTTTCTACTTGGTTCCTGTTGTTCCAGGTATAATATACTAGACCTGATCATCACAAACATGGGGACAAAATGCTCCACACCGGAAGTATTCCCCTCACTGGTGAGATCTGACCACAAACTAATCACCCTGGATATACATTTACCACCTCCACCCCCAGCGCAAAAGACTACAGTGAGAAACTTCTCAAGACTGAGATGGTATCATTTAAGCCCACAGGGCCAATGGAAACCACATCCCACAATGCTGAATCCTACACAAATGCTTTCTACAGACATATCCAAGAATGCATGGATCGTGCAATCCCAAATAAAACCAAGACCCTCTCCACCAAAGGAAAGCATCCTGTCTGGTGGATTTCTGCCATAAACAAATTGTTTAACAAAAGAAGGAAGCTACTGCAAGACAGAGCAAAATCCCATAAAGGGAAGGCATCTCTGATCAGCACTAGTAGAAAGCTACATTCTCTCATAAAAACATCCAAGACCAACTTTGAGAGAAAAATCGCCAAGGACACTAAAGATAACCACAAGGCATTCTTCAGTTATGTTAGAAACCTGGGTGGAAACCCTCAGATATGCTCAGAGTTAGTACACAACGACAAAAAATTTACCGAACCCACAGATATTGCCAACATTCTGGCAGACAGGTTCAGTGCAAATTTCTCCCCTCCCTCACCTCCAAAAGAAGAAATACTCATCCCAGCTGAATGTAACCTCCCTGTCATCTCTGATGTCCAGGTGAGAACTGCCCTCAGCAAAGCAAAAAACACAGCATCTATGGGACCTGATGGTATCCCCGGTGGCGTGATACGTGAACTCCAAGAGGAGCTAAACCCGCATATAAAAATGTTATTTAACCTTAGCCTTACTACAGGATATGAACCTGAACACTGGCGTACAGCAACAGTGGTCCCACTCCACAAGGGAGGCTCCACTACAGACCCTGGGAACTACCGCCCCATAAGCTTGACCAGCCTGGTTTGCAAAGCTATGGAAAGAATTATTATGGAACTCATAAACAATGACATTGGGGACCTACAGGCACTTGATCCCACCCAGTTCGGCTTTGTAAAGGGCAGATCCTGCCTTCTGAACCTGGTTGACTTTTTCGAAACAGTCACTAGAGCCATTGATGAGGGCAAGGCAGTCCATACGGCCTACCTGGACTTGGCTAAAGCCTTCGACACAATACCCCACTCGGGGATCATAGATAAGCTAAATAGCTTAAATGTAAATCCATATGTCACAAGATGGGTTGCAAACTGGCTAAAGAACAGAACCCATAAAGTCAAGATTGCAGGAGCCATGTCAGACTCAAAGCCAGTCACAAGTGGTGTCCCACAGGGCTCTGTCCTGGGACCCCTCTTGTTCGGCATTTACGTCTCAGATGTGAAAGCAAACATGGGAGGGTTGTGGCTGACAAAGTTCGCAGATGACTGCAAACTAGGTGCCATAGTCGATACACCAGCTGACACATACATCCTACAGAAAGGCCTCACCGAAACGGACAACTGGTGCCGGAATCATGGCCTTAAACTGAATGCCAAGAAATGTATAGTCATCCCCTTTGGGAAAAACAAAGTACCCACAAATTATCACATAGACAGTAATCCACTGAGTACTGAAAAAGTAATCAAAGACCTGGTGACCCAACTTGATAGTGACCTCTCATTGGACACCCACATTGCCAAAGTGGTTAGAAAGACTTTCTACCTTGCCCACCTTATCATGAAGGGGTTCACATCCAGATCAAAGGAGGTCATCGTGCCCCTGTACTCCTCCCTTATCAGGCCCATGATTGAGTACAATGCCCCATTTGGTATGTACCTCACCCGGCACTTGCAACAGCTGGAGAGACCCCAGAAGTACCTCACCAAGAGGATCAAGGGTCTCCAACATATGTCATATGCTACCAGGCTAAAGAAACTCCAGCTCTATTCAGTAGCATACCGCCTGCTCAGAGGTGATCTGTGCTTACGTACAAGGCCATGTCCACCCAGGAATTGATGGACATGCTCCACCTCAAAAAATTCAAATCCATAAGAGCCACGAGAGCCAAAGATTTAAACCTCAGTACAAACATGAATAGAACATGCTGGAGGGACAGATACATAACTCAGAGGCTTCCCATACTCTGGAACAGGATCCCGGTTCATGTTAGGCAGAGCCCCTCACTGACTCTCTTTAAGAGAAATCTTGACGAGTGGATGGGAGATCGTAGGTTTACCCCGGGGGTCACCCCTGTGTCGCTACTTGACAGAGGCACAGTAAACTAATTTTAATAAGTAAGGGGGTCTTCAATGTGTCACTACTAGACAAAGGCACAGTATTCTAATTTTATTCTATATACCTTAGTACCACTACATGGGGTGGCGAAAGCCACATCTCTAGGGCTAGGCTTGCAAATGCCCCAGGGCAGATAGCCTAGTACTAAACTATGAAACTATGAGAAAAAAAAAATCTTTGCAGTTTTTATTGGAGCACTCATTAAAATTTCACAGCAACTGCACATACTCCAATGTGGTGCCACCTATGTTTTCAGTAGAATTTACAACTCTATCAAAGTTGACATTTCTATTACAGAATTTAGCAATGTTTCTCCTTTTCCGGCACCTTAAACAAAGTATATGTGTAACTGACCCCCACAGTTGTTATTCTAAGCAGCTCAGTTCTTATGTTAATTTTTATTACATAAGGTTCTTTCTACTAACAGAATAGAAATTTTAGAATCTTTTCAGTCAGATTAACACACACAATTTTTAATCACGGTAATGACTGTAAAAATTACTCAATATTTCTTTGATGTTTCCCCCTGGGTTTAACCACAAAGGAACTATATAAATTAACTCTGACAACCACAAAATTTCCAACTTTGGTTTGCCACTGTGATTCCAGCATGACTCGGTGAACTTTTTTTTTTTTACTTTTTACAGGTCTTGTAGTCTGTTCTCTTCATGTACATGAATACTCAGACAGGATTCCCCACCAGTTGTGCATAAAGTATGTGAGCCAAATAAGCTCAGTCCCATCCTTCCTGGCTGGAGATCCACTCAAAGGTAAGTATGCAAGCCTCCAAATTCGTTTGCTTAAAGTAAGCCTCCAAATTTTTCTGGGTCAGTGGCCTCAACAGTGGCATGACTCGGTATAATGACAGACTTTGTGACCACTATAATTTCTGCAGCAGTAGTAGTTATTGTTTGGATGTTTTGCTCCATGGTATTCATCCTGTCAGCAGTACAAGAGTAGGTGGTTTCTTTTGGGAACATGACACAGAGTTCTGAAGCAGTACACTCTCTGAGTGACACAGCACAAGGCTCTACAGCAGGTACACTCCTTCAGGAACATAATGCAAGCTTAAGACGATATACTATCTCAAGGTCATTAGCACAGGGATACTGTCGCAGTAATTAGCAAATGAAAACAAGTGTACTTAATTTTGGCAAAACTGCACTTTGCTTCATTGCAGAATGTAACACCACAAATGTTTCCTGGCAGCAATAGACCACATAATTATTTTACAGAGGGGCAATTCTGCATATGTACCAATAACAAGTTAAGCCAGGACTTCGTGTAAAAAAAAATTGGCTTAAATTTTGGCCTGTCTATTTACAAATGTGGAAAACATAATGCAGCTGACATGAGTCATTTGCATACAACAGTTGTATTCACACAAAGGCACTTAAAGGCTAGATCCTCCAAAAATAACATAATGTCTGTGATCTTTAACAGAAAGTAAATTACACTATTCTTAGCAAATTCGGGTAATGAACACATCTTAAAATCAAAATTTCAGGTTCTGGTCTTCTCTGGGCACACTTTCCAGGTCTATTCTGTTGGCAAACCATCTTTTGGATAAACATTTCTTCTCCAGAGTCATTGCTCTGGAACTCCAATTACCATCTCCAGAGGTGATAACTCTCTCTTAACTTTCATAGACTTGCGTCTTTTGACCCTGATTTTTTGACTAGGTCTACAAAGTCCCTTCTTTTATATTAATTTGCTAAGCCATGGATCTGTCCACCATATTTTATTCCTCCTTAAAGGGCTAACCTTTACGCATACAATATGTACAAACAATATCAGTACAATTTCCACATATATGAAAACCACCATTCTGTGTTGCTATATATATAACACTTGTGATCGACATGCATGCAGTCAAAACATAAAAACACAAACAAAATGCTTGCAATAAGTGTTTTTACAGGAAGTAAGCCCCACCCTGCACCTTCACATGAGGGCTGCACCCCTACCACCCCCATTTATTGATACAGATATATATATATATATATATATATATATATATATATATATATATATATGGTTCATATTATATGACTGAACGCTAGAAATAGTGAATGATCTATTATTGAACCCAAATATACAAAACCACAAAATTTAGAAGGAACAGATCAGTGAAAAAAGAAGAATGTACATGCAACATAAAGTGGGGGGCTTCACCCCACACCCCCACCTTAAATATATCAACTCTGAGATCGCACCACAGTTTAGAAAACAGCAAAGTCTGGAGAATGTCCCAGCAAATTTTTTCCCTGGGAAAAAATTTGCTGATCCGTTCCTTCGATATTCTGTGGTTTCATGCATTTCGTTCGACAAATGAGCGTTCACTATTTCTAGCATTCGCTCATGGAATAAGATATATATATATTTATATATTCCCACTTTCTGATATAAATCTATCTCCAAAAAAAACTACCAGCGATTTATCACCTATGTTTATGATCGCTTGTACAGTTTCACTTGGGCAGTTTCATAACCTGAACTGACCAGATGAATGACACCTACTACAGCACAGTGCGGCAGTTCTCAACAAATGATATACTGAAATGACGTGAAACACATAAAAGAATGTTGATAATCTTGTTTTAGAGTGTAGAAAAGTATTGTGGTAACTCTTTGTAAATAAAGCCTTTACTTTAAATGCAGTTATTCCTTTAAGAAAGGCAAAAACCTTGTTGTGGTATTTAGAGTAGATTCTCACACATTTGTTGATTAATGGTGTACAAAAAGTAGAGTTAAAGTCAGCTTAAAATCAGTTGTTAATAACTCATTGAGACCAAAAGGAATCTCAAGTTGATTAGCATTTAATAGACTATTTCAGTAAAATCAAATCTGAATGCTCATCATTCAGAGTATTTTGTCTGAGAAGTTAATGTAATAAAATAATTTTGTTTCTGATCATGTCAGCCTTTTATTTATTGATATTTTTGTGAATAATTGTACATAACTTAATACTGATTTTTAAATTAATCATGTGATAATGGAAGTCATACCTCTGAACTGTCCAGTTTTTGCCTCATACCTTTGCTGTATTTCTCATAAAATCTGTGTTATTCTGTCAAATTCCTGGGGTTACCTGAGGACTGAAGTCACTAAGGACAAATATTTGAGTTTCAGACCTCATGCCCTTCAGAAAAATGCATGCTAGACAAATCCTGTTATTCTAGCAACTTTTTTAAGTTTATAAGAGCAACATTTAAAATCTGTTCTTATTTTTACACCTTTGTCCCCCCCATTATGTCAGGTTTTGTCCAGATTTCTTGAGCTACGAGGTTGAGAGGTATGATGGAAGTTATATAAGAGAGATGGATAGAATAATGGTTTATACTGATGAAACCATTTTTAAGGCAAAACCAGTTTGATTCTTTCCATTGTGTGTTAAAGTAATAAAAGCCTTTGAATCCTCCTGCTTTTCCTGCTGTGGATAATATGTATGTATATATATATATATATATATATATATATATATATATATATATATATATATATATATATCTTTCTCTAGCTGACTATCTGTACGAGCATACATTCATTGACATACACAGGCATTGACACTCAAGAAATCAATGCCAGCATTTAAAAAAAAATCAATAAAATTAGGGGAAAAAAGATCAAACAGTTTCCTTTTGCTATTCCATTGCCTGAATTCAACTGCACACTTAGACATAATCTTTTTAAACAGTAGTAGTGTTATGGAAAGGGTTTTTCAAAGGTAAGGTGAAAGGCTAGAGATAGCACGCATTATAAAAGTGGTACAAAGGGGTGGTGTAATAACTCTAATCCTAACTCTATCCCTGCCCCTTAACTTGCCTAACCTTAGAAAACCCACTGCTTAACACTACCACTATAGAAGACAGCTCACACATGCACATGTACATGCACACACACATGCACGTGCACCAGCACACATGTACCTCACTAAATCAGTCTTCTTACTTAACCCTTACTCTAACACAAACCCAGCTACACTCACACAAATACTTCCACCCCTAATGTTGAAACCTTCAGAATATTTTAGTTTCATCATTGCTTTGCCAAATGCTCATTCATCTTACATGTGTCTTCGATGTTCCATTCATCCAAGTATTCAAATTTTGATGAAAAGCATAGTCAATCACTTTTCACAGAGTTTCATTCTATCATTTAACAGCCATATTGTTGGAATGAATGGCAAATATTTGTGTATATATATATATATATATATATATATATATATATATATATATATATATATATACGTACACACACCTACACACATATGGGTGTCCTGCATTTGGTCAAAAATGCATGTTGGTAGACATCTATTTAACAAACTACAATTAGTAGACATATGCAGATGGTCGACAGGTGTGCGAGATTGACAATCCCCAGGTAGGGGATTATTTCCTTTCTCTGCAGACTGCCAACTAAGAGTTGGTATATACAATTAACAAGGGGTGTACTTACCTCCCTGCAAAAATTATGTTGTTTCTTTGTTTTTGTGTTAGGAACATTGTATGTGCCAAGGTTCTTGCATGGCATATTTGACTTCCAGTTTGTCAACCTTTTGCAGTTAATATTTCCAAAGTTGATGTATGGACTACTCGACTAAAGTGAGTAGACCCATATATTTACACACACACACACACACACACTTTGATCTGTACAGTGACAGTCAGTCTATCAGTGTATGCTCTGGCACCCCCAAGAGTGCTTAATTTATGCCTTCTTAAATACATTTCTGAGTTATCAAGTAGAATCACAAGAGAAGGGTTTAATACCCCTAAGAATTGACCTCGCTCTTCGAGATTTGGAAACTCATGTGGATAGTGACATAACTTTTGTCCAACATGTGTCTATTGTAAGAAAGTCCTTCTACATTGCACAGCTTATAAACAAAGGGATTGTATCTAGAGCTAGGGATGTCATTGTCCCTTTTTACTCAGCCCTCATTAGGCCAGTCATTGAATATAATGTCCCTTTTGAGATGTATCTGTCCAGATACATGCAACAACTGGAATGCCCAAAGAGATACCTTACTAAAACAATACAAGGTCTAACCATGTCTTATATGGACTGACTCAAAGCTCTGTCATTATACTCGGTATCCTACAGACTGCTAACATGTGACCAGTGTCTGGCATACAGGATATCCTCCGACCCATTACTGATGGATTTATTGCACATCAGCAAGTCAAATGGCTTCTGCAACATCAACAGAATGGTTTGCAAGGACATGCATATTTTGCACAGGATACTGCTGCTTGTGGAACAGACTCCCCATCCAATAAAATAAAGTTCATCCCTGTCCATATTCAACTGCAACTTAGATCTCTGGATGGGAAACAAAAAATTAACTCCAGGGCTGTCCCCCATACCACTAATGGGCAGCTCCTAAATGCTTGATCCATTGCATGGGTCCTATCTATGGTATGATCCCAGTTACTCTCATTAGGGGTATGGTTATTGAATTCTCATTAGGAATAATATATAGTAATTATCGACCATGTGGGATGGGTAAGGCCAATCTGCAACCTCATGGAATAAGTTAATTTGACCACAAAAATGGAAACCAGCTAAATTTAAAATGACCCACAAGGGTAGCTAGCCTATGCAACTATACATGTAAGTATTACGTGGAGCTATGCATTTCCTTAGCAATGTGACAATGATGCAGTATAGTAATTTTTAAGAAATAGAGCACTTTTTTCATGATTTTCATATGTGGTTTTATGTTTTATAACACAATTACTTCATACAACAATATCTGTGATTAGAGTTTTAACTTCCAGAAGACATGAAAGGTTTTAAAATATTTTCAAGAATGTTAAAGAACTGAATACCAACGACTGTCCATTTTTGTCATTTGAATTGCTTTGTATGTATTTCAGTTCTGTTTAAATCACCTGCTTATTGTCTGATGAAGATAACAGGCCTAACTCCAAAAAGAGTTGCTCTAGGTGTAAGTGGCCACTTACACTGAGAGTAGGTCTTTTGAAATCTGGTGTAAAACTGTTTATTGGCAGACCTTACACCGAATGAAGTTACTTACACTGAGAACAAATCTTTTGGAATCACAGCAGATTTCCACTGACGGTAACTCTTTTGCTATCTGGGAGTATATATAATTAGACAAAAGTGCATATCTGCACAGTAAAGCTTCTGTTTAACTGTTAATATTTTTCAAATATGTTTAATTTACATTAGTTTGGTTTTCAATCTTACCTCCACATATATGTTTGTTTTAGTCAGTCTATCAGTTCAAAAAAATCAAAACTGCATTTTAATTTGTAAAACGCAGTTTCGTTTAGAGTAAAAAAAAAAAAAGCCTTCTAAAGTCATATTTTTGCAGGGAAGCTACTTCTGCACCCCACACACACTTTATTAAAAATTGAGTAACTCCCACACACACTTTATTAAAAATTGACTAACTCCATGGTTACACAACATTTAAGAAAGAGCAGACAACTTTACTATAAACAATCCCACCCTACTGCCTTCACCACAACTGCATAACAAGTATACAAATCTCTTTATTTAACCTCTCCAGTAAAAAGAATGACAACAGACATAAAAACCTATTAAAATGTACTGCATTATTGGAAGTGTCATTCGCTTCAGTAGAGTCCACAATTTAACTTTCAGGTAAGCTAAGATTTGTTGTGTCATCTGTTAATTATGGAAATGTCAAAGCTTGAAGACTATCTTTTCTCTGATGTAAATGTTTCTATGCTTTGTTACTTGTTATACAAAATATTAAGAGTCTGTTTGTAGCTTGCCGGACTCAAAAAAGAGGGACCTTTTCCTCTGTGTTTGTGTGACCTCAGAGTCAGTGTGTACAATGATAAGGGGTGTGAGGGTTTACCTTTCATGTCAGGGGATGCAGGGAAGCATGCAACCTGCAAAGAACTGTGTATGAGCTTGAGAGTGTTATCAGTTTGAGCTTGCAACCTCTTAAGAATATTGATCTTTCAACTTTATAAGGCTTTTGACCTTTCAGTTTCACATGACTGTGTGTCATTTAAATGATATGGACTTATTCATAGTGGACCCATAACATTTATTGAACTGACAATCAAGGTAACTGATGATACGTTTATATATATATCAGACTTTTGCATCTGCCCTACAATCTTAAATCTTAGAACTACATATTACTCACTAACAAAAATTACACCATCTCACCACACTACGAAAAACTCTCATAGAACAAGCTCACAAACAATTAATATTAAAAAACACATACTGACACTCCTACAAACTCTGCTAACCTCTGGTGACATTCACCCAAATCCAGGTCCCCACTCAGCTAGACAGACATCTGACCTGCTAATCCTAAATCTCAACATAAGAAGTATTACCAACAAGCTAACAGACCTACATGCATTCATAGCCCACTACAACCCTGATATACTCGCCATTACAGAAACCTGGCTTAAACCCAGTATTCAAGATGAAGACTTTCTTCCCCCAGGGTATAATACACTTAGATCTGATAGATCAAACAGGAAATGAGGAGGAGTAGCCATTCTCTTTAAAAACACCCTTAACCTCCAGCTCCTGCACACCACACCACCCACTTTTCAAAATGCTGAAGTCCTATTTTCTGTCCTGTCCATAAGAAACACCAAGAAGATCAGTATAATATGCTACTACATACCTCCAGGCAACAACTCGCTCATAATAGAAGACATCCTACACTGATCAAAGGACAATCTACCTCAGGAAACAATCCTACTAGGAGACCTTAACACTGACTGGGCAGCCTGTAACTCTAGCAGCCCCTCTACTCATATCAATCTATATGGGTTCTCTCAACTAATTAAAGAACCAACTAGAATAGATGAGAAAATAAAGAGAGAATCCATACTGGACTGGACACTAACCAACTATCCCAAACAAAACTATACAGTAGGCTGTCTCCCAGATGACTTAAGTGATCATCTCCCCACCTTCCTACTCCAGAAACACTCCAATCACCCCAAACCAGTAGTCTACAAATTTGTACGAGATGACCGTAACCTTACCCCACGATACCTAAATACTGTCCTAAGCCACTGCAACTAGGAACACTACGGACACTCAGGTTAGACCAGGCAGTAGACTACTTCAATACTACCTTCTCTAGCATCCTTAACAGTCTAGCTCCCAGCTGAAAGATCAGAGTTAAAGTCAACTATGCACTCTGGCTAAATAGGGACACCAGAGCCTTACTAAAAGCTAGAGATAACGCCTGGAAAATCTGGAAAACTGACAAAACCCCTAGCTCCAGACAATACTATCAACAGCTTAGAAACAAGGCCAAGGCTGAATCCAAAATAAACAAACAAAACTATTTTCTTAGCCCCCAAAGGAAATATTCAAATAGTCCACAAAATTTCTGGCATGCCATTAACTCCCTACTAAAGCCAGGCAAAACCACAACCCCAGCACCCATCTCTACTAACAATACCCTAGACATAGCTTCTTAATTTAATAACCATTTTACTAAATCCATCTTAGCCCTGTCCAGTCAAATAACCAAAAATAGTCTACCTCAGTCACAACCTAACCTATCCCACACCACCCCCTCTTTCAGCCTATCACCAGTGCCCACCTCAACTATCAAAAAACTCCTCCTAAAACTAAAACCAACCACACTAGCAGCTGATAACATACCTGCTGCATACCTAAAAATGGATAGTGACTCCCTATCATATCATGTCTCCATCCTTATCAACCGCTCCATACTAGAATCCTACATACCCAAACTCTGGAAAGTATCTCACATCATTCCTCTACATAAAGGAGGTAATTCTTATGAATTCTCCAACTACCGACCTATTGTCATCCTTTGCTCCCTATCCAAAATTCTTGAGAAATGCATCCACTTGCAAGTGATGACATTTCTTAACACACACAATCTAATATCTACCACACAACACGGTTTCCGTCCACATCACAGCACTACCACAGCCCTTCTATCCTTCACTAATTATATAAACCTTCACAGGAATGATAACAAATATGTATCGGCCATTTTCCTAGACCTCTCAAAAACGTTTGATATGGTCTCCCACTCCATTCTACTAGACTTACTAACATCATTATCCTTCACCTCCTCTACTATAGCCTGGTTCAGAAGCTACTTGTCTGACAGGCAACAATCAGTCCAGTGGAAAGGAATTCTGTCTACACAACTTCCAACCACCATAGGAGTCCCACAGGGCTCTATACTGGGCCCACTGTTGTTCTCTATTTTCACAAATAACCTCAAATGCTCTACACAACATGCCACACTCATACAATATGCTGATGATTCAACCCTGATCTGCTCCGCCTCATCTCCCACCACCCTACATACACTCACTCAAGATACCTTTATCTCAGTAGAAAAATGGATATCGTGTATCCAACTAATTCTAAATCCCAAAAAGACAAAACTGCTACTATTTACCTCTAATAGATAAAAAAAAACCTCTCCTTTACCATAACATCTAAGGACGGCACCACCATCTCCCCTTCTAACCACACCAAACGTCTGGGCATTGAAATAGACAATAATCTCCACTTTGATGTTCACATCTCACATACCATTAAACTAGTACACAAAAAACTAGGCTCCCTATACAGGCATAAGTCCTTTCTCTCACAAAAAGCAAGAGTCACTCTAGCACAAAGCCACCTCCTCTCAACTCTATTATATGCAGCACCAATCTTTACCCAAATCAGACAGTGTGACCTAGACAAACTAGAATCATGCTACAATAAAATAGCCAAGTTTGCTACTAACTCAACATATAGAACCCATCACTGTGCTGTACTAAAAGAACTAAAATTGCTTGAGCTACCACAGCTACTTAACTATCACCAGCTGGGCACAGCCTACAATATTCTAAAATATCCTGAAAAAAAAACCTCATTATCCAACCTACTTACTATCTATAATGCAAACCAGTACCTAAGATCCAGTGAAAAATCTCTCCTCTCCATCACCAAGGCTAACAATAACGCAGGGAAAGCGCTCTACTCCCACACCATTGCCAGTGTCGGCTGCCCCCTCCACATCCATATTCAAAAACTCCCTCAAATCGCACCTTCTTAGTACCTGGTTATGCCCTTGTATCACATAACCCTACCCATACTACTATTAACTCCCAAAATTCCTCTCTGATCACATGCTGGAGCTCTGATCCCCTGTAGGTTTGGTCATCTGAAAGGGTACTTTTAACTGTAAAATCTTACTTGATATATTTTCTTTTCTTACCAATGTATGACTGACATTGTCTTTTTACCCATGTTCTATATCTTCTTTTACCTGGAGTGTTTTTATTAATTCTTGTTATATTACTATGCTCAGCATACATTATGTAACCTGTTTTGTGTATTATGCTGGATGTACTGTATTTGTATAAATTGATGTTGGGGCTTTTCTTCCCGGGCCTCTGCTGAAAATGGACCTGGTCCAGTCGGAATTTCCAGGTTAACAAATGTAAAATACAATAAATAAATAAATAAAATAATAAATGTACTTAAAAGTATCATCGTTTTTATTATTTATTAGCAAGGTGATACCTGTAGTACTATTACATTTTAAATGTGAAATTATTTCAAAGTATTTAAATAATGCTTCCCTGCCCCCTTTAGTAATGGGTGCTAACCCTAACCCTGCCACTTCTCCCAACACTAACCCTAACCCTGCAGCTTAACATCATTAAAACCATCCCATGACATTGCCACTATTCAGACAAATGTGAGGCTAGTGTTACAGCAGGTTTTCATTTTAATATTAGGAGAGGAAGGAAATAGCTGTAATATTCATAGGTTCATAGGTTAGTACTAGGCTAACTGCCCTTATGGGCCATTTTAAGCCTAGCCGATCACCCCTTGTTAGAGTCAAACCCTGCACCTTGTGTTTCTAAGATAAGCTGTACCACTGTCATGTCCTTTTTTTTCTCATTATTATGTATAATCACACTTATTTTGTCTGTTTTACATTTAACATCAGGGGAGTTTGGTCAAACACAACAGACCCGTGTACACATACACACATATAACTCTGTCAGTTTTATATATCTCCCATATCTACATCACTGCTGAGTGCAATCGTAAGTAACATTTCATTTTATAAACAATACTGATATATAGTAAGTGAAGAGCAGTAATGTTACTTTACAATTGCATTTCCAATTTTGTGCATAATGGTGTTTTAACAAATTCATAGTGCATTTCATGGAAAATGTACATCTGAGGCTATGCGATCATATGTCCCATGCATTTACCCTGGCAGACTGAGAAGTATGCAAATAACTTTTTTTGGTATATTGACTAGTTAGCCTTCTGAGATCCACAGTTCATGGTCATGTTAAACAGAATCCGGGGATATAGAGGATTTTTATGTCAAAAGCTGAATGAAATATATGTGGTGTTTAAATTCTAACCACTCCAGGTGTTTAGTAAGTGATGTACAGTGTCAGGATTAAAATCTATAACCAAGAGCAAGACCAGCATTTCCCAGTAGCCCAAGTCAATGTTTTGATTTTTGTGCAGCAGATAAAACAAATGTACATTTATAAGACAAGCAAAATAAATGAGACAGCAGATGGAACTGTCTGCAGCAGCTCTTGCCTGTCCTATGAGAAAACATCTAGTGGCAGTTTTGGTAATATTTTAATATGTAGATCAAATTTTAACTGGCCATTAATCCTGCAATAGAGCAGTTTTGCAAAAGTGACATATTTAATGACAGATGAGTTGAACAAAGTGAATACTCATCTAAGGCAACTGTTGAGCTATCTGCATGATGTTTTGGTTTAACCTCCCCACAGCAATTAGCTATATACTTTGTAAAAAAACTGTTAAACTGATTGGTCTTCATACAAATCCCTGGGCTACACCAATGTTCAAGAAGAGGAAATATGATATCATTTCAATTGTCATGCGTTTTTATGATTATACAAATTGTGATTCCTCTGGTTGCACCCATTGTAAAACCTAAAGTAAAGATCATCTCAATGAGCCTCTAGTGGTAGTCAGTTATCAATGTCATTGCAAGACAGTATCTAAAATATGCCTTTGTCAAGCCGACATCAAAGGTATTTGACTAGGTCAGTGAATGCAGTATTAATCCTGTAATGAGACTGAAAACTGTGCTGTTTATTTCACTTGACCTTGATGTTGAAAAAGTGATATAAAAATTGCTTACATTTCAAACACTGGAGATGGTAGGGCTGTTGGGCTATACCAATTCAGGACAACTGAGGATCCTCATGGTACCTGCCCTGTTTTTATATACCTACTAGAAACTATAGTTATGGGATGTGATACGTTATGGGCTGCCAATTTTGGGAATTCTAGGGAAGACTGTCAGTGGGTATAGATGCTGTTTTTAATTTCTTCAAGATTTTGAAAACTTGGTTAATGTGAACAGAGTGAAGGAAAGGTACAGTTTTGTACCTACCATAAATGTAGATGCTCGAGTGTTGACACTGCTGCAGTCATCACACTTGGGTTATCTGCCGTCAGGCGGTCCCGCAGTCGGCCCGAGTTCCAAAGTCTTGGTCCGGCGTCAGTTACAGCCGCTTCTTCCCTGGCGTCAGTGTGACAGGGGTATAAAAGAGGCAGCCAACGCCATTTTCTTCAGTTTTTCTTGCCCCAGATGTCAGGTGCCCCCAAATAGGAAGGCAATACATAATCCTATGCAAACATACCTTAGTAGGAAAACAATAGTAATAGTTGTAAGCAAATACACCATATAGAAATACATCAAATAGATAGTATACAAATGGAATTATAAATAAAACCCTGATATGAAGAGGGGATGGAGGGAGGGTAACCTGGACTGCAGCAGTGTCAACACTCGAACATCTACATTTATGGTAGGTACAAAACTGTACTATGTTCATCGTGTTACACTGCTGCAGCCATCACACTTGGGTTGAATCCCAAAGCTATGGCTGGGTGGCAGGTACTAAACCGGGTTAGGAGAAGCTAGTATGCCCTGTAGAACTGCAGTGGCAAAGCCAGCTCTGGTTTTTGAGTATAATGGTAAGTGATAATGCTTGGTAAAGGTGTGCACTGAACTCCAAGTTGCAGCCTCCAAAATGTCCTTGGTTGGTACCCCTCTGAGAAAGGCTGCTGAGGTTGCTGTAGCCCTGGTGGAATGGGACCTAATGTTAACAGGTACAGGTTTCCCATGGTGAGTGTAGCAGTAGCGGATACAATGTGCTATTCATTTAGAAATAGTTTGTTTTGAAATAGCCTTTCCTTGTGAACCTGCAGCATAGGATACAAAGAGTTGGTCAGATTTTCTGAAAGTCTTTGTCTTATCCAAATAGAAACGTAATTGTCTATGAATGTCCAAAGAGTGAAGGAGCCTTTCTCCTTTATTCTGGGGGTTTGGATAAAAAGTGGGTAAATGAATGGTCTGATTCAGAGCCACACTGGATACTACCTTTGGCATAAAGGAAGGGTTAGTTCGTAAGGAAACTCTGTCTTGATGAAAAATGATGAAGGGCTCCACTGCCATTAGGGCCTGTAGTTCTGAAACCCTTCATGTTGAGGTAATTGCCAGCAGCAAGGCTGTTTTCCAGGACAAATATTGTAGATCTGCTGAGAAAGCTGGTTCAAAAGGAGGCAGTGTTAGTTTTTTCAAAACAAAGTTGAGGTCCCAAGTTGGAGTTGGAGGTCTTCTGGGCGGTCTTATATTCTTAGCCCCTCTGAGGTACTGCCTTAGTAAAGGATGTGAAAATATGGGAGGATCCGTATTGTAATGAGCTGAAATGGCTGAAGCATGGATCTTAATGGAAGAAAAGGAAAGGCCTTTGTGCAGCATCTCAGTTAAATATTGCGGTATCTGAGGGATATTTGGGATTAAAGGATTTTGGCCTTTAGCCTGGTTCCAAGAGCTAGTGAGTGGTATGTCTTTGTGCAAAATTTTTGTAGTTGGTAGTTTTGGGGGGAGGCAAATAGATCTATGTCTGGCCTTCCCCATTTTTGAGTTATCATTGTGAATACTTGTGGATCTAGTCTCCATTTGTGAGGATCCATGATATTTCTGCTTAGCTCATCTGCCAATGTGTTTTCTTTTCCTGGCAGGAATTGTGCTTGTAGCTGGACATGATAAGTCAATGCTGTGTTCCATAAGGACATTGCTTGTCTGCATAAGGGGTAGGAATGTGTTCCCCCTTGTTTGTTTATGTACCACATTACTGTGGTGTTGTCCGTCTTTATTAGCAGTTGTCCTGGATATAAGAGGTCCTTGAAAGCTGTCAGGGCATTTTGCACAGCTAGCATCTCCTTTTGATTGATGTACAGATGCATTTATTATGCAGACCATTTGCCCTATATGCACTGTACTGCCATGTATGCTCCTCAGGCGTAGTCCAATGAGTCTGTTGTTATTGTCTGCTTTGCTGTGTGTAAGGCAAAAGGCTGACCCTTGTTGAGGTGACATGCTTGATCCCACCATAGAAACTTCTTTTGAAGGCAGAGAATGAGTGGTATTGTTGTTTCCAAGCTGTGGCTGTGTTGAGTCCATACACTTTTCAGGTACCATTGTAATTTCCTCATATGCAGTTTGGCATATGGAATTAGTAGTATGCAGGATGCCATGAACCCCAGGGCCTGCAGGATTTTCCTTGCAGGGAGGTGGGTTAATGTTGCCATCATATTGAAATATTGAGTCAGTTGTTTTTGCTTGTCTGGCGTGAGATAAGCCATCTGGGCCGTTGTATTAAGTTGGCACCCAAGAATATTATCTCTTGTGAGGGCACTCGTTTTGATTTCTTTTCATTTATTGTGTACCCCAGGCAACTTAGTATTTTTCTTACAAAAGCCAGATGTTTTAAAAGAATGTCTTTGCTTTCTGTTTGAATAAGGCAGTCGTCCAGATATGGATATATTTGAATTCCTCTTTGTCTGCAGTATGCAATTACTGTTGCCAGACATTTTGTGAATACTCTGGGCGCAGTAGATAAGCCAAAGGGCAGTGCAGAGAATTGGTAATGCGCTGTGCCTGCAATACATCGGAGGTATCTTCTGCAACTTTGTCTGATTGGGACATGCAGGTATGCCTCCTTGAGGTCCAGCGTTACTAGCCAAGCTTTCTTGCCCAGAATAGGAATAAGCTGCTGAAGAATGAGCATCCTGAATTTGGGTACCTCCAGATATGTGTTTAGAATTGAGAGGTCTAAAATGGGTCTCCAGGCTTTGTCCTTTCGTGGAACCAGAAATAGTCTTGAGTAAAATCCTTGTCCTTGCTCCTGTGTAGGTACCTCTTGAATGGCTCTCATGTCCATGAGAGCTGTTATTTGTCTTTGTGCCTCTGCCCATTGATTTGGTGGCAGATTTGGCATTCCTCTCATCCTTGGTAAAGTGTGAAAGTGGAATCTGTAGCCTTGCGATACAATATTTAGAACCCATTTGTCTTTTGTAATGATGAGCCAGTTTCTTGAAAATAGTGCTAGTTTTCCAACCAACGGTGCTGCCAGGGCCGCTTTGCTTGGCAGACGGAGTGGAAAGTCATTGTGATTGTTTTCTGAAAGGTTGAGATCTATCTTCTCCCCCTCTTTGAGTTGCAGCCGGCCATTGTCTAGGCCTGTAGGAGCCTTGTGGCTGACCTCTGCCCCTAGGGCATCTGTATTTACCTTTCTGTGGTCTGTCTGAAGCAGGAAATGACCAGTTTTTTGTTGGTCAATTTCTGCTGAAACAAGGGGGTTGTACTTGCAAAAAATCTTTGACTGTCTGCATAGATTTAGCCTTTTCCTCTATTTTCTTTAGAACTTCCTCTGCTTTAACTCTAAATAAAACATCCTTCTGTAAAGGAACATCCAATAATTTAGCTTTAACATGTTCTGGTAAAGTTTGCTCTTTTAACCAAGCATGTCTACGTATAACCGACCCTGTGACAGCTGCTCTACAAGAAGCTTCCAATGAATCAAATCCACATTGCAAAGTATGCTTTCCCACTTGTTCTGCTGCTTGCAACAAATCCTGCATTTCCTTAAAATCAGGTTGTTCTGAATGAATGAGCATTTTCTGTTTTAATTGAGACATCAAATATTGCTGGTACTTCAGCATGTGAAACTGACAATTCAAAGCTCTCATAGCTAAAGTGGCAGAAGTATACACTCCCCCCCCCCCATCTGTCTAGTGCTCTTGAATCTCTTTCCGAAGAAACTGGATTTTTAGCAATAGAGGCCTTGACCCCTTTGGGGCCCTGGGAAATGGTTTCTGGGTCTGCAACAGGGCTTTTATATAAAAATGTATGTGAGTCAGGAACCCTGTAATACCTGTCTGGTTTAGCTGATGTAGGAGGCAATGAATCTGGGTTAAGGCTAGATTCTGAATAAACATCATCCAAAATGTCTAAAACAGGAGGAATAGCCAGAGGTCTGTGCTGAGGTAGAAGAAGGAACTCACAGAGTCTTTTCTTTGAATCTGAGTAATCTTGGCCTTCCCAGTGGAAATGTTCCCTCATGGTGTGCAAAGTTTCCCCAAAAGAGTAGTCTTCTGGTGGAGATGCTGAGGGTATAGACTCTTCAGCATCAGAATCTTCGTAAGGAGGAAAAGAGTAATCCTGTTCCTCAGAGGAAGCTGAGGAAATGGACACTTGGTCTGAGGAAGGGTAGTCTTCCTCCTGTCTAGGCCTTTTGTCTGGAGGGGGATGGGAGCCCCTGATAAGGGTAATTAAATCTTTAGCCATCTTAAGCATTTGTTTCTTAGGCATAGGGCCCTGTACAGGAGTCTGCTGAACAGGCTTCCTTACCTTTAAAGGGGTCTTTAATTTAGCATAGGACTTAATGGTAAGTGTAAAGGATCCTGAGGCCCAGCAAACTCGGTCTGGGAGGTCGTCTGTAGTTCCAAATCTGCGGTCATCAGGGGCTGCGTAGGTGCCTTGCTGAAAACCGGAGAACCAGTGACCGGCCTAGCAGAGGCCTTGGTATCTTGTCTGGACCTCGGCTGCCTGTCTTTATCTTTGCGTTTTTTGTGCGTTCCAGTCGTCGGTTGCTCCGATGGCATGTTGTAATTAAACTTTCTACCAAAATAATGTCGGGCGAATTCTGCCCGACGCTTAATAGTACGTTTGTTAAACCTAGCACAAAACCGACAACCAGTGACAAGGCAAGGCAAGGCAAGGAATACAGTAAGAATGAAAATCCTTATGAGGTATTTGCTTCCCACAAGAAATGCAATTATTAACTTTGTCTGACATCGGTATGAGGCAAGAAAAGTTTCCCCAATGGGGTACTTACCTTTATAGAAGACTTCGGTCTGAAATTCGATTGGAAAATCTCAGGAGACGGCCGACCGGCACTTGCAAACTGCTTCTGCTTCGGGCACCGCGCGGCAAGAAAGACTGAAGAAAATGGCATCAGCTGCCTCTTTTATACCCCTGTAGCATTGACGTCAGGGAAGAAGCAACTGCAACCGACGCCAGACCAAGACTTTGGAACTCGGGCCGACTGCGGGACCGCCTGACGGCAGATAACCCAAGTGTGATGACTGCAGCAGTGTAACACAATGAACATCTTAATTGTACCATGCTTTGAGCTCAAAATGCAACCGTTTTTGTCTGGATATAAAACTAAGAGAAGGCTACAACAATGAATATATAAAGATTTAAATTGTATCAAGAAAGGTGACAATTTCATTGTTTTATACAAACACTCCATATCATGCAATAATTTTAAAAAGTTTCCATTTTTTTATATTGGAAAAAAGTTTCTATACATTTTTTTTGGGGGGGGGGTGGGATTAGCAGAATTTGATTTTGTATAAAGAATTGTTGTAGCAAGTTAAATGATGACACTTTGCAGGCTTAAGCAATAATGTTTCTACTATCCTTGTGCTAAGAATGAAAACTGAAATGGTATGAGCTTATTTGGTGGTACCCTTCCTTAATGGAGCTTGGTTTTTAAATATCTTTTTGTGCTGTATGTTTTATTCTGAAGAAGACGTAGCTCTTGCAGGATGAAAGTGCTTAATAATAAAACTGCTGGATTGCTATGACTATCTGGTACCTTTTTTTTCTTTTACTTAATATTGGTTAGTGTGATGCGCCTGCAGTCCTGATTTTGTGGCTTTCTGTGGACCTTCGTTCTTGAGCATAGCCATGTCATCAAAGAACCTTTGTTTTCCAACAACTCATTGCCTGCTGTGTTTGATAAGGATTTTTTTGCATTGAGTCTACCTGATGGCTTTATTTCTCAATTCACACAGCTCTGGAAGTATATTATGGTCAGTGGATATATTGGCAATGACATGGACACTCATCATATCAACACTGAAAACACCACAGTGAATAACAATATGGGTAATTCTAGAGCAAGAAAGGATGCCTGTTCTTATGCTGAGACGATTAAGAAATGTTTAAAACCACTTGAAGCTTTTAACACCCATCATTGTTTTCTTATTGGTACCAGCATGGAGTCTGATGGCATGCAAGTATAAATAGATGACTTCAGTAAAATGCTGTTTAAACTGAAAATTTATTCAGCTTAATATTACCATTTGGTATGTACCTCTCAAGACATCTGCAACAACTGGAAAGGCCGCAGAAATACCTCACTAAAAGAATCACAGGCCTAAAGCAGATGCCCTACGCTGTCCGCCTTAAAAAACTCCAGCTATACTCTGTCGCATATCGTCTAGTCAGAGGCGATCTCTGCTTAACATACAAGGCCATGTCAAACCCAGAGCTGTTGGACATGCTACACTTAAAGAAATCCCAATCCCTCAGAGCCACATGCTCCAGGGATCTAAACCTTGTCATCACAATAAACAAAACATACTGGAGGGATAGGTTCCTGACCCAGAGACTCCCCAGACTATAGATTGCCCATACATGTCAAGCAGAGTGCCTCTTTGGCCCTCTTCAAAAGGAACCTTGACGATTGGATAGGAGAAAGGAAATTCACCCCAGGGATCACGTCAGTCGCCCTGCTAGACAGGGGTCCAGGGAAGTAAATAGTGTGGGAAGAAATAGCAGGGGAATTGTTATGGCTAGGCTTGTATAGGCCCTAGGGCTGATAGCCTAGTACCAACCTATGAACC
This sequence comes from Protopterus annectens, assembly GCF_019279795.1. Classification (NCBI taxonomy): domain Eukaryota; kingdom Metazoa; phylum Chordata; order Ceratodontiformes; family Protopteridae; genus Protopterus; species Protopterus annectens. Next base: position 358,790,847 of record NC_056736.1, read on the forward strand.
TATATATTTTAGGAAGTGCATCTCTCAGAAAATTATGTCCAAGGGTCTTTCATAAATTTCCCAACAATACAGCACATGGATCTGAACTGCATAAATATTTAATCCATTGTTTTTCAAAAAGCGAGTGTTTATTACATGGAAATTCTCATAAATCACAACAACACTATTAATAAATTAATCAGGTATGCAGACAGCATTAATTCCACTATTTGCAACAATATGATACAATATGAACAATACCCTGTTTAAAATCCGCGTTTGCACAGCTTTGCGTGGTGCCGGTTAAACTTCTTCTGGCTCCGCCAAGTCTGCTCTTCAAATTAGGAAGCTCTACTCTTAGTATAATCAGACTACTCACTATATTATAAGTCTAGCACTTGTTCTCAATACTTCTCTACTAAGTAAGCACTCTCGTACTAAGTAAAGCACTACATCTACTTACCACCCCTGTGAATATCCACTTCCCTTAAAGGTACAGCACTCCCTTATACTGTTCTAGCATGTCGAGTGGTAGATTACTGGCATCCTCTCCAGTTCAGCTGGTCAATCTAGATATCTTGAGACAATGCTACAATTGTCTCATGTACACAGACAACCCTCTCCTCCTCCCAACAAACACAAATACATGTGAGAGATGCAACTATATAGCCAAACTGGAGGCTGAACTCTCTCAACTCAGGGCTGGCATGACCAGACAGGAGGAGATGGTAACCACACACACAACACCACCCAGTCCCACATAGACCTACCACAACTGCAAACCAAACACATAAAAACACAAAGACATACTCGGAGGCTTTAATAAAAAACTTACCAAAACAACAGAGGCCCCCAAAGCAGACATCCAAAAATCCACCACCTCAAAACAAAACACATGCAACACATACTTCAATAAATCAGTGTGTCAACCAATCACAGCCCTTAAGGCCAAACACCATGCCTGATACACTAGTAATAGGTGACTCTATAGTCAGACACACTGATGTCCCGCTGACCAGGCTGAAAGTACAGTTTTGTACCTACCATAAATGTAGATGTCCAATAGGTATGCATCTGCAGTCATCACATATGGGTTGTCCTGCCTCAGGCAGCCCTTCGGTCGGCCAGATTCCAAAGTCTGGGTCCGGCGTCGGCTGATGTCGCACTTTCCCCGACGTCAGAGCGCCTGGGGTATAAAAGCATCAGCTGACACCATCTTCCTCAGTTTTTCTTGCCCCAGATGCCAGGTGCCCTCTAAGGAAGGCTAAATTTGGAGAGATGCATTTAAAAATCCAAACATGCACAATAATATAAAAACAAATACACCATAATAGATCACCCCAGCTAGCTGTAAGAGGGGTAAGTACCCAAGAAATACCACAGAGGGGAAGGAGGGAGGGTAAACCTGACTGCAGATGCATACCTATCGGACATCTACATTTATGGTAGGTACAAAACTGTACTATGTCCTTCAAGGATGCATCTGCAGTCATCACATATGGGTAGAATACCATAGCCAATCTGGGGGTGGAGGAACTATGTAAAGGATGGTGTAGCTAAAATGCCCTGCAGGACTGCCATAGCAAAGCCTGCTCTGGATCTGGAATATAAAGGTAAATTGTAATGCTTGGCAAATGTGTGCACGGAGCTCCATGTAGCAGCTTCTAAAATGTCCTTGGTAGCCACCCCTCTTAAGAAGGCTGTGGAGGTGGCTGTGGCTCTCGTGGAATGAGGTCTAATGTTAGCTGGCACAGTTTTTCCATGAAAGGAGTAACAAAAACGAATGCAATTCCCTATCCATTTTGAAATTGTCTGTTTGGATATTGCTTTTCCTTGTGTACCAGCAGCATATGCTACCAACAGCTGGTCAGTTTTTCTGTAACCTTTAGTTCTGTCCAAGTAGTAGCGCAACTGTCTGTGTATGTCCAGGGTGTGCAGAAGTTTCTCCCCTTTGTTTTGTGGTTTTGGAAAGAAGGTAGGCAAGTGAATAGCTTGATTTAATGAAACCCTGGATACCACCTTTGGCATAAATGTAGGATTGGTTCTCAATGAAACTCTGTCCTGATGAAAAATAAGAAATGGCTGTACTGCCATAAGGGCCTGTAACTCAGATACTCTTCTTGCTAAGGTTATGGCCAGAAGGAAAGCAGTCTTCCAAGACAGGAACTGTAGTTCTGCAGATGCTGCTGGTTCAAAGGGAGGCAGTGTTAGTTTTTCCAACATGAAGTTAAGGTCCCAAGTAGGTAGAGGTGGTTTCCTTGGAGGATTGATGTTTTTGATTCCTCTTAGAAACTGTCTTAGGAGAGGATGAGAGAAGACAGGTGGATCAGTATTGTACTCTGCTGAAATTGCTGAAGCATGAATTTTAATGGAAGAGTAAGACAGACCATTGTGGAACATTTCTGCCAAGTATTCCAGAATATGTGCCATGTTCATCACTGTTGCATCTAGGCCCTTTGTGGTGTTCCAAATGTGAAATCTTTTCCATTTTGCTGAATATGCCTTTCTTGTGGAAGGCCGGCGAGCTTCCATAATAATATCTTTCACTCTCTGGGATAGCTTGTGCTGAGGAGGAGTCAAGGTATTTTCCAGGCTGTTAGTTGCAAGGTTTTCAGGTTGGAAGTCAGAGTTTTGTAATTGTGCTGTGACAGTAGAAGTGGCCATAGAGGAAGAGGCCATGGTTTTGTGCGTGACATGCTCTTTAACAGTGGGTACCAGTGCTGTTTTGGCCAGTCCGGAGCTATCAGAATCACTTTTGGCTGCTCTGTCCTGATCTTCAGTAAAACCTTGGTCATTAATGGGAGAGGTGGAAATGCATATACTGTTGGAGTTCTCCAGCTGAAAGAGAGGGTGTCCACTTTCCATGCTTGTGGGAGGTATGTCCTTGAGCAGAATTTCTTCAGTTGATGATTGTGGGGGGAGGCAAAATGATCTAAGTCCGGCCTCCCCCATGATTGTGTTATCTGTAGAAAGATGTCTGGGTGCAGCATCCATTCGTGTGCATCCATGATATTTCTGCTTAAGCTGTCCGCCAGTATATTGTCTTTCCCTGGCACAAACTGGGATTGTAGCTGTACATTGAGTTTCAAGGAAAGTTCCCATAGATTCATTGCCAGCCTGCAAAGAGGATAGGAATGGGTGCCTCCTTGCTTGTTTATGTACCACATAACCGTGGTGTTGTCTGTCCTTATTAGCAGATGGCCATGATGCAGAAAGGGTTTGAAGGCTTCGACTGCATGTATCATTGCCAGCATTTTCTTTTGGTTTATGTGCATGCGTAGCTCTTTTTGTGACCATAGACCTTGAATGCATCTGCCCTCCATGTGTGCTCCCCATCCGTGGTCTGAAGCGTCTGTTGTAATGGTTTGGCTGGCTATTGGTTTGCTGAAAGGCAGACCCCTGTTTGACTGGCTTGCTTGAGCCCACCACAGAAATTCCTTTTGAAGGCATGGAATGAGTGGTATCAAAGTTTCCAGGCTGTGACTGTGCTGAGTCCATAAACTCCTTAGGTACCATTGTAGTTTCCTCATATGTAGTCTTGCTTGAGGAATCAGAAGGATGCAAGAAGCCATGTAACCCAGGGCCTGCAGGATTTTCCTTGCAGTCAGCTGGGTTTGTCTTGTCAGATTTTTGAAGTAATCTGGTAGTTGACTTTGTTTTTCTTCTGTGAGGAAGGCCATTTGGGTGGTTGTGTCTAGATATGCACTCAGAAAGGTTATTCTTTGGGATGAAACAAGTCTTGATTTGTGAAAGTTGACTGTATATCCCAAGGCCTGAAGTAGGTGGATGGCATAATTCAAGTGTTTTACCAAAGTTTGTTGGCTGTCCGCTTGTATAAGGCAGTCGTCCAGATATGGGTATATTTGAATCCCCTGAAGTCTGCAGTGTCCAATTACTGATGCCAGGCATTTCATGAATACTCTGGGCGCAGTAGATAAGCCAAAGGGCAATGCTGAGAATTGATAATGCTCTGACCCTGCAAGAAATCTGAGGTGTCTTCTGCAACTTTGTCTGATAGGGACATGCAGGTATGCCTCCTTGAGGTCTAGAGTTACCCGCCAAGACCCCTTGCCCAGCATGGGAAGGAGCTGCTGTAGAGTCAGCATTTTGAACTTTGGCACAATGAGATAAGTATTCAGTGCGGACAAGTCGAATATAGGCCTCCATTGTTTTTCTTTTCTTGGAACAAGGAATAGTCTGGAATAAAATCCTTGGCCTTGTTCTGAGAGAGGAACCTTTTCTATAGCTTTCATTTGCATTAAGCTGGAAATTTGTTTCAAAGCCTCTGCCCTTTGATTCAGTGGCAGGTCTGGCATGCCCTTTCTTTTTGGTAATGTGTGGAAATGAAACCTGTATCCTTTGTCTATTATTTGTAGTGTCCATTACTGTGCCAATTTTCTGAGAATAAAGAAAGCTTTCCGCCCAAAGGTGCTTCCAATTGAGTCCTGGTTGGCGGTGTCAAAGTAAAGTCATTGAGCCTGTCCTTGTGCAGCAGTTGAAGGTCCTGCATTACCTCTCTGGTTGGGAGGCTGCCATTGACATCCTCTGTAGGAGCCTCTAGCTTGCCCTCTACCTCTGGCACGCCTGTTCTTGCCTCTCTGAAACCTCTCTGTGTCTGGAAAGGACCAATACTTGGAAGGCCAATTCCTGCTGAATATTGATGGTTGTACTTGGAGAAAATCTTTGACTGTTTGTACGGATTTTGCCTTTTCTTCAAATTTCTTTAGGACCTCCTGCGCCGTGGAGCCAAATAACTTTTGCTTTTCCAGAGGAGCATCCAGCAGCTTTGCTTTAACATGGTCTGGCAGAGATTGTTCCTTCAGCCAAGCATGCCTACGTATGACTGCGCCAGTCATAGCTGACCTACATGAAGCTTCCAATGCATCATAACCACATTGCAAGAAATGGTTGCTAACCTGTTGTGAGTTATGTACCAGATCCTGAAGTGACTTGCAGTCTAGGAGTCAGGTGAAGACAGTTTTTTATGCAATTCATCTAACAAATACTCTTGGTACTGTATCATATGAAATTGACAATTTAATGCCCTCATACAAAGAGTAGCAGAAGTATACACTTTTTTACCCCATCTCTCTAAAGCTCTGGACTCCCTTTCAGAGGGGAGAGGATTTTTAGCAGTGGCAGCTGCAACCCCTTTAGGGCCCTGGGAAATAGTTTCTGGATCAGCAGAGTGGGCCTTGTAAAGGTAAAGATGTGAGTCCGGGACCCTGTAGTACCTATCGGGTTTGGCAGGAGCCAGAGGGAGAGAGTCAGGGGTTGTGCTAGAGTCAGAGTACACATCATCAATGACATTCAAAACAGGAGGAATAGCTAAAGGTCTATGCTGAGGCAAATGTAAAAAGGTCCTTAATCTTTTCCTGGAATCAGAGAATTCCTGGCCCTGCCATTGGAAATGCTCTCTCATGGTGTGTAGTGTCTCCCCAAAGGAAAACTCTTCAGGAGGGGAGGCCGAGGGAATAGATTCCTCTGCATCAGAATCCTCGTAGGCCAAAAAAGCCTCCTCCTGGTGGTCCAAGAGAGTAGAGCCATCAGAGGCCTCATCTGAGGAGTGGGGATCAGAGGGCTCAACCCTGGGCCTTTTGTCTGGTGGAGGTTGAGAGCCCCTGTCCGGATGAGGTTGAGAGACCCTAATTAAGGAGATAAGATCCTCTGCTAAGCTTAGAATCTGTGAACCAGTAGAGGGTCCCTGAGGGATAACCTTGGGAGGCAAAGCTTTTGAGAATTTAGCAGCTTTAGCCCTGGAGAATGCCTTAATGGACATGGATGCAGGAGGCCTGGCTGCACCATGTGCTGGTGTAGATTTGTCTAAAGGAATGGTGTCGGAAGGTTCCAGGACACCAGTTTCTGTTGGAAATTCAATAACCGACTCAGCCGGGGCCTCCGGGACCGAGGTAGTTGGTTAAGCGGTTTCGGTAATTGGAAGTACCAAGGACTCGGTTTCAGCCGAGACCGAGACACTCGCGGTAGACCTGGCCGTGGTTTCAGCCGAAACCGCGGCCCGCGTGTGTCAGTCCTTGTCCTTCTGTTTCTTAACTAAATGAGAAGTCGGAGTCTCCGACGGCATCTTATACGAAAAACTAGCCCCAAAAAATTCCTCTGCAAACTCCACCCGACGTCTAAGAGTGCGTCGGTTGAAGGAAGCACAGGCTGAACAGGCCGAGACGTCATGGTCTGGGCCTAGGCAGGGGAAGCAGTAAGAGTGGAAATCCTTATGAGGTATTTGTTTCCCACAAGTTAAACAATTATTAACTTTATCTGACATCGGCTGAGGCAAGAAAGAGTCCCCAACGGGGTACTTAGCTTTTTGAAGTCCTCGGTAGCTGAATTACAGGAGCTGGCCGACCGGCACTTGCGAACTGCTTCTGCTTCGGGCACCACGTGGCAAGAAAGACTGAGGAAGATGGCGTCGGCTGATGCTTTTATACCCCAGGCACTCTGATGTCGGAGAAAGTGCGACATCAGCCGACGCTGGACCCAGACTTTGGAATCCGGCCGACCGAAGGGCTGCCTGAGGCAGGACAACCCATATGTGATGACTGCAGATGCATCCTTGAAGGACATCAAGGAGAGGGTGACTGTGAGCTGTCTATCGGGAGCTAGGATCCGCCACATAACACACGCACTCAAGTCACTCCAAAGCAAGTACAAATATGACTCTGTCATTGTCCATGCTGGCGTGAATGACCCGAGATGTACCTCCCTGGACTACATGAAAAGAGACATAGAGGAGCTCTCCGATTATGTAGCCCAGGCTGGTATGACCCTGACCCTGAGCAGCATCTTGCCCTCACCAAGAATGATACCACAATACAAAGACAAGATGATCAGCTTTAATAACTGGCTCAAGTACTGGTGTCATTCTAAGGGGATCCAATGTCTGTCTGCCTGGGATGACATGTTGGACAAGCCATGCTGCTTCGCAAGGGATGGCTTACACCTGTCACCACTGGCTTATGGATATTGGCTAAGGCTCTTGCCACCCCCATAGTGCCTTTTTTAGGCAAGGCTCAAAAGACAAACCCACCTCCTTAGAAAACAAAAATGGAAAAATCTAAGGGTAAGCCAGAAGTCTAAATCTCAAGATGCAGCACTTGATGCACTCCTCAGCATGGAGAACATCGACGTCTGTGCAGTAACTGAAACCTGGTTCAAGGCTCCTGAGAGCACCCCAGCGCTACCAGGCTATACCACGAATCATGCTTTTCGGCCCCAAAACCCAGGCCGAACCACAAAGGGAGGGGGAGTGTCCATATTCATCAAGGACACCCACACCTCCAGGTTAGTAGCAACACATGAAGCATCAGAGACCATACAGGTGCAACTAACCATAGGCAAAACTGCTAAACAACTGGTAGCATGTTACAGACCACCCTCCAAATCTCAAGAACCCCACTCAGCCTTCCTGAAGACATTGGAGGATATGAATGCATCACAAAATACCATCATACTGGGAGACTTCAACTACCCAAACACAGATTGGGTACATTATTCTAACCCTAATACCCTAGCCCAAAGGTTCCTGGAATTCATAAATTCAAATGCACTGGAACAACTAGTCACCTCTCCCACTAGGGGAGATAATATACTAGACCTGATCATCACAAACATGGGGACAAAATGCTCCACACCGGAAGTATACCCCTCACTAGTGAGATCTGACCACAAACTAATCACCCTGGATATACATATCCCACCTCCACCCCCAGCACAAAAGACCACAGTGAAAAACTTCTCAAAAGCAGACTTCACTCTTCTTAAGACTGAGATGGTATCCTTTAAGCCCACGTGCCAGTGGATACCACATCCCACAATGCCGAATCCTTCACAGATGCTTTCTATGGACATCTCCAAGAATGCATGGATCATGCAATCCCAAATAAATCCAAGTCCCTCTCCACCAAAGGCAAGCGTCCTGTCTGGTGGACCTCAGCCATTAACAAATTGTATAACAAAAGAAGGAAGCTACTGCACGTCAGAGCAAAATCCCATGAAGGGAAGACATCTCTGATCAACATTAGCAGAAAACTACGTTCTCTCATAAAAACATCCAAGGCCAACTTTGAGAGAAAAATCGCTAAGGACACTAAAGATAACCACAAAGCCTTCTTCAGCTATGTTAGAAACCTGGGTGGAAACCCTCAGATATGCTCAGAGTTAGTTCACAACAACAAAAAATACACTGAACCCACAGATATTGCCAACATTCTGGCTGACAGGTTCAGTGCAAATTTCTCCTCCCTCACCCCCAAAAGAAGAAATACTTATCCCAGGTGAATGTAATCTTCCTGTCATCTCAGATGTCCAAGTGAGAACCGCCCTAAACAAAGCTAAAAACACAGCATCAATGGGACCTGACGGTATCCCGGGTTGCGTGAACTCCAAGAGGAGCTAAACCCACACATAAAAATGCTATTTAACCTTAGCCTTACTTCAGGATATGTACCTGAACACTGGCATACAGCAACAGTGGTCCCACTCCACAAAGGGGTACCTCTACAGACCCTGGGAACTACCGCCCCATAAGCTTAACCAGCCTGGTCTGCAAAGCTATGGAAAGAATCATTATGGAACTCATAAACAGAGACATAGAAGACCTACAGACACTTGACCCCACCCAGTTCGGCTTTGTAAAGGGCAGATCCTGCCTTTTGAACCTGGTTGACTTTTTCGAAACAGTCACTAGAGCCATTGATGAGGGCAAAGCAGTCCATACAGCCTACCTGGACTTGGCTAAGGCCTTCAACACAATACCCCACTCAGGCATCATAGATAAGCTCAACAGCTTAAACGTAAATCCTTATGTCACTAGATGGGTTGCAAACTGGCTAAAGGACAGAACCCATAAAGTTAAAATCACCGGAGCAATGTCAGACTCAAAGTCAGTCACAAGTGGTGTCCCACAGGGATCTGTCCTGGGACCCCTCTTGTTCGGCATTTATTTCTCAGATATTAAAGCAAACATGGGAGGGTTGTGGCTGACAAAGTTCGCAGATGACTGCAAACTAGGCGCCATAGTCGATACACCAGCGGACACATACATGCTACAAAAAGGCCTCACAGAAACGGACAACTGGTGCCGGAGTCATGGCCTTAAACTAAATGCCAAAAAATGTATAGTCATCCCCTTTGGGAAAAACAAAGTACCCACAAATTATCACATAGACAGCAACCCACTGAGTACGGAAAAAGTAATCAGAGACCTAGGGACCCAAGTCGACAGCGACCTCTCATTTGACACCTACTTTACCAAAGTGGTTAGAAAAACATTCTACCTTGCACACCTCATCATGAAGGGATTCACATCCAGATCCAAGGATGTCATTGTACCCCTATACTCCTCCCTCATCAGACCCATGATTGAGTACAATGCCCCATTTGGTATGTACCTCACCCGGCATTTGCAACAGCTGGAGAGACCACAAAAGTACCTCACCAAGAGGATCAAGGGTCTCCAACATATGTCTTATTCTGCCAGACTAAAGAAACTTCAGCTCTATTCAGTAGCATACCGCCTGCTCAGAGGTGATCTCTGCCTGACATACAAGGCCATGTCCAATCAGGATCTGATGGACATGCTCCACCTCAAAAAATCCAAATCCATCAGGACCATGAGAGCTAAAGACCTTAAACCCCGCCCAAGTATGAATAGGACATGCTGGAGGGATAGATTCATAACCCAGAGGCTTCCCATGCTTTGGAACAAGATCCCAGTTCGTATTAGGCAGAGCCCCTCACTGACTCTCTTCAAGAGAAATCTTGATGAGTGGATGGGAGATCGTAAGTTTACCTCAGGGGTCACATCTGTGTCACTGCTAGACAGGGGCACAGTAAACTAATTCTATTATATAAGGGGACCTTCATTGTGTCACTACTAGACAGAGGCACAGTATTCTAAATTTATTCTGTACATTTTTTGTACCATTTCATGGGGTGGCAAAAGCAACATCACTATGGCTAGGCTTACAAATGCCCCAGGGCAGATAGCCTAGTACTATACTATGAAACTATGATACCTGATTCAAAATTAAGTGAATATACAACAGTGTTTGACCATATGAATAATAATACACATACTGCAAGATCCTGGAAACAAAAGAAATTGCTCTGGGATAGGAATGATTATGACAATAATAGTTATATTTCTTCCCTTCCTGTCAATTATAATTTCAACCAACAAGCAGCAGGAATGTCCGAGGCCTGTTTTTGGATGCTCCCCTTTTTGAGGTATTCACAGAGGATTGCAGAATGACAGACCTTATCATTCAGGTATATCACTGATTCAATGTAACAGTCTGCATTCTCTGAGTCATCACTCAGGCAGGAGAAACCAGCAGAGATTGCATAACATGATGGACTTCGCTCAGGACTGATTGAGATGACATTGGGACAAATGTCTGTCTTTTCAAATACAGCAATGTCCTTATTACTGTAATACTTGAGTCTCTGTTTAAAAGAGATTTTTCATTTACACCATCCAGAACACTGAACTGCATGGAATCATAAGAAAACTCGGTGATTAATGATGAACAGGTTGACAATGGGGGTAGCTGGCAGTAAATTTCTAATGATGAAAATGTTAATAGTGGTAACTGTATCCAAAGGAGATCTGCCCTATCCTAATTTTGTGATATTTCTATAGACAAAACAATACTCTAAAATGCTCCAGAATTGGTGCTGTTTTAACAAATAATTTCTATCTAAACTGCATGACATTTGCTTGGCTGTCTTATGTAAATCAAAGTTACACAACTGTCTTAGAAATCAGGATACATACATTTATTAACACTTTACAAGTTTAAGAAAAGACTTAAAGAGTAGGTTAATGTGGTACACAAGGGCCTTCTAGTAATGTGCAAAATAAAATGTGTGCAGATCATAATATACCAGTTTTTTTTTGCACTCATTAAGTTACTGTTACAAGATGCAGTGTCTTTTGGTAAGGCCCTGAATAACCACTGTAGGTAGTGTGGAGAGACAGCATAGGTTGATAGCAAGCTATTGATCAGATAAAATCATTTGCAGCCTAGCCTCAAGATCCAATTTCTTCATTACCCTATAACATGAAATAACTATTTTTTTTCTATTTCATTGAGGGTTTGTGAGACCAAATTAGGGATGACTAAGTTTTCCCATCCTTTTGTCCAGCAGGCATTCAAAATGGGTCAGTAAGCTACTTTGTTTTACATTTAAGGAAAGCCTAGTCAATAAAAGAACGACTCTTTGAGAGAGATCTACTTCACCAGCAGGTCCTTTTTATGCTCTGGCAGAAAAAGAAGTTAAGTACTTACCATAACATTCTATCTGTGTTGTCCATCTTCATTTTTCCTTGGCATATGGGTTCAGTTCCAAGCATTGTAACTGACTTGGCTGTTACTACAGCCCTTGATAACCAAAAACTCTTGAGCTGAAGTCCTTCCCAGAGTGCTCCTTTCCAAATAACCTCAGATCTCATTTGCCACTTCCTGTGACAGACTCATCACCAATAGCTCTTGAGCCAAGTGATCTTTTTTCTCTTTATATTTTACTAAAGTCTTGTGTTAAAATAGATTTTTCCCTCCTATTAATTATACTGTTGTTTTCCTTTATAGCCTACCCATTTTCTGATAGCTTCTTACCTTTCTGTGCTTCTTTTTAACACTTCAGTGTTTTCCTTCAACTACCATTGTTGGTAGTCTCTTTTCTGTACCTCAGAGTACTCTCTTTTTCTACCATCAATGGTAGTTTTTTTTTTTCTTCTGTACCCCCGGTTATTTTCTACTACTCTTTATAGCCTATCTTTGTTTTCCTTTTCTTATCTTTCCAAAAAAAAAAAAAAAAACTGTTATACTTAACACTATTTCTATCTGCTATTCTTTAAGTACGTAACCCGTGTGTGTGTTTCTGTGATGCATATAGACTGATAAGGGCAAAGGTACTTCTGGCTTTAAGAACTGCCTCAAATGTGCATGAAAACTGCCCAATTCTGATGTGCACTGGAAACAGATGACCCACTGTGGCAACTTCTAATGGGAACAGGTGAAAGAAGAAGGCTGTCTCTAGGTTTACTGCCTGGGTCTGGTACACTTACAGGATGATTGTTCTGTCTGCCATAGCTTCAAACAACCTATATGTCATATAAAAATGAAGACTGACAAAATCAGATGTTTAGTTTCTTTGAGTAGGTGTTTAAGGTATTTGTTTTGCGGTAAGAGTATGAGGTCAAAAAGGACTGGATCCTTTGTGGTTTTGTAAGCAAAGTAAAGTCAAAAGTCTGTTAAGAAATAAAAAACAGAAGAGAAAAAAGTGCTTTACGGCAATCTATGTAACAGATGGAGGACATGTCCTTGATTTTCTTTGCATGGAAATGCTGTGGTTATTTGAGTTTAGTCATACATTTAGACACACACATGGCAAAAGGGGCATTATATTTTATTATTGGTTTGATAACGGAGGAGTACAGGACAGTTAACTTCCCTTGATCAAAAGGGTTTACTCCTGATAACCATAGGAGGTTACTAGGCTATTGGCCTTGAGGCCCTTATTAAGCCTAGCCACGAATTTAGCCCATGTTTAGACAAATCAGCACTCGATGCATCTTGTTCAGCAGGGACACGGGTGAAATCCCAGGGGCATATTTTCTGTTTCCCAACCAGTTTTCCAGGTTGTGCTTAAAAAGGAGTAAAGAGGTACTCTGCTTGATGTGGAGAGAGAGTCTATTCCATAGATGGGGGAGTCTCTGGGACACAAATCTGTCCCACCACGTCTTGTTGATGTCACAGACCAGGTTGAGGTCAAGTGTGCGGGTTACTCGAGTGGAGCTTGACTTGCTGTATGCAGCAGTCCCATCAAGGTGGGGTCTGTGATTGCCTTGCATGCCAGACAGAGGTCACCTCTGAGGAGTCTGTATGAAACTGAGTAGAAGGATAGGGCTTTTAATGTATCTATTTATGGTAGATGTTTGAGGCCCTGGATTCTCCTGTTGAGGAAAAGTACAGTTTTGTACCTACCATAAATGTAGATGTCCGAACAGGATAGCATCTGCAGTCATAACAAATGGGTTGTCCTGTCGTCAGGCAGCCCTTCGGTCGGCCGGATTCCAAAGTCTGGGTCTGGCCTCGGCTGGTGTCGCACTTCACCCGACGTCATCTCTCCTGGTCTTCGGGTATAAAGGCATCAGCCGACGCCATTTTCCTCAGTGTTTCTTGCCCCAGATGCCAGTTGCCCTCTTGGAAAACTAAATTTTGGATAAATGCCAATGTTTCCAAAAAAATAGTAGGCAAACACAAAAAATAAGCATGTATGTACATATATACAAACAAATACACCATAAGAGATCCCCCCCTAGCTAGCTATTAGGAGGGTAAATACCCTAGGAGTACCACAGAGGGAAGGAGGGTGGGTAATCCTGACTGCAGATGCTATCCTGTTCGGACATCTACATTTATGGTAGGTACAAAACTGTACTATGTCCTTCAAGGATGCATCTGCAGTCATAACAAATGGGTAGAATACCATAGCCAAACTAGGGGAGGAGGAAGAAGAATTATGGTGTAGTTAGGATCCCTTGCAGAACAGCAGTGGCAAACCCTGCTCGGGATCTAGAATATAGAGGTAAGTTGTAATGCTTGGCAAATGTATGCACGGAGGTCCAAGTAGCCGCCTCAATAATGTCCTTGGTAGCCACTCCTCGTAAGAAAGCTGTGGTAGTGGCTGTAGCCCTTGTAGAGTGAGGTCTTATGTTCTGTGGAATTTGCTTTCCATGGTAGGAGTAACAGAATCTTATGCAATTTCCTATCCATTTAGAGATTGTCTGTTTGGAAATTGCTTTTCCTTCCCTTCCTGTTGCATAGGCTACTAAAAGCTGGTCAGTTTTTCTGTTACCTTTGGTTCTGTCCAGGTAGTAGCGTAACTGTCTATGTACATCCAAGGTATGCAGCAGTCTTTCCCCTGTTCTGTGGATTGGGAAAGAAGGTAGGTAGGTGGATTGCCTGGTTTAGAGACACTCTGGATACCACCTTAGGCATAAATGTAGGATTAGTTCTCATGGACACTCTATCTTGATGGAAGATTAGGAAGGGTTGTACTGCCATTAAGGCCTGTAGTTCCGAAACCCTTCTTGCTGAAGTAATTGCCAGTAGGAAAGCAGTTTTCCATGATAGGTGTTGAAGATCTGCTGTTGCTGCTGGTTCAAATGGAGGGAGTGTCAATTTTTCTAGCACAAAGTTCAAGTCCCATGCTGGTAATGGTGGTTTCCTAGGAGGTTTTACATTCTTGATTCCTCTGAGGAACTGCCTGAGTAGAGGATGTGAGAAGACAGGGGGATCGAAGCTGTATTCTGCAGAAATAGCTGATGCATGTATCTTGATGGAGGAATAGGACAGGCCTGTATGTAGAAGCTCTGCCAAGTACTCCAGGATGTTAGCAATGTCTATTTTTGAGACATCTTTTCCTCTTTCAGTACTCCAAATGACAAACCTTTTCCATTTTCCTGCATAGTTCCTTCTTGTTGAAGGTCTGCGGGCTTCAAGGATAATGTCTTTCACCCTTTGGGATAAGTCTGGGTTAGTTGCTGTTACGTGATGTTCCAGGCAGTCAGTTGCAGAGTTTTTAGGTTTGGATGCATGATGTTGTAGTTGTTCTGAGTTAACATCAAAGGCATCAGGGGTAATGTCCACGTCCTCCCCCGAGACATGCTCCTCAGCAATGGATACCAGTGTTGTCTTGGCCAATTTGGAGCTATCAGAATTATCCTTGGACATTCCTCTTTGATTTTCAGTAGTACCTTGTGCATCAAAGGGAGAGTTGGAAATGCATATGCTGTCAGGCCTTTCCAACTGAAGGATAGAGAGTCCACCTTCCATGCTAATGGGTGGTATGTCCTTGTGCAGAATTTCTTGAGCTGGTGATTGAGTGGGGATGCGAATAGGTCTATTTGTGGCATTCCCCATTTCTTTGTGATGGCCTTGAAGATGTCCGGGTGTAGCATCCATTCGTGAGCATCCGAGGTAGTTCTGCTTAACATGTCTGCTAGGATGTTTTCTTTTCCCGGTACAAATATTGCCTGTAACTGGATGTTGTAGCTCAGAGCCATATTCCAAAGGTCCAGAGTCATTCTGCATAGGGGTATGAATGAGTGCCTCCCTGTTTGTTGATGTACCACATGACTGTGGTGTTGTCTGTCCTTATCATTAAATGGCCTTCTTTGAGGAATGGTCTGAAATTCTGGATTGCTAGTTTTACTGCCAGCATTTCTTTTGATTTATGTGCAGGTGCAGCTGGTCTGGAGTCCATAATCCTTGTATGCATTTGTCCAGCATGTGTGCCCCCAGCCTAGATCTGAGGCGTCCGTTGTGATGGTTTGGCTTGCTTGAAATTTGTGGAAAGGCAAGCCTGGGTTTGACTGGCATGCTTGAGCCCACCATAGGAACTCTTGCTTCAGGCATGGGATTAGTGGGATTTCGGTTTCTAAGCTGTGCCTGTGTTGAGACCATAAATTCTTTAGGTACCACTGTAGCTTTCTCATATGCAGTCTGGCATGGGGGACCAGGATTATGCATGATGCCATGAAGCCCAAGGCCTGCAGTACTTTTCTTGCTGTTAGTTTGTTCTGTTTTGTTAATGCCAAGAAGTAAAGAGGGAGTTGTTCTTGTTTTTCTGCAGTTAGAAATGCCATCTGTTTTACTGTGTCCAATTCCTCACCCAAGAATGTTCTTGTTTGGGATGGTATCAGTCTTGACTTTTTTAAATTGACTGTGTATCCCAGGGCTTGTAGTAAGCAAATGACTCTTTGTAAGTCTTTTGTCAGCTTGCTTTTGTTGTCCGCTTGTATCAGGCAGTCGTCCAGGTATGGATAAATTTGGATTCCCTGTAGCCTGCAATGAGCGATTACTGATGCCAGGCATTTTGTGAATACTCTGGGCGCAGTAGATAAGCCAAAGGGCAATGCTGAGAATTGATAATGCTCTGATCCTGCAAGAAATCTGAGGTATCTTCTGCAATTTGGTTGTATGGGGACGTGCAGGTATGCCTCCTTGAGATCTAGAGTTACTAGCCAAAACTCCTTGCCCAGCATGGGAAGAAGTTGCTGAAGGGTCAACATTTTGAATTTTGGGACAATGATGAATGTGTTTAAGATGGACAGGTCGAGAATTGGTCTCCAACTTTTCTCTTTTCTTGGTACTAGGAAGAGTCTGGAGTAGAATCCTTTGCCCTGTTCTGTTAGTGGTACTCTTTCCACAGCTCTCATCTTTGTTAATTGAGCTATCTGTTTTAGAGCTTCTGTTTTTTGATTTGTAGGTAGGTTTGGCATTCCTCTTTTCACTGGTAAGGTGTGGAAGTGAAACCTGTAGCCTTGGTCTATGGTCTGCAAAATCCACTTGTCTTTTGTGATATAGTGCCAATTTTTTGAAAATAAGGCTAACTTTCCGCCTAAAGGTGCTGCTATTTGTTCCCTGGTAGGCGGTGTCAGAGTCAAGTCACTGTGATTGTCCTGGTGCAGTGGCAGTGGTTGTGTCTGTGCCTCGCTGGTTATTGCCTTGCCACTGGCGTCCTCTGTAGGCACCTCCTCTGGATTGATTTCTGCCTCTGGCACGTCTATTCCTGCCTCTCTGAGATTTTGAGGAGTCTGGAAAGGACCAATTCTTGGAAGGCTAGTTCCTGCTAAACCTTGGGGGCTGAACCTGTAAGAAATCCTTAACTGTTTGTACAGATTTTGCCTTCTCTTCCATTTTCTTCATTACTTGCTGAGCAGGAGTACCAAATAGACTGGCCTTATCCATAGGAGCATCTAACAGCTTTGCTTTAACATGATCCGGCAAGACCTGTTCTTTCAACCATGCATGCCGTCTTATAACAGTGCCAGTCATGGCTGATCTAAATGAAGCCTCCAGTGCATCATAGCCACATTTTAAAGAATGGTTACTAACCTGCTGAATGTTATTCACCATTTCTAAAACATATTTCTTATCTAAAGAGTCATCAGAGGACAATTTCTTAGTTAACTGATCAAGCATAAACTCTTGGTATTGGATCATATGAAACTGACAGTTCAAAGCTCTAGCTGAGAGAGTAGCAGAGGTGTAAACTTTTTCCCCATCTCTCTAAGGACCTGGATTCCCTTTCAGAAGGGAGAGGGTTTTGCTGAGGTCGAAGCTACTGCCTTAGGCCCCTGGGAGATAGTCTCAGGATCTGCAAGTGGGGCTTTGTATAGGTGGTGATGAGTGTCTGGTACCCTGTAAAACCTATCTGGTTTGGCAGGGGCTGGAGGTAAAGTATCCGGAGCAGTGCAAACATCATTAAATGCATCATCCACAACAGGCAGAACTGGAGGTATAGCTAAGGGCCTGTGTTGTGGTAAGTGTAGAAAGGTCCTAAGCCTTTTTCTTGAATCTGAGAAATCTTGTCCCTGCCATTGGAATTGTTCTCTCATGGCATGTAAGGTTTCCCCAAAGGAAAATTCCTCTGGTGGAGAGGCAGATGGAATAGATTCTTCAGCATCGGAATCTTCATAAGTAGAAAAAGGAGCCTCTGGATGGTCTGTATTGTCTGAGTCATCCGAAGAATCATCAGAGGACACTGGCTCTGTGGGCTCTGCTCTAGGTCTTTTTTCTGGAGGCTGAGAGGCTCTGTCTGGGTGAGATTGGGATCCCCTAATTAAAGAGATGAGATCCTCTGCCAAAGTAAGCATTTGAGAACTGGATAAACAAAAAGTCCAGATAAAGCAAAAGAGGCGACAGTGAACACAGCAAACACAGCCAAAATAGTGTATACCTATTTATTATCCGCTTTCGTAACAAACTTCATCAGAATGAAATACAAATACCAAAACCATCATTTAAATACTACAAAATCATGTGATTAATTAAACAATTAAAATTAGTAACAATTATCCTAACTTAATAAGAATACAGTAATAAAAACCAACTAAGTCATTTAATTAACCTGTTAAAATAAAAACTAGTTAAAATGAGAATAAATAAGGCTGCCAGCTTTATTTATATTCAACCTGCGTTGTTTTAAAAAACATTTAATGTTAATTGTCTCGTTGAGGCCAGGGGCTATATCTGATTTTAATTTTATTTGCCAATGTACTTCCCTTTGCAGGAGGTAATTTTTAAAATCGCCATCCCTCATATCTTTATAACCTACTTCAAGAACTGAAAATAAAAATTTTTTGAAAGATGGACAAATCAATGAATGTTTGAACAAGGCGTTCTTCTCATCTTTAGATTTAATGGAGTATAGATGTTCTCTAATTCTAATTTTTAGCTCCCTGGTGGTCATCCCTATATAAAATGAGGTGCAAGTTGAACATTGTGCGATGTAAATAACCCCACTTGTATTACAATTTACGTAGCCTGGCACTTCCAAAATTCTATCAAAGCTACTCACTGAAATATAGGGACCTGTGGAGATAAAACGACAAACATTGCATTGATTGCAAACATGCATACCACTTTTGTGGGACCCAAAATTAGGAGCCTTGTTCTGTTGAAATTCCAAAATCCGTTTTAAATTAAACCCATTTTTCTGAACAAAAATTGTTTTTTCTCCTAAGGCATGGAAGATATCCTTGTTACCCTTAATAATGCCCCAGTTTTTCTTAATAATATTTTGAATACCCCAACAATCGGAACTCATTTCCAGGGAACAGATTAGGTTGGCATTCAATTTACTTTCCTTGTTGTTTTTGGGGTAAAAATCCCCTTTGTCTTTTTTAAGATTTAACAAAGGAAAATATTTATTGTCTCTTTGGGACAAAACATTCTCCCTGGCATTATCCAAAATAAGTGGATCATATCCCCTTTTAATAAATAAGGAACTAATAAAAATAAATTCACTGGACAAGTCCGCGTCCTTAGAGGTCATGCGGCTTGCCCGGATGAATTGTCCTCTAGGAATATTGTTGGTTATATACTTAGGATGTCCACTTTTATAATGCAGGTATCCATTATTAAAAGTCTTTTTGCGGTAAATACTGCTATGAAGCCTATTTTCATCAAAATCCCATTTTAATGAGATATCCAAAAAATTAATATTCAACCCCATGGTACCCATGGTAAATTTTAAATAATCTGAAAACGTGTTTATATCTTTATGAAAATCTTTCACAGTGCTAATGTCGCCCTCAATTATAAAAAATAAATCGTCCATAAATCTACAAAAAAACTGAACATTGTATTTTTCAGCTAAGGTGGGAAAAAATTGTTTCTCCCACCAAGCCATAACCAAATTGGCAAATGCTGGCGCTGCTGAAGAGCCCATGGCTACCCCTCTCTTTTGCCGATAGTAGGTTTTCCCGAAAAGGAAAACATTTTTTTCCAAAATTTTGGGGTTGAATATTAATTTTTTGGATATCTCATTAAAATGGGATTTTGATGAAAATAGGCTTCATAGCAGTATTTACCGCAAAAAGACTTTTAACAATGGATACCTGCATTATAAAAGTGGACATCCTAAGTATATAACCAACAATATTCCTAGAGGACAATTCATCCGGGCAAGCCGCATGACCTCTAAGGACGCGGACTTGTCCAGTGAATTTATTTTTATTAGTTCCTTATTTATTAAAAGGGGATATGATCCACTTATTTTGGATAATGCCAGGGAGAATGTTTTGTCCCAAAGAGACAATAAATATTTTCCTTTGTTAAATCTTAAAAAAGACAAAGGGGATTTTTACCCCAAAAACAACAAGGAAAGTAAATTGAATGCCAACCTAATCTGTTCCCTGGAAATGAGTTCCGATTGTTGGGGTATTCAAAATATTATTAAGAAAAACTGGGGCATTATTAAGGGTAACAAGGATATCTTCCATGCCTTAGGAGAAAAAACAATTTTGTTCAGAAAAATGGGTTTAATTTAAAACGGATTTTGGAATTTCAACAGAACAAGGCTCCTAATTTTGGGTCCCACAAAAGTGGTATGCATGTTTGCAATCAATGCAATGTTTGTCGCTTTATCTCCACAGGTCCCTATATTTCAGTGAGTAGCTTTGATAGAATTTTGGAAGTGCCAGGCTACGTAAATTGTAATACAAGTGGGGTTATTTACATCGCACAATGTTCAACTTGCACCTCATTTTATATAGGGATGACCACCAGGGAGCTAAAAATTAGAATTAGAGAACATCTATACTCCATTAAATCTAAAGATGAGAAGAACGCCTTGTTCAAACATTCATTGATTTGTCCATCTTTCAAAAAATTTTTATTTTCAGTTCTTGAAGTAGGTTATAAAGATATGAGGGATGGCGATTTTAAAAATTACCTCCTGCAAAGGGAAGTACATTGGCAAATAAAATTAAAATCAGATATAGCCCCTGGCCTCAACGAGACAATTAACATTAAATGTTTTTTAAAACAATGCAGGTTGAATATAAATAAAGCTGGCAGCCTTATTTATTCTCATTTTAACTAGTTTTTATTTTAACAGGTTAATTAAATGACTTAGTTGGTTTTTATTACTGTATTCTTATTAAGTTAGGATAATTGTTACTAATTTTAATTGTTTAATTAATCACATGATTTTGTAGTATTTAAATGATGGTTTTGGTATTTGTATTTCATTCTGATGAAGTTTGTTACGAAAGCGGATAATAAATAGGTATACGCTATTTTGGCTGTGTTTGCTGTGTTCACTGTCGCCTCTTTTGCTTTATCTGGACTTTTTGTTTATTTAGTATTTTGGACTGTTTTTTGGTTTATTTGAGAACTGGAACTGGGCCTGTGTGAGGGGGGCTTAACAGGCACTGATTTAGCAGTTTTGGCTGCTTTAGCCCTGGCAAAGGCCTTAATAGACATGGCTGCAGGAGGCCTAGCAGCACCACGTGCTGGGGTAGAGACATCCAAAGGGATGGTGTCTGATAATTCAATAGGAACCACATTAGTAGGCAAAACTTCAGAGGCCGATTCAACTAGGGTAGCAGGAGCCTCGGTAGTAGTCATGGATTCGGCTGAAGATTGACCCGTTTGCTCGGTTTCGGCCGAAACCGAGACACTCGCGGTTTGCTTAACCGTGGTTTCGGCCGAAACCACGGACCGCGAGTGTCGGTCTTTTTCTTTGCGTTTTTTAACAATTTGAGTAGTCGGAGGATCCGACGGCATAATGTACGCAAAATCTGAGCCGAAAAACTGTTCAGCAAACTCCGACCGACGCCTAAGCGTTCGTCGGTTGAAGGAAGCACAGGCTAAACAGGCTGCTACGTCGTGGTCTGGGCCTAAACAAGGTAGGCAGTACGAGTGGAAATCCTTATGAGGTATTTGTTTCCCACAAGTTAAACAATTATTTACTTTTTCTGACATCGGCTGAGGCAAGAAAGAGTCCCCAATGGGGTACTTAGCTTTTAGAAGTCTTCGAAGTAGTATTCGGTAGTAGTAATCTCTGGATCTGACCGACCGGCACTTGCGAACAGCTTCTGCTTCGGGCGGCAAGAAAGACTGAGGAAAATGGCGTCGGCTGATGCCTTTATACCCGAAGACCAGGAGAGATGACGTCGGGTGAAGTGCGACACCAGCCGAGGCCAGACCCAGACTTTGAAATCCAGCCGACCGAAGGGCTGCCTGACGACAAGACAACCCATTTGTTATGACTGCAGATGCATCCTTGAAGGACATCCCTGTGGTCTCACCAGCTGCTGCATGTGCTTTGTGAGGTACATACTGAAAGGGGCATTATACGCAATAATAGGCCTTATAAGGAAAGAATACAGGGATGTTATGACCTCCTTGTCCCTGGATTGGATACCCTTACTTATGAGGTCGGACATGTAGAAGGTTTTCTGTACAATGGAAGCAACATGGTGGTCAAAAGTCAGGTTGCTATCAACCTGGATGCCCAAATCCCTCACAACTGAGTACGTACTTAGGACATTGTTATTGATGTGATAATTTGTGGGGACATTACTCTCCCCAAAGGGTAACATATGGATTAATGCTTAGTTAAGAGAGTTTATCTATTATGCCCAAGTGGGGAATAGTGTCAAAGGCTCTGGCCAGGTCAGGGTAGGCGATGTGCACCATCATCCCCTTGTCCATGGCTTTGGTGACTGTCTCAAAGAAGTTGACCAAATTTAGCAGACATGACCTCCCCTTGACAAAGCCAAACTGTGTGGGATCAAGTGTTTGGAGATTGCCAATGTCCTTGTTAATAAGGTCCATGATAATCCATTCCATGGACTTGCAGATAAGGCTAATTAGGCTGACAGGTCTTCAATTTCCAGGATCAGTGGACACTCCACCTTTGTCTAAAAGGATGACAGTGGCTGTCCTCCACTTGGGAGCTGAGATGAAGCCAGTACTCAGGTTTGGTTGAATAGGGTACCTAATGGTGCTACAAGTTCCTGCCTGATTTAACGTAGGATGCAACCTGGGATGTTACAAGGTCCCATGGAGGCTGTATTTTTTGCCTTTGAGAGAGCAGTGATGACCTGTTCCCTAGATATAAGGGGAAGGGGGCAGGTACTGGGAATGTCCTGATTTACTGATGGGGACAGAGGGGTAAAGTTTTCGCTGAATCTCTCAGCCAGCAAGTTTGCTATATCTATAGCAATTGTATATGTGGTGTCCTTGACCACCAGTTCTGAACAGATCTGGGTGCTTCCTTTGAGGTTGTGGACATATGTGAAGTAGACCTTATGATTGTCTCTAGTAGATGTGACCAATTTGGACTTATTTAGCTTTGGAGGATTTCACTAGTGCTCTTATTTGCTTGTTCAGGCTAAGGAGACATTGCTTCCAATTGGGCAATTGCTCTTTCTTGGTCTTGGACAGCAATTTTTTTCCTTTTGTTATAGAGTTTATTTATTGCAGATGCCGACCAGACAGGTTTACTCTTACTTGTGGGGGATGATTTATTCCTGTCTCCATGCATCTATATAAATGCTTGTATAGTGCTTTGGTGCGGTTTTGGATACTGTTGCCAGTTCCTACAGAGGGGGAGGGGGCTGTGAAGCTGTAATAATCGTTGGAGAAGTTGTTATATTTTATCCTAGCAAGAGGGGGGTTGGTGAAAATGGTGACTTTGAAAGTGACCACTTTGTGGTCGGATCTTACCAAGGAGGATGATACTAAAGGGATGCTGCAGTGGTTACTCATGTTGGTTAATACCAAGTCCAAGATATTATCACCTATTGTGGGGGGTATCGACTAACTGTCTCAAGGCATTTGCATTGACAAAATCAAGGAATCGCTGGGTATTTGTGTTCTGGCATAAGTAGTTCTTCCAATCTATGTTTGGGAAGCTAAAGTCACCCAGGATCAGGGTAAAGCCTAGCTAGATGAAAGGATTTCATAATGACATTAAACACATGGTGGTCATAGCATAATTTATTATCAATGAAAAGTGCCAGCGTCCCTACTGACCGAGTCAGTTTTCAAAGGTTGTCATTTATATGATAGGTGCATGCTTGCAAAGAACACTGTACAACGTTTGTAAGCATTTAGCTTAAGGCTGTCACCTGACACCATGTATTTGTAAATGTTAGACCTTCCTGGAGAATCTGGAAGTCTTCTAGAGAGTTTATGATAGCTCCGAGTTTGCAGTCATTCACAAAGCTTGGTCAGCCACAAGCCCTTGACATCAGAGACATAAATATTAAAGAGAAGTGGCCCAAGACATTATCCCTGAGGGATGACACTAGTAGCAATCCTTTTCAATGAGAATATGCCCACTACACTAATAGACTGGGTTCTGTCATTAAGCCAGTTTGCTATCTAACAGGTTAAACAATTATAAATACCACGGTTAAATGATTAGCTTGTCTATAATGCCAGAATGTGGGATGGTGCCAAATGCCTTCACCAGGTTGAGGTAAACAGCATCTATAAATGTGCCTGTATCCATTGCATCAGTGGTTTGCTCAAAGAAGTTCTCTAAGTTTAGGAGTGGCTTAAATTAACCCAAAATGGTTTGAGTCAAGAGACTATGAACTGCTGATGTCCTTCTTAGTAAGTTCTACAATGATTTGCTCCATTGCCTTACTGATAAAGCTGGTTAGACTTATAAATTTAAAGTTACCAAGGTCAGTGTTGGATCCTCCCATGTGGAGTGATATGACTACAGCAGTTCTCCACACCTCGGGCATGAATCCAAAGGAAGGAAGGATGTGACTGAACAGGTTTGGTAATGAGTCTGTAAAGCTGTACTTGATGATGACAAGAAAGCAGCCTGGTATATTGCCTGGACCCATGATGAAGCTATTGTTCTTGGACTTGTAGAGTACCCTCTGGACTTGGTCTGATGAGATATGAGGGCATGCTAATATGTAGGGAAATTTAGGAGATGATATGGGTGTAAGGTTAGAGTTAAATTTAAATGTTAATATACTGGCTATGTCTTCTGAGTATGAGTATGCATTGTTGAATAATAGCTTAGAGTAGTGCTGTGTATTGTTTCTAAGGATTCTGACAAAGCTGAAAAAAAACAGGTGGTTGTCCTTCATATAGGTGGCAATCCTCAGATCATACTTATCACTGGAAATTTTGATTTTACTTCTAAATTATTTTCTGATATTTGTATTCAGTTTTAGAGGTTGGGGTAATTAGTTTATGCTTACAGAAAATATATTTATTCATTTTATTGACAAGATGGTTTGTACTAGAATTCTATCACTGGGAATTATTCCTGCACTTAGCATTGCTTTTGTGTGTCTGTGATGGGAAATGATAGGATCATAGGTTCTTTCTAAGCTTACAGTCATGTGTGACCATCATGAAGCTCAGCCTCATGACCCAGTACTGGTGGGAAAATAGTAGTACTCCCATTAAGTTGAGTTGCTCCACATATTCCTGGTGAAAATTTGTGATCACCCATCCACTTATCCAGACTAGTTTTAAAAGTTGTCACAGAAATACACTGCTTGACAGGTAAAGGCAGCCTATTCCAGAAATGGGATACACACTGGGTTAGGTATCTGTAATGCTATCTGGTCTTGTTGATGTGATACTGTAGGTTTAGGTCTCTACAACAGACATTTACTTTACCATTTATTCTGTTTAGGTATAGGAGTTCAAAGGGTGCTGGGCCATTCATAGCATGCAAAGAAAAGATCACTCCTCAGGTGTCTGTATGACACTCAGTAGAGTGATGGCACTTTTAGTCTATCAGAGTAACTAAGTGTACCGAGACCTATCTTTTTGGTGAGGAAATACTGAAGCCTTTCAAGCTGATTTAGGCTCTTGGTGTGGTGCATGCTGAAGGATGCATTATATTCAATGATGGACCTAAGTAGTGGTGAATAAAGTGGGACCACTACTTCTTTGGACCTTGTGTAGATGACAGAAAGGATAATTTGTGCAAAGTAGAAGGATTTTTGGGCTCAGGTTCTTAGGTGACATTTTTCTGAAGTACATTTGGTTGAGGATACATGGATGAAGTGAAATTCAGCTACAGAGACAAATGGATGTTACAAATTTCCTAAGGACAAAGAAAAACATAGTGTCATGTCCACAGCTTCAGTAACCAAATGCACACCAAGACACCAACAGACCACAGGTAGTATAACTGGCAGCAGTAGCAGCAGGCTGGCCAGTGGGCATGTCAGTGGAAGTAAAATTGCAGTGCACAATAGGCAGTACCTTTATAACTGTTATGTGTGGACTACTACCTCCTCACTATGTCTACAGAACATTATCTAAAACACATACTGGATCATAAATGTGCCCACGGCATAAGTGTGCCATAAGTCTCTAAAGCTGTCACTTAAGACGTGTCCCCAGACAAATCTACCAGAGGGAAATGTCTTGTCACCTAACAGCTTGAACTGAGGATTTTTTTTAACTACCACAGAGATGTGGTGGTCAAAGGAAAGTCAGTTATCAATATATGTACTCAAGTCCCTGATGACAGTGTCACATTTAAGTAGAATTTTATCTCTATACTAAGCAGCAGTGGTGCTAGATTTAACAACGGAAACTATGCTGCATTTCTTAATGTTGATATAATTCAATGCACAGAAATGCTCCAGTGTAGCAGTGTGTGAGATGGGGTTGTTGGAAATGGTGATTAAATTTAATTAGGCTATCAGCCAGTTGTAATAAATTTATCCTTGAATAATCTCAAAAGGTAAAAGGGTTTTAACCCTCACGGTGAATATTACTGAATGGTGGTTGGATTTGACCAATGATTGGACTACCACTGGTGTAAACCACAGTGGGGTTACACTGGTGAGGAACAGATTTAATGTTTTGAGCAACTAGTTGGGATGTGAACTAGTTGGTCCAAGTAGCTGGCATTTATGAATTCTTGAAAGTGCTGTGCATACTTACTGGCAGTAGTGTAGGTTTTCCATTTAATGGAAGCATAGCTGAAATCCTCCATTAAAAGAGCATTTAGTTCAGTAGGGAGGGAATCTAGTTTGTTTATATCCCGCCCGTGCGCTGCAAGTGTCATGGGGGGGGGGGGGGTATGATATTTAGCTATGATATGGTACAGATTTTTATGGATGTTAAGTAGGATATGGAGGAGTTCAAGGTCCTTGTCTTTCCTTATGAGTCTTAATGAGACTTGCCTTAGGAATACAGACATGCCTCCACCACCAACACAGACATTTTGAAGGTGGGTCTGAATGAGCGGTAGGCACTGAAACCCAAAATTAAGGGGTTACTATCACTACATTGGAACCATGTGTGAAAAACTAGGGGCTGCCAGCCCAGCAACATAGAATTTTGTAGATAATTCTATGTCATTGTAAATATTAATATAATCCACAGGCTTGTTTTACAAATGTAAAGAGAACTATATATGATTAAACTATATGTTGCACTGAGCTGGAAAAAAGCTGTTCAGTAAAGAATTTTACAACTGTGTTTGATCTAAAACTCGGAGACAGGATGTCTGGGCTAGGCAATTCTTCTATTGTGAAACACTGGCAGTTGAAGTCCCCAAAAGCACCAAACACAAGGTGTTATGTAGAAAATAAGAAGTTATGTACCTACCATAACGTTCCATGTTAGTTGTCTTCTCTCGCCTTCTTTCTTGCTTGATGGGTTCGGAGCCGATCCCTCGGCTCCGACTCGGCACTTGCTAAGCTCGAGAGTCACTTTTACCAGCTCGAGGCAGCCCCATATCCCATGATGCAAGGCGGAAAGTACCCAGATCTCGTTTGCTGACAAAGGGCAATAGCACCAAGCATAAAATACTTCCCAAAGGAAGAAAGAAAACTTACACATAGAAGAAGGACCAGGTCTGAATGGTCTTCAGCATAACAGTTTCTTATACAAGGTCTGTCCAGGCCAGGGGGAAGGAGGGAGGGTCGCAAGAAAGAAGGCGAGAGAAGACAACTAACATGGAACGTTATGGTAGGTACATAACTTCTTAATGTTAAGTTGTCAATCTCGCCTTCATTCTTGCTTGATGGGACCGCGTCCCTAGCACCTCTATCCTGGGTGGCTCAATGGAACAAACTCTTGAGGACTGTAGAGCCAAAACTGGCTCTGTCCCTGGAGGCCAAGTCCAATTTGTAATGGGAAACAAAAGTGTGAGGAGTAGCCCAAGTGGCGGCTGCACAAATAGTGTCCAAAGGAAGTCTAGCTTGAAAGGCTGTAGAAGTAGCTAAGCTCCTAGTTGAATGTGCTTTAGGTTTTGAGCACAGCTGTTTTCCCCTGAGTATAAATTTCAGAGATGACCGAAGAAAGCCATCTGGACAAGGTCACTTTAGAAACAGGAAGGCCTTTTTTATTATCCGCATAGGAAACAAAAAGTTGATCAGATTTTCTAATTTTTTTGTTCTGTCCAAATAATATCTAAGTTGACGGTGGACATCAAGATAATGTAGCTTTTGTTCAGCTCTATCTGAATAGTTAGGGAAAAATACAGGGAGATCAATGGATTGATTCAGATTGTTCTGAGAAGCGACCTTAGGTAAAAAGGTTGGATTAGTTCTCAAAGATACTCTGTCTTTGTGAAAAACCAAATAGGGGTCGAACCGAAAGAGCATGAAGTTCAGACACCCTCCTGGCAGATGTAATAGCCACTAGGAATAAAGTTTTCCAAGAAAGATATTTCAGGGAACAAGAAACAGCTGGCTCGAAGGGGAAGAATCAAGGATGTCAGCACTAAATTTAGATCCCACTGAGGAGGAGGATTCCTGATTGGAGGCTTTAGTAGGAAAATTCCTTTCAAGAAGGCCCTGCAGAGCCTATGGGACATAATATTATGATCTGCTATCCCGACATGAAAATTGGAAATAGCAGCCAATTGAACTCTGACTGTGGAAGAAGAGGAGCCTGCATGAAAAATCTCTGCTAAGAAGTCCAGGACTGCCTGAACAGGGGCAGTAAAAGGATCAATATCTTGGGCCTTAGCCCAATAAGAGAAACGTTTCCATTTGCTTGTATAAATCCTCCTGGTAGAGGATTTTAGCGAAGCTACTATGATGTCTCTAACTGGGTTAGAGATCAAAGGAAGCCTGGCTAAGGAAGGAAGTGGAGCAACCATGCTGTGAGGTTGAGAGAAGGGATTGACCGGTGCAGCTGACCCGATTGGTGAATCAGAAGATCTGGCACTGGGTCCAGATGCCACGGCTGCACCAAAAGGTGATGATGGAGGAACGGGAACCAAACTTGTCGAGGCCAGTAAGGGGCAATGAGAATCAATTTGGCTCTCAAAACGGTAGCTTTCTGGATCACCTGAGGGATCAGAGGAAATGGAGGGAAGGCATAAAGAAGTCCCTGGGGCCAATCCTGGGTCAGAGCGTCTCTGGGGATGGCCTGATAGAGGGAAGAGGCTGAAGAAGTCTGGACATTTGCTGTTTTGGGGAGTAGCAAAAAGATCGCAACATGGACGACCCCATTCCAGAAAAATCTCTTCCGCTATAGATTGCTTGAGAGACCACTCGTGAGGCATGAGGATAGCTCTGCTCAATCTGTCCGCTACAATGTTGGTTTTCCCAGGGATATGCGTTGCTACCAGAAACCGGTGAGAGGAGATCGCCCATTGCCATAGTCTGAGCGCTTCGACACAAGGGGTAGGACCTGGTTCCGCCCTGTTTGTTGATATACCAAACTACAGACATGTTGTCTGTGTGGACTGCAATTGTCCCTACGGGAAGAAAGTCGTTGAGGGCTTGCAACGTTAAAAGCACTGCTCTCATCTCCAGGACATTTATGTGCAGATGGTACTCGAACGGCTGCCACGTCCCATGAACCATCCTGCCCTGATAATGACCCCCCCACCCGATCAGGGAGGCATCCGTGGTGACAGTGGCTATCGGGGATGGGGGTACAAAGTACCTGCCTTGGTGAACCTGAGGCGATGTGATCCACCAAGCAAGATGCTCTTTGCATGTCTGTGTCACCAGAATCTGGTGACGCATTGGAAGTTGCTGGTATGACCATTGTGTGAACAGCATCCACTGAAGAAGGCGCATGTAGAATCGAGCCAGGGAAGAAGAGTAATGGCCGCAGCCATGAGACCTAATACCTTTAGAACCATTCTGGCCTGTACTTTCTTGCTGGCCAGAATGATCCTGACATGACTCTGAATGTCTGAAACTCTTTGTTCTGTAAGGGTAGCTGACATCCGAACAGTGTTTAAGTTTGCCTATGAAGGTAATAGACTGGCAGGGCGATAAGGATGACTTTTCGAAGTTGATTGAGATGCCCAAATGAGAACAAAGGTCTATTGTGTAATCCCTGGCTTGTATAAGCTGATGCCTGGTGGTGGCTGACAGGAGCCAGTCGTCGAGATACGGAAACACCTGGAATCCTTGACGTCTCAGGTGAGCCGTGACCACTGCCATGCATTTGGTGAACACTCTGGGCGCTGTAGTGAGACCAAAGGGCAGGGCTCTGAACTGGAAATGACTGGACCCCAGCTGAAAGCGGAGAAATCTCCTGGAGCATCTGTGAATTTTGATGTGATAGTACGCATCCTGAAGATCTATTGAGCACATCCAGTTGTCCTTCTGTAAGAAGGGCAGAATTGACTGAAGAGTGACCATTCGGAATCTTGTCTTCCTGACAGACTTGTTGAGTCTGCTGAGATCCAATATTGGTCTCCAGTCTCCCGTCTTTTTGGGGACCAAAAAGAACCTTGAGTAGATTCCGGGCTCTGAATGGTCTATTGTAACTGGCTGAATGGCTCTTTTTTGCAGTAGTTTTGAGATTTCTGACTCTGCAATCTCCCTTAGACCGGGTGGTACATCTGGAAGGGAACTTGAGGGGAAGGGACTTTCCTCGAAAGGAATTATGTAACCCTTGGATATGATCGACTGTACCCATCTGTCTTGAGTGAGGGAATGCCAGGCTTCTGGGTACAGTGATAATCTTCCCGACTGCCTCCAAGGAGGGACAGCCGGGCAACACCTCAGGGATGCTGGAAGGGCTTATCAGAGAGAGGCTCCCTGTTTCCCTGGTTCTTGGACCCCTCTGCCTCTAGAGCGTCTGTTGTTGTTACCCCTCTGCCTCTAGGGGTAAACTGACCACGTGAATCCGGCGTGACTCCTTGGGATTTACGGAACCACATTTTCCCACCTTTCTGTCCTTTGGGATAAGGTCTAGAAGGGGTGGAAAAGCGGACTCCAACAGCAGAAAGAGTCTTGCCGTCCTGTTCGCACCTGGTCAAGGTTTCCTTCACCTGAGGGCCAAACAAAGCTGACCCATCAAAGGGAGAATTTGTGAAGGACGCCTTAAAGGGATCCACAAAATCACATAGCCGCATCCAGGCTTGGCGTCTAAGAGCCACACCTGTACCTGCGGCTCTACTGCTCCATCCGCAGCATAAGATATTAGCCGCATGGAGGAGTTTGCAATGGAATTGAGGGTTCCTAGCTGCGAAGCAATTTTTTCTTGAGCCCCTGCAGCTGTAGGATCCTGAACTACTTCACCCAGCTCCTTAAGGATATCCCTCTGGAGTCTGGTGAAGTGACATAGGTAATTCAGCGAACGCATAGCAAAGGTCGCTGAGGAAAACATCCGCTTACCGTACCTATCCATGGTCCTAGAGTCCTTATTAGGAGGATGGACGGGCACGGAAGGATCTGCAAGTTCCTTTTTGGTGGCCGCAGCCACCACCATGGCATCAGCGGGGACACCCTTAGTAAGGAATTGTTTGTCACACGGGGCAGTGATAAATTTTGAAGGCCTCCTAGGGACTGGCTCTACAGAGTCAGGAGCTGCCCACGCCTTTCGTGCAATAACCTGCATAAGGGGGTCGAAAGGCGGAGACACCCAGGAGGTGGAGGGCCGAGATCCAAACGCCTCTAGGTATACTGACTCATCCTCAGAGGGATTGTTGGTGGGCCAGTTTCCCCTCTGTTTCAGGAGTTCTAGGATGTCTGAGAAGGAGACATCCTCAGAGGGGGATCTAGGGGATCCCTCTGACTCATCAAAGTCAGTATCCGAAGTGACAGACTCGCGGGAGTCTACATGCTTCCTCTTACAAGTCCTCTTCCTAGGAGGATCTCCCGAAACATCAGGAGAATCCTCGGAAGAGGGGGGAATTCCCAATGGGGAAACCTGAGGCGGAGGATCTCTGGGTCCTGTAGCAAGAGAAGTGGCAGAGATGTCAACAGGTACTATAGAGGGAGGAGCTACGGGAACAGACTGCTGACTGATACCAGTGGCCAGTACACTCTTCATCACCTCGAATGCTCCCCTCCCAGGCAGGTCCGAGAGAACCCGCTCCAACGAACTAGGAACTCCAGGGACCACCAGAAGGGAAGTCTCCGAGGCAGATGTCGGAGCCGAGCTCACCAAGGCCGAGGCTCCAAGGGGAAGAGCGGGCTCGGACAAGGGTCCGATGCCACTCACCCCCTCGGAGGAGACCATGGAAGCCCGACCACCGAATCCCTCTAAGGAAGGTCTCGAAGAGGAGATAAGAGTAGAGGCTGAAGGAACAGAAGGGGGTATCCGTCCTCCAGCCGTAGCAGTAACCATTCCGAAGACTCCAACTCCAAGCTCTGGGGTAGAGTTGAAGGAGGAACTGTAACGGGTGTGGACCAACAGGCGCCTGTTGAGACGGACTATGTAACATTTGGGCCAGTACCTGTGACTTAAGTAATCTACTGACCACTCTCTCTAGGTCATGATCTGACAATCTGGATGACCTTGAAGATCGGCTCCGATGGCTCCGTTCCGATAGAAGAGGTGAAGCCGGAGCCGAAAGTATCGGCTCCAAGGAAGGAGACCTCGACCTCTTCCTGGAATGAGCCATCGGAGCCGATACCATAGATCCTGTCGGAGCCGACCTCGGAGCCGACAGGAAACCTCGATGTATCGGCTCCAGCCGGAGCCGATACAGCCACCAAAGTAACGGTGTCGGAGCCGATCGGAGCCGACACCGATGCCTGTGCCACATGGGTGTCGGAACCGATCGGAGCCGACACCGAAGTGGTCGATACAGATTCGGCACCGATAGCCATCGGTGCCGAAGGCTTTGTTAAGCCAGAATCGGCTCCAGCCGGAGCCGATCTCGACTCGGAACGAGTCGGAGCCGAGGCCGCAGGCTTAGACACAGAAGCCTGGGCCTTGGAAGATTTAACTGATTTTGACGGAGCCGACTTAGCCGGAGAGCCCTCCGGCTTAAGAAGGCCCCTAAGAATCAGTTTATTATGTCTTTCCTGCAGGACTCTCTGGCTGAAGGAATGACAAATAGCACAGGAGTCCTGCAGGTGAAGAGGCCCCAGGCAATACAGGCAAGAAGTGTGACCGTCTGTCAGAGACATCTTCTGACAGCACGAGTCACACTTCTTAAAACCTGAGACCCTCTCCTTTGACATGGTGCTTAAAACACACACACACACCAGTCAAAAAACTTAAATTAAAGAAAATACCAAAAGGTATTCCTAAAAATAAACACACACACACCCTAACAGGGAGGGGATGGGATGGGTAAAGTTTGACTAAAAAATATTAAAGGAGACAGGGAATTTCTGTCAGGAAAACTAAAAAATTAACTTATAACTAATAATAAAGAGTTTTTTAACAAAAAGGGGCTTGAATATTAGTAAAATGAATCACTTACCAGGAGCTGGTAAAAGGAGGACCTCATAAGCGAAGTGGCAAACGAGATCTGGGTACTTTCCGCCTTGCATCATGGGATATGGGGCTGCCTCGAGCTGGTAAAAGTGACTCTCGAGCTTAGCAAGTGCCGAGTCGGAGCCGAGGGATCGGCTCCGAACCCATCAAGCAAGAATGAAGGTGAGATTGACAACTTAACATCTGTATTTTAATATTAATAAAAACAAGAAAAATAAAATCCGTAAGCGCTTTCATTTAAGATTGTGTTAACTTCATCAGACAAAAGTAAAAATACACAGCAATCATTTAAATACATGTAGGATCAATCTGACTGGGCACTGGGAAAACCAACATGTAGTTAACCTTTTAGTAACTATATTTCAACCTAAAGCATATTTTTAACGTGTATATGTATATATGTGTATACTTCTGCAGACATATGTGTGTGTGTGTGTGTGTGTGTGTGTGTATATATATATATATATATATATATATATACACACACACACACATATATATATATATATATATATATATATATATAAATATATATATATATACACACACACACACACACACACACACACACACACAAGTCATTAGATCTAAGGCAAAGGTTGGAACAAGACCGTTAAAAACCTTATTTTGGTGTTTTTAAACTCACATCTAAAACTAGCTATTATAAAACCATAAACAGAGTAAAGTGCTTGTGCCAAATCATTTAGTTTATACTAATTTATTTAAAATAATTTATTCCTTTCAAGGGCCTTCAGTTTTAAAACAGGAGCAATTGATGTCCTGTCACTACCAGGCCATTGGTCTGCGTGCAATAAAATCTGCCATCTGAGTTCCTTTAACTCCAACTGGAGTCTCCAATGTTTCTTGTCACTAATGCCCACATGGTCAACGGCCATAAACTTAAATTTGTGGCTGATGTTATCATGAGTGGGCCTGGCTAGTTTGTTGTTCTTATTGTTCTTCTTTATGGCGTAGTCATGTTCGTAAATTCTTGCACTAAATGTTCTTTCTGTTTTACCTATGTAAAACACCAAACACTGGTCACATGTGGCCACAGAGACAACTGCCTTCGAAGAGCAATTGTATTTCCCTTTTACATTGAAATCCACGTTGTTAATTGTGAACTTAGTGCCAGTTCTAACCTTATGACACCAGTTGCAAGACTCACATTTATACATGCCCAAGTGGCCTGTTATAGTGTAAGTGTGCCCTTTCCTAAGAAGGTCTTTCAAGTTTGAACCTCTCCTATATGTTACTACTGGTTTATTACCTAGATGAGTTCTAATGTCCAAGTATTCCATTAAAATGTCCCAATTTTTGTAAAAAATTGACATAAGGCTATGTGAATCAGAATTGTATGTAACTATCAAGGACCTGAGAAAGGGGCTCCTATTCTCATCTGATCTTCTCATCTCAACATTGGGTGAGCTGTTATCTAAAATGTGAACACCAACTATAAGCTTGAAGTAACCTGTTCTTCTCTATAACTTCATTAGTAAGCTGGTTGAGCAGCTCGACTGGGTAAGCCCTCCTTTAAATCATGGATTTCAAATTACTACACTCTAAAAATAAAGCCTCCTCCCCAGAGCGGGCAGCTCAAACAAGTTGCCCTTTAACCACTGACCTCTTTTGATGTTTAGGATGGGAGCTGGTGTAGTGCAGAAAAGAATTCAAATAGGTTTCTTTTCTGTGGATTCTAGTGGCATGCCTTCCATTTTGTGTATCTTTGTATAAATGAACGTCGAGATAGTCCATGCAGTCTGAATTAATGACCCAAGTAAACTGTAAGAACGTGGTTGTGGTGTTAAGGTATTCTAAAAACTCATCCAGTTCAGAAGAGGACCCCTTCCAAATTAAAATAATGTCATCTTGATACCTGTAGTACAATTTGAAACAAGAATGACAGTGTGATTTGAATACAAAGCTCCTCTCCCAGTGTGCCATGACCATGATCGCAGATGCCCCACCACAAGCTGATCTCATGGCCACTCCAGTTGTTTGCAAAATGTATCTGTCATTAAAGGAGAAGTAATTGTTTCTTAAAACAATCTCCAACAAATCTAGAATTAAATTAATCTTCTCCTACCTTATAGTCTGGGCAGAAAGGGGGCATAGCTGGAGAACCTGTGCCAGCCTTCCTCAGGAGTGCCTGTGTTGTTGTTATTGTTTTTCTTTTGGCTTTTCCCGGTTAGGGGTCGCCACAGCGGAACTCCAGTCTGCTAATGATTGGCAGTCGATTTTTATGGTGCAGAGGTGCCAGCCCAATGCCCAACCTTCAACGAAGGCATGCCCATTCACGCATGTCTTTCGAATGCCACTCGACCATGCCTGGTATTTGTATATAAATCAAATCTCAAGGTGTGTGTGTATGTGTGTGTGTCAGCTACTTGAGCAGGGACATGAAGCACTGGTTGGACAGAGAGGGTACTGGAGATTTTGGCTTGACCACTAGGCTGAGATGTGAACCCTACAGCTGTGCCAGTGGGAAGTCTTACTGGGGATCTGGAGAAACCAGCCCCAGACTGACTGTGATCTCTATGTGCTCTTAAGGGAAATTGTACTTTACTGTGTGTACTTGTTATCCTCACAATGTGGGCACCCTTCACTGGTGCTAGTGGGGAAGATTGAGGCTCCTTGTCTACCGGGCCAGTGCACGGGTGTCACACCATGTTTTAGTAACAATGCAGATATTTATGTTTCCAAGGGTCATGAAGGCCATTAAGGGGTGTAATGTCTTATTTAGGCTTCTGAACTTGAACAGTACTACTTATATACAGGCTTGATTTTGTTTGACTATGCTGGTAGTTTGGGGTCACCTTGCTAAAAAAAGGTAACATACCATTGTTGAGATATACAGTATGTTTTGTCTAAATAAAATTTGTGTTGGAAGTGAAGTGTTTTATGTAGTTATGATATACAATGTCATACTAGAAACTACACCTCCACACAAAACAAATAACCAAAAAGTAGAGGCAGAAGGTGCACTCACAAATCTTTATTCCAACTTCATTCAGTAGTTAAGTGCTTTCATCCATTAGGAAATCATCAGAACTACTGTTAACACACATCAGGCAGTTTAAACAGACCATTAAAATCACATGACTTGAAGCATAATGAATTTAAAGTAATATGCAGTAAAAAATTCCAAAAGCTTTATACTATCTTATATAAAACATTGACATATTAAAAAAATGACATTCCAGAAAAACATACTTGCCAACAGCTAAAAAATATTAAAAAAATAGAATAGAATTAACATTCTAAACTTTTAATATTCAAAGGAGGGGAAATGGAGCATGTATCATTCAAGCCACACGCTCGAGGGACTTGAACCTCAGCACAGAAATAAATAGAACTTGCTGGAGGGACAGGTTCATAACCCAGAGGCTCCCTTCGCTCTGGAATAGAATTCCAGTTCATGTGAGGCAGAGCACCTCACTGAATCTCTTCAAGAAGAATCTCGATAGGTGGATGGGGGATCGTAGGTTTGTCCCAGGGATTACTCCCGTGTCACTATTAGACAGAGGCACAGTAAACTAAACCTTAAAAAGGGCACAGTATACTCAAATCAAGGGATGGCGTAAGTCATACAGAATCAGGCTAGGCTTATAATTGCCCCAGGGCAGATAGCCTAGTATGAACCTATGAACCAATGAACAGGGAATTCAGCCTAAGTTGCCATATTAGTTCCCTTACTAATAAATGATCTTCAATAATTCTTCCCCTGGCATACCTCTTCAATTGCCGAATGATGAAATAATTCAAGGTATGCACTGATGACTTCTCAACATGTTTAAACAATGCATTAGTATACTTACATTTAATAATGTCTCTTTCATGCTCATAAATTTTCACTTTCACTCACCTAATGGTTTTGCCAATATAAAACGTCAGGCAATTTTGACAACATGCAGCATAAATAGCCCAGTCAGAAAGAATAGTTGTGTACAATCTTACCATAACCATAGATGTCCTTCTCTTCCATGTTGCAGTATTCTAGTAGTGGGATTTTCTGCCCTCAGCCGACTCATACGTTGGCTCCTATGCAAAGCTTCAGCTTGGCTGTTGCAGTGTGCGTGGGACATCACACATTGGCCATAAGGCCAATAATAATAACAATAAGGCCTTTAAGTGTTTGCACGTACAATCCTCAGAACTTGAAGGCCAGCAGGCAGAGAAAAAGGCCCAGCAGTAGGAATGCCAGTGGTTTTCAGGTGCGTGACCTGGTGACCTACTGTACTATGGACAGAACATGTAAGGAAAAAGAGCTGAGGGGACTGGGGGGTGGGAAGGAATACTGCAACATGGAACAGAAGGACATCTACAGTTATGGTAAGATTTTACACAACTATTCTATGTCAGTCTATTCCTATGTTGCAGTATTCTAGTAGTGGGAGCATAACATAGCTTATGCTAATGAAGAGGGTGGTGGTATTTGAAGAGGATTCTACAAGACCCTGGAGGATTGCCCAGACGAATCCTGCTCTACCTCTAGAAATTTGGTCCAGCTTGTAATATTTGGTGAAAGTGTGGATAGTGGCCCATGTGGCTGCTTCCATAATGGATGCTGTGTCTAGACCTTTCATGAAGGCCCTGGAGGCAGCGACCATCCTAGTGGAATGGGCCTTTACTCCCACTGGGGAGACCATTCCATGGAGGGAGTAACAGAGGGAAATAGATTTCCTAATCCGGCACGAGATGATTTACTTGGAGACTGCCTTGCCCACGGCTCTGGGGTGAAAGGAGACAAAGAGCTGGTCAGTTTTCCTAATGGTTTTGGTTTTGTCCAGGTAGAATCTTAACTGCCTGTGCACGTCCAAGGAGTGCAGAAATTTCTCCCCTTCATTAGAGGGGGAGGGAAAGAAATTGGGTAACTGGATAGATTGGTTAAGAGACAGGTCATTGACCACCTTAGGCATAAAAGAGGGATTGGTTCACAGGATTACCCTGTCTTTGTGG
This sequence comes from Protopterus annectens, assembly GCF_019279795.1. Lineage (NCBI taxonomy): Eukaryota > Metazoa > Chordata > Ceratodontiformes > Protopteridae > Protopterus > Protopterus annectens. The sequence goes on from NC_056736.1 coordinate 358,828,757, forward strand.
AAGACAGTGTAGGGGGACAGGCCATTAAGGTCTGCAACTCTGACACCCTTCTGGCTGAAGTGATGGCCACCAACAGGACCATCTTCCATGTACACATCTGTAGGGAGGAGGCCCCAGCTGGTTCAAAAGGGTGCTGGGTTTGTTTTTCTAAGATGTATTTCAAGTCGTAGGGTGGAGGGATAGGTTTCTTTGGTGGTCTCATGTGTAAGACTCCTTTAAGGAAGAGCTTTATGTCAAGCCTGGATAGCAAGGGGGGGTCGAGGGGGAGGCAGGCTGATAAAGCAGAAAGGTGTACTTTGATTGAAGAATAAGAGAGTCCACCTTTAATCAACTGACACACGTAGGACAGAACCAAGGGGACCTCTGCAGAACAAGGGTCCCTTCCCTTGTGCAGACACCATTTAGTAAAGCTTTCCTACTTAGCCAGGTAGTTTTTCTGGTGGTAGGTTTCCTTGCCTCCCTTAGGACAGAAAGCGCATCCTCTGAGTAGTGGTGTCTGAAAGGTATTAAAAGTTTATCACCCACAGAGTCAGGGACAACATCTGCAAGTGTGGGTGTAAGAGAGTTCCTTTGTCTTGTGTCAGTAGGTCCAGCTTGTAGGGTAACTTGAAGTGATTCCCCTTGGATAGCTTGCAAAGTAGGGGGAACCAGTGCTGCCTTGGCCTGTAGGGCATCACTAACAAAATTTTTGGTTTGTCCTCCTGTATTTTCAGGAGGTCTTTCTGAATCAATGGAAATGGGGTGAAGGCATAAAGGAACTTCCCCTCCCATGAGATGCTGAAGGCGTCCATTCTCCATGCTAGAGGGGAGTAGGCCGTTGGGCAGAAGGTCTGCAGTTGCCTGTTCTGGGGGGAGGCAAACAGGTCTATTTGTGGAGCACCCTACTTGTGAACTATGTCCAGGAAGACCTCCCTGCTCAGCATCCATTCATGCTGAGGTGAGGAAGTCCTGCTCAAGAGATCTGCTTGGTGGTTCTCCTGTGAGGGGATGTAGGCCACCTGCAGGACTAAGTTGTGGTGAGAGGCTAGGTCCCACATCAGCAGGGTTAGTCTGCACAGCTGATCACCCTTTGTTTGTTGAAAGGTTCTCAGCACTAAGACTGCTGTCATTTCCCTGCTATTGATGTACTTGGCCTGTAGAGAAGGATGCCACTTCTCTTGAATCCTGTAGTAAGCCAAGGTTGCTCCCCAACCTGAATCTGAGGCATCTGTATTCATTGTTTGGATTGGGGTGTGTGGGTGGTTGTAGTGGGATCCCCGGGTTTAGTTGGACTTTCTGGATCCACCAGCTGATTTCTGCCTTTAGACAGGGAAGGAGGGGAATGACCTGTTTTAAGTGATGAAGGTGTTGGGCCCAGATGCTTTTGAGATACCACTGAAGCTTGTGCATGTGCATTCTTGCCAGTGGTAGCATGAGCATGGTAGCTGCCATTAAACCCAGAAGACAGAGGAATTGCCTTGCCGTCACCTTCTGGGATACTAGGGTTTCCTGGAAGTGGGAAGTCAGAGAAAGAACCTTGTCCTGTGACAGAAAGGCCTTAATTTTGTCTGTTCTGATTCTGCAGTCCAGGAAGATCTTGTCCTGGCCTGGGACCAGGAAGGATTTTGGCAAATTGATGATGAACCCTAGATTCTGCAGAATGGACATGGTGAAGTGTAGGTGCCTTGACAGAGTATCTCTAGACTTTGCCAGTATCAGGATGTCGTCCAGATAAGGGTAAATCTGGATTCCCTGGGTTCTGCAAAAGGCAATTGTTGGGGCTAGGCACTTTGTAAAGACTTGGGAAATCGTGGAACAAAGGGCAAGGCACTAAATTGGAAATGAGAGGAAGGTCCAGAGAAACATAGAAATTGTCTGTGAGAGGTCCTGATGGGTATGTGCAGGTAGGCCTCCTTTAGATTTAGGGTGGCCATGAAAGCTTTGGCTGGAATTAGGGGCAGCAGAGTGGGGAGAGAATGCATTTTGAAGGAGGGTACCTGAAGGTGAACATTCAGCTAGGACAGGCCCAAGATGGGTCTCCAGGGCCCATCTCTTTTTGGGGAGCAGGAAGAGATGGGAGTGCAAACCCTTTCCTTCTTGTTCTGAGGGAACAGGTTCTATGGTGCCTAGCTTTAGAAGGTCTGCTACAACTTGTGGCATGAGGTGGGCCTGGTTTTTGGGGGTGAATGGAATGACTTCCCTGGGCGGTTTCTCTTTCCAGGATAGGAAGTACCCTTTTTGGATAATGGATAAGACCCATTGATTTGTGGTGATGGCTTGCCAAAGGGGGAGACAGTGGGAGAGGCGGGCCGAGATGGGTAGGTGGGCAAGGCAGTCACGCATTATTGGGGCTTCCTCTCTCCTGAAAGGATTGTCTGGGCTGATGAGGTGGAGCAGAAAGTCTGGAGGTGGTGGGTCTTCTGGTCGCTCTTCTAGATCTGGAAGAGAAGGTAGAAGCTGGAGGATTATGCCTCACAAAGGTAACTTTTGCAGGGTAGTGCCTATAATACTTGGGAATGGGTGAAACCAGAAGATGCTTTATGTCCTGTAGTTCTTTACTTTTTTCCTGCAGATTTTTAAAAAAGGTCTGCAGATTGTTTACCAAAAAGGACATTGTGGTCCAGTGGTGCATCCAGGATTTTGGACTTGAAATCCTCTGGGAGGTTCTGAAGTCTTAGCCAAGGATACCTCCTGAGAACAGAGGAAGATGCTGCTGCTCTGGCAGATGCTTCTGCAGCATTGCAGCTGCATCTGATGGAATGTCTGGCTACCTGTTGGCCCAAGGAGAGCTTGGATGTAATGCCAGTCTTACTTGGGCTGTCAGGTAAAGATGCCAGCATGGAGGAGGCTTGGGAAATCAAGTCTAGTGCACACTTAGTCATATGGGTTTGATAATTTATGTATCTGAAGGCCAAAGTAGAAGTAGTATATACCTTCTTTCCCATCCTATCCATATAGGGTAGGGGGGAGGCCGAAGGCAGCATTCTACATTGCTTATCTGCAGTGGTGGCAATCACAGCTAGGTCTGCCAAGGGTGGTTTAACCAGGAATTTCTGGTCCTCTGGTACATTATAAAAGTGGTCAGGACACTTGGGGGCGGGAGGCTGGGGCCTTAGAAGCTGAGTTGAATGCATCCAAGTAAGCACGTAGAACCAGGGGGACTGTCAAAGGGGAGGGTGATTTTACTTGCAGCAGTTCAAAGTACCTTTTTTGGGTGTCAGTCATTTGGGATGTATTCCATTTAAAGCAATCCAGCTTGGTGATGGTTTCAAACATAATGTCTTCAGGGGGAGAATCCCCTTCCACAGATTCCTCATCAAGAGAGTAATATTCCTGGCGGGAGGCAATCTGGAATAAATAATAAATGGACTCCTCTGAGGAAGAGAAGGAAGAATCATGCTCTTCCTTCCCGACTTGAGGGGTCATGGGTGACAGAGAAGGGGCGCAAAAGGACGCCTGGGGCTCAACAGAGGCAGAGTGGTGGGGACTGAGACTGAAGGCCTAAGACCCATAAAGGCCTGCATGAGAGAGGAGGTGAAGGCCTGCCAGTCTGGTGTGGCTTCTGAAGAAGAGGAAGTATGTTTAGTTTTCTGCTTCTTTTTCACCGGGGTGCAAGCAGGTAGTGGCCTGGCATCAGGTTTGGAGGCTAACAAATCCGAAGTCTGGATCTCGGTCAGAGGTACCCCCGAAACTGGTTCCCCCTCAACCTCGATGGAAGTCACTGTCTGGATAAGGTCAGAGGATGTGTTGATCATCGGCTGTGCAACAGCTTCCTCAAGGGACATCACTGCAGTCAACGGATCTGCCGACTGCACCTCAACCCCTAGATCGGAAGTTGGCGGTGCATCGGTAAGTGGAGCAGCAGGCAAGGAAGGCCTAGGAAACTTGGCCTTCTTGCGCAGAGGTTCGGGTGCGGCCTCCAATGCAGGATCCATTCTAAGGGCTAAGCGCTTAAGGCACTGGCTTTCAAGGTAGAGGTTTAAAGCAGCCAGACAGCTGTGCAGGGTCTTAGGCACAAAGGATTGACAAATTGCACAGGAGGAATAATCGTGTTCCCGGCCTAAGCAGAAAACACACCTATCATGGGCGTCTTTATGGGGTATCTGGCACCCGCAATGGAACTTTCACTTTTCACCTGACATCAGCTAAAGGCTACAATAACCAAGCCTAAGCAATACCAATTGGAAAAAATAAGAAAATTAGAAACCCAACGGATTACTTATCTTTAAGAAGCGACGTCTCTGAAGAAGCGATCGTACGATGCGAAGGTCGTCTGTGGCTGTAACATTCTGAGGATTGTGCATGCAGACGTCACATTTAAGGCCCCTGGTTTATGGCCTATGTGTGACGTCCCATGCACACTGCAGGAGCCAAGCTGAAGCTTTTGCATAAGAGCCGACGTACGAGTCACCTGAAGGCAGAAAATCCCACTACTAGAATACTGCAACATAGGAATAGAAGGATATTCACAATTATATTTTCACCTAGCATACACTTTCTGTCCATTCAATTCAAACTTGTCACCCACCAGGATATGCGGGCAGACCCTACACCACCCACATTTAAACATACCATTCAAATTGGTTCAACTACACCCACTACCAGAGTCTCTCTCTCAAGCAAATCTTTAAAAGCAGTATTTCTTCTATAAACAAACAATTGAATGGACAGAAAGTGTATGTTAGGGGAAAATATAATTGTGATTCTGACTGGGCTACTTATGCTGCATTTTGCCAAAATTGCCCGGCATTTTATATTGGCAAAACCATTACGTGGGTGAAAGAATTTATGAGCAGGAAAGAGACATTATTAAATACAAGGATACTAATGCATTGTTTAAACATGTTGAGAAGTCACCTATGCTTACCTTCAAGTATTTCATTGAACAATTGAAGAGGGATGCCAGGGGAAGAATTATTGAAGATCATTTATTAGTAAGGGAACTAATATGGCAGCTTAGGCTGAATTCCCTGTTGGAGCCTGGCTTGAATGATACATGCTCCATCTCCCCTCTTTTGAATCTTAAAAGTTTAGAATGCTACTTTTAGTCTAATTTTATTAATATTTTTTAGCTGTTGGCAAGTATGTTTTTGTGGAATGTCAATTTTTTAATATGTCAATGTTTTATTTCAGATAGTATAAAGCTTTTGGACCTTTTACAGCATATTTCTTTAAATGTATTATGCTTCAAGTCATGTGATTTTAATGGTCTATTTAAACTGTCTGATGTGTGTTAACAGTAGTGCTGATGAAGTTCTAATGGATGAAAGTGCTTAACTACTGACTGAAGTTGGAATAAAGATGTGTGAGTTCACCTTCTGCCTCTCCTTTTTGGTTATATGACATACAATGTACTGAAAGTATTCTTGTACTGCAGTAAGTTTAAGTAGCAAATACTGTGCAGTTAGTTTATAATGTAACAGATGGAGTTAGTAGTACTGCAGTGTGAACATCACCATGTAAAACATGACAGGTGTAAAGTGCAGAATGGGTTCTTAGGCAATCAAAAATCATGTTTTTTGGGGACTTCCAAGATGGCTGTACACAGAGTAGCAGCTCAACTCTAGCTCTCCTACTGTGAAAACAGAATCTCAACAGAGAAGGCCAGTAGACTTTTGTGTTTATGGGTAACTTTCGGTAACTGGCTAGTAAGTGTACTGCCTGGATGCCAGGAAAAAAAGAAATACAGAGCATCTGGAAAAAATCAGCTACAAAAAGTGACGAAGAAACACTGACTGGGGAAAGGCTTAGAGCTGTTCAGCAAAAAGCAATGCAACCTCCAGACATGACTTCCACTAATCTACAGGAAGACATGAGACAAATGCAGACAGACCTGGTTAAAATAAATGAAACACTGATGGAGTATATCAACATAAACAAAATGCTGGAAAAAATGGAATAAGCTTTAAACATATATTCAGATGAGGTGATAAAGCTGCAAGAATCAGAGGATGAAATGAAAATTCTGGCTGAATATGAGACTGCTCAGGAAGAGATGTTTCATAAAATAACAGAATTACAGGACAGAGCCCACAGGAAAAACCTGAGATTTTCAGCTATACCAGAGAAGGTGGAAGCAACAGGCTACATTAATTTTATGAAAGCACAAATAAGCAACTGGACTGGTATTCTACAGCAGGAGTTGTTAGCTGAAAGGGCAACATCGTGTGTATGCTTCAAACCTGGTTATGAGAAATCAACCTAGGCCTTTAATAGTAAAGATGCAATCCTACCAGCAGAAGGAGTTGATTCTGACAAAACCATGGCAGAAGGACAAAATACTAAAAGTGGGAGACAGCAGAGTGTTTGTGGAGAATGATTACTCATTGTACACCAAGCAGAAGAGGAGTAAATGCATTCCTCTATTCAGGGAATGTTGAGACAAAGGTGTGAGATTCAAATTACTGTACCCAGCTGTCTTCAATGTATCCCTTAGAGGGACAAAATCATTTTGATGAAGTACATGCTAAAAAGGAAATACAAAAGTTTGTCCAACAAAAAGTATGCTGTGGAACAGAAGGAGATTCTGCTTCTTGTTCTTCTGCTAATAAAGACCACTGAGAGACTGCACCTGTTAATCCTTTTCCACTTTTTCAACAGAAAATGTTGGAGAGAAGGAAGAAAGCACAAGAGATGACTAGAAGAATTAAATTGGAAATGAAGCAGAGACTGGATATGGGAGATGGAGATGTAATAAAACCAGTAACTTAATGTGGGATTACAATGCAGTAATTATATTTGTGAAATATGAAAATCTGGAAATACTGGACTTTTTCAGAATATGCTGGACTTGTGGGGGATCTAAAATATATGCCTTACTTCATGTCATTAATGTTCAGAAAAATGCTTTGGGGAGAGGAAGACGGGGAGAAAGTTAACTGTTATGGTGTATAGTTTTCTTTGCATGCTACAAACTAAAGTTTTCTTAGTTATTTTTAAGTGTAATGGGGATTGTAAATAGGCACGGATGTTTTTCCCCCTTTCTTTTTCCCTCTCTCTCTTTTCTTGTTCAATTTTAAGAAAAGAAAAAAAAAGCCTGGTTAAAGGAGCATGACAAAAGAAAAATGTATTTGCTTCTTCTCATTCATGCATGGGAGAATGACTGGATTAAGGACCTTAGATTGATTTAGTAACACATTTTAAGAGAAAGCAAGTAAATGAAAAACAATACTGAATATTATGAAGTTTTTTTCTAGCACATGAATATATGCTCAGTTGCACTTCTGTAGCTGTCCCTCAGGTCTCCATGGAAATAATCTGACAAAAAGAAATTGAATGTCTGGTTCTTATGCAGACTCATTGTACACCATGCCAAACATGTTCATAAATTTCTTCAAACATCTACCCTCCTTTGTTATACTTTCCCCTCTGGGCCATCCAGACACATCTTCACTCCATGGAAACCATCTGATAATGAGAACTTGGCTGTCTGGTTCACTTGTCTCCATGGAGACAATCTGATAAAGAGAAACTGGTTATTGTCTGGTGTAGAGAGGCTGGGGGGAGGGGGAGAAAAGAGTAACTGGCTAGGAGATCATGTTCTCTAAAAGCATTCAGGGGTTTTCCCAGCTGGAAGGGCTATAAGGATAAGATTAAACTGGTTAGCACTTAGTAGAAGCACAGGCTGTGCCATGCGTCTTGGCGTGGATAACCTTTCTTTTATGTTAACTCACGTCTACAAGTGTGGCTGTCAGTTTGGGACATTTGTGTGTTAGTATTAAATTAATAGGTTTTAGGGGGTATTGTTTGTTTTTTCTTTCTTTCTTTTTTTTTTTGAGGGCTTTCACTAAAACAAATTTTATAAGATGTGACATAGGCTCAAATGGATATGACAAGAAACAACCATATAAAAGTTCAACCTGCCAAAGAGTGTATGCATGCAGCACAAAAGCTGGAACTAAACATTTAACAAAAAAGGTTTTATACATAAAAGGTAGGAATAATAACTTTTTAATACAACGAGGCTTTCTGTAATGTCTTTAAATATCAATGGCCTAACAGATAAATACAAAAAGGATCGAATTGTGAACTATAATAAAAATGTAGAGTGCAAATAGCTATGTTACAGGAGACACACTTGGAAAGAACAGAACATGGTTAATCAGCAGAATATCTGGGAAAAGGAAAAGAGGAGTACTTATATTAATTGCAAGAGAAGCTCTAACAGTGACTGAAGAGAATAACAAATATGATAATTGCAGATTTGTATTGCTAAGGAGCTACTGGCAAGGGAGGAGAATTACGCTGGCATGTATTTATATTCCACCTAAAACTGCTACAATGGAGCTTAAGAAAATTCTGGGAGAAATAATGTTTTCAGCAAGGAATACTACTTATTGGTAGGGACTGGAATTTGATTTGCAGCAGAGAAGATTTGTCTGGGAGCCCAGAAAGGAAAGTATAACAAAACAGGCTAGATTTTTCAAGAAATGCATGAAAATATTTGGCATGGAAGATGTGAATTCAATAATAGGAGTTTGGAGTGAATTTACATATTATTCCCCAAGATATAAAAACCGGATTAGGCAAGACAGAATTTACATTTCACAGGAACATTTCAAAGTCACTTTTCTCACATCTAGCATCTAAATGGGAATGCTCTTGCTCTCACCCCTCATAACCAACTCTACTAAATGCCCTTTAATAACATAATCTACCTTATTCACCTACTATGTGTGTTCTTTAAACTGCATTTATGTGTTCGTATTCGGTTCCTTCAATTGATTGTACCAATGCTTGTACTGCTTAAAATATGCTATCATTATGTTTTGCTAGTCCATTGTATCTAGAAATTACTATCAAATGTTAATGTATATCTATTTTTCTGTTTTGGAGCAAATGTTAATGTATTTCTATTTTCTGTTTTTGGAGCTTTTCTCCCCAGGACTCCATTGAAAACGGGTTCTTCAAGGCCCAATGGACTATCCTGGCAAACCAACTGCAATAAATAAATAAATAAATAAATAAACATGTGCACTTAATTCAAGGTCTTGATACGTACCCAATAACTATTTCAGATCATGTGTCAATAACAACTAAAATATAAACACAGGGTAATAACTATCTGCTGAAAAGAGAGGGGTTTAAGGAATGGGTAGTGGAGGTTATTCAGGAGCTATTCAAGAGGATAGAAATTACTTCTGAAAATATAGTTAGAAAATGGAATAAAATTAAGGTGGAGTTTAAAAATAGGGTGGAAATAAAAGAAAGGGAGCTATGGTTAAAAAGTAACAAGAATTATTTAGAGGGACTGACAAATATTGAAAGTATTGCAAAACAGGAGGAATCTCACAGAACAAGAAGAGAATCAACTGCAGAATGCTAAGCAGAAAATAAGGGTTTACCTCAATAATATACAAGAGTTTAGAAAGATTGTTGTTAAGTAACTGCTTTCTGATAATATGACAATGACTCAGGCAACAGAAAGTAGAAAGGACTGTCACCAAGCTTAGGGAGCCTATAACAAGAAAGGTATCAAGAGATCCTGTAGAGGTATTAGAAATATTTTGGTAATTATATGAAAGTCTGTATAAAGCCCAGAAATATGGAAATCAAGAAAAGAATCCAATGGAAATGTTTATGGAAGAATTAAATATGCCAAAATTACAGGTAGATGAAGCTCAATTACTAACGGTTAGGATAGGAGGAGATGAGATAGAAATTGTGATGTATAACCAATCTACAGGAAAGAGTCCAGTAACAGATGGTATTCTTGTGGAAGTTGGAAGCCAGGAGGGGAAAAAACTGATAAAGATCTGGAAGATTTTAACAGCATTTTAAGAGGAGAAGAAGTACCAACATCCTGGAAGAAAGCAGTGGTAGCTGTAATACCTAAAGAGGGTAAAGGTCCATCAGATTCTACTTCATATAGGCCCATTTCAATACTAAACCATAATTATAAATTGTTCATGTCTATAATGGCTAACAAAATGGCAAAAGTAATGCCAAAATTGATAGATATGGAACAATGTGATTTTGTGGAGGGGAGGCAAACATTTGACAACGTTAACAGAACACTGATGATCCAAAGGGAAGTAGAATGTAAGAAAATATCATTGTTGGTGGTGGGTCCTGATGCAGAAAAAAGTACCTGACAGAGTAAGCTGGGACTTTATGAGCAGGGCAATGGAAGCATTTACATTTCCTGAAAAAAAAAAATATATATAAGGTTATTTAGGAGGATATATGAGGGATTGAAGGTGAAAATTAAAGTGAGTGGGGTCCTCTCTGATAATTTCTGTTTGTGCAGAGGAACCAGGTGGGGGGGGGGGTCTTCTGTCCCCTTTGTTATTTCCATTATATTTAGGACCACTGGCAGAGAAAATAAGGGACTCAGAAATTCAAGGATGTAATTGGTATTGTAGCCAAGAAAATCTGGTTCCATTTGCAGATGATATTTTATATCTGACAAAACCAGAAAGAGACATTACAGTGTTGTGGAACATTTTGAGACAGTGTCAAATCTTTTTCGAGATACAAAATTAATGAAGCTAAAACAAAGGCAACAGCTTAAAATTATGTACCCGCATATGAATTGGCTCAGCAATATACGGACTTATGGGGATACAATAAAATTAAGTATTTAGGAGCATGAATTAAAATGATTCTGGTGTGGCAGCTAAGGCTATATGGGAAGAGACTAAACAAAAGATAATACAAAAACTGAGAAAAATGGAAGCTTTGTTATATGGATATGAATAGTAAAATAAAAGCAGTTCAATATTTTTAGTCCCATTAGTCTTATATGCAGGTCAGGCATATTTTTAACAACCAGGGAAGAAGTTGTGGATAATAATTAATAAAGAGCTGAAGGAATTTATCTGGGAAGGGAAGATGCCAAGAGTCAGGTGGGATAAGATCATTCTTCCAGTAGATCAGGGCAGATTGGGATCACCCGTTTTGAAGGGGTATTTCAGAGCTACACACTTAAGGCTTCTATACATAGTACAAGCAGAAAACTACAAATTACAGTGGAAAGGGATGATGATGAAACCCAGGGGAAGCTCAAAAAACAAGGAGAGACTGGGATTTTGGATACAGGCCTTTAAGGAGAATAATAATAATCATACAGAATATTTCAATTATAAAGTAGCAGAAAGTATTCTAAGAACTAAGCCAACATGGGAATGAAGAAAGTAGATTCCATCGATGGGGATGACTGCAATTAGGGATACAGACCAGAGGCAAGAAGGGGCTGGAATTTATTGGTTAAAACTGGCAAAGGAACCAAGGTATTGGGAGCAAATAACCAGAGAGGGGAAGATGATAGAATGTGAAGGCAACAAGAATTTATTTGGGATGCAGGTTAGAGATTGCCTTCCCTATCAAGGATTGATATCAGAGTATAGGTAAAGAGAAATAAATGGGGGGGGGGGGTCCTAAATGAAAAACCAGCACTGGTAGAGTTTTTACTAGAATCTAGAACAAAAGCTTCCATTAAAAAAACGAATAATTAGTAGAGCATATAAAATATTGCATAATAACTATAAGAATCAATCAGAGGAGGTTAGAAAGGATTGGGAAGAGAAATTGGATAAACAATTTACAAAGAAACAATGGGAGGCTATAGGTATGGCTCCCAAATATGCAACAAAATCTAGAAGATTTAGGATTTTTGCTTTTAAATGTTTACATAGATATTTTTATACCCCAAGTAGACTCCAGAGAATTTTACCTCAGGTAGGCAGCAAATGTTGGAGGTGTGATGGGGAAGAAGGAGGTAATTGGGAATATTTTTTCTGGGAGTGCAGTGAGTTGGCAGATTTTAAGGATTCCCTGTGGGATGAACTAGGAGAGATGCTTGGTGGGCAGATTGGTATGATGAGGGAGATCATTTTTATGAGCTATGATACAGAATTGGAATTGCATAGAGATGGTAAGGCCGTGCTGTGTCTAATTATGGTGGTTGTCAAAAAAGCAATTACTAGAAAATGGAAATCAAAATCTAAACCAAATATACTAGAAGCAGTGACTATAGTAGAAAAGGGTAGCACCAAACTACATAGGAAAAAATGGGACTTGTGAGAACAACATATACAGAGGGAGGAATGTGGGTTAAAAGAAAGCATGACTTAAATGAGCAAAGTAATGTTTGACTGAAAATGATTGGGTAGATTATAAGTTATGCATATTGTTTGCAACTGGGAGTGTGTCCGTATGGTTTGTGATGTAAAATGCTTGCAACTAGGATTATGTCAGTGTGGTTTGTTTTCATTTATATACATGCACAGTTGCCTATGTTGCAAGTGATGGTTTAATAAAGATGTTTCTTGTTTAAAAAAGGGCAGATTTTTTTTTTTTGAGCGGGGGTGGACATAATAGTTAAAGTGTTTACCTCATAGATAAGTGGTACAGGGTTGACTCTCACCAAGGAAAATTAGCTAGGCTTAAAAGAGTCCACAAGGTCAGCTATCCCAGCAATTACCTATGAACCTAAGAACATAAGGACAATTTGTTAATTACATAAGATATTTACTACAGCAGGTGTACAGTACACTTTGAAGTCCCTGCAGTCAGAAGTAATTAAGTTATTACAAAACACACAGAAGGCAGAAAGTGTACAGCATACCTTTTATGCCAGCTATACAAAGACAAAGGCAATATAATAAAACAACACAGATGATTTCTGAAGCAATGATTCATACTTAATGAATATTTTCTATCCTAAGTGCATGTCACTTGCTTGTCACATTACGCAAATCACAATTCCATACATCTGCCTGCCTCGTTTGGCTTTTGAAACAACTGCACTGCTCAGGCATACTTTAAAGAGGGAAAAAATGGAAAGAAAACAAGATACAACAATAGCAAGGTGTCAGAAAAGCTTGAGCCATATAGCATAGCAGGCACATGAACTGTGAGGAGGAGTTGTGAAAGATGCTACTACTTATGGGCTGGAAAAGAAAAACAAAAGCCCTCTACTGCTTTATTATCCTGCTCTTTAAGTCCACACACCTAGACCTACATTCCTTACCCCACTGATCCTCTCCCAGCCAGGTGTTTGTCCTCTACCTATAGGTATACAGAACTCACAATTATATCACCCTAATCTATGGTGACAGCAATTAGATGCCAAACAGCACCACAAATAAGTACTTCATCATACATAATTATATTGCAAACAGACCTGTAGGTAACAGGTACATATCTGCACAGGACACTGACATTACATCACATCGACAACAAATCCACACAAAGTAGCACTTCACAACACATCACCAACAAATCCACACAAAGTAGCACCTCACAACACCCCTGCATAAATAGAAATAATATGACAGAAAGAACTACAAATATAAGGAGCACATTTGATAGGGCACTAACAATTCTTCTCCCCCCTCAAAAAACACTTTCACAGAGGTATTGCTGCCTACAGAGGTTATCAGTATGGCAGCATCACAAGTCATTGTAACAACACCTGCACTGTTCACCTGCTCTGGTAATGCCCATAGCCCAGGAGAGAACCCTGGCTGCATTATACCAGACATCAACTGTTTGCCTCCCTACATCAGTTCCTCTCCTCTTTTACTGGGTCTACAGGACCCACATTAGTATTCCCTGGGCTCAACCCAACCCACAGCCAGGGTTGGTGAAAATATTGAAGACTCTGGTGCAGCGTTACATTGTTGCAGGTGTGGAGTGTGTCCTAATCCCCTCCCAGCCCATTACAACTTTGCAGGCTGTGCAATCATTGCCTGCCGGAGGTGCATGTGCATGCATCTGCAACCTCCCAACCAACTGGTATATTGCTTGTAGCATGAAGCCCGACAGGCTCTTAAAACTGCTCTTACACTCTCCCACAAAGATGTGTAAGCCGGCAATGGCCACTTACTCCCATCCTCCCCATCCAGCTTCTTCAGCTCCTGTGCCACCAGTCAAACAATGGTTGTCTGGGACACAGTAAAGGTTTTATTGCTCTGAACCACTGGGGTAGATGATGTTAATGGATAAAGTAAGACTGCTCTGCTCATTCAGTGTTTTTCATTAACCTAAAAGCTTATCTAAAAGAATGGCCCACAGTAAAAACTCTGCTATAAGAGGGTTTATCATCCATTTCTGACTGGATGATTTTTGTGTCCTAAGCCTCTGGGATCACTGCTTGTAAATGAGAAAATGAATGGTGTTAAATCTTCCTGCATTGCATGGTACAAAACTAGCCAACAGCCACCCCAGAGACGGACAGATCCTGAGGACTGAGGAGTAGCATGTGCTATTGGGGAGGGTGGTAATCAAGGGGACTGTAATTAGCTGTCAGGCACTGATGTGGTGAGTCAGCAAATAAAAATACAGATGATAGTTACTTATAGCATGCAGGCACAGACTGTACAGGAGTAGCCTAACACCCACATTATTCCAACAAAGACAGTGTGACATTGAAAAAGTAAAATGGGAGGTGACTGCGCTTAGCAATCATGTGAGAAATTGTGGTAACCATGGTAAAACAGTGAATACCCCCTCTCCTTTCTGTAACAATTCTGTTACTATCCTCTCAACATTTTTAAAATTGTTTTAAACTTACCTCCCTTTACTATTAGAAGAAAGCCATTCACATTCTACAAGATTAACAGAAACAATTAAAGTGATGCTTTATATTAGTTAATAAACCAAACAGCCTGATATTGACAGACTGTACATGAATTTTAAAGTGTGCACAGCCCAGAGGAAGATCCGCAAGATTCAAACATGCTTAAAGTAACTACAATATCAGAATAATACTTGTTTCAGTGATACAGCTGTAGAGATACTAAACAACAAAATAAATTTGAAAGTTAGAGGCATTTGACTCTGTACCTTTAAGGAGAAATTCCTTCCAAAGAGTGACTGACCATGCCATAGGTCAATTAAGAATCAAGCAGTGTTTGTACAAAATCCATATAGCCTGCTGCCCCCCGATCCCCTTGCAAACGGACTAGCATTAAATGTTGATGAGTTCAATAATTTACAAAAATAAATAAAACTTAATTGTCAATCTGTAGTTTAAAAGATTAGTCTTAACCAACATTTTTGCACATTCTGGACGTTGACACAGTATGCATTTTTTAAATTACAGTATCTCCCAACTGATGGCTTGTGTACCCAATTTCTCCAATACCTGTTCAGTTTGATGCTCCACTATTTTTGGTGTTGTCTGCATTGTAGGAAGTGTGCATATGTGTGCTCAGTGTAATGCCCACTATTTCTGGTGTTCTCTGCATTCTGGAAAGTGTGTGTGTGTGTGTGACACAGATAATGAATCAATATCTTTACAAGAGTTTATCTGTAGTTTGGGACCACCACTCACAGAGATCACACCCAATCTGAGTGCAACACTGGTGTTAGGATGACTGAAACTAAAACAATACACTATTCATTAAAACAAACACAGCAGTCAATTATCATTATAGGTTCATAGATAGGTACTAGGCTATCTGCCCGAAGGCATTTATAAGCCTAGCCAGAATGTGTTGGCTTTCGCCACCCCCTTAGATTAGTTCCCTGTGCCTCTGTCTAGCAGAGCCACTGAAGTGATCTCCGGGGTAAACTTTCTGTTTCCCATCCACTTGTCAGGGTTTCTTTTGAAGAGCGTTAGCGAGGAGCTCTGCCTAATGTAGATTGGGATCTTGTTCCAAAGCATTGGGAAGTCTCTGGACAGGAATCTATCCCTTCTGCACATCCTATTTATTATTGTTGTGGTGAGGTTTAGATCCCTAGAGTGTGTGGCTTGAGGGGATAAGGTTTTCTTTAGGTGGAGCACATCCATAAATTCTGGGTTGGACATGGCCTTGTATGTCAGGCAGAGATCACCTCTGAGTAGGCGGTATGCAACAGAGTACAGCTGGAGTTTCTTCTGTTGAGCTGCATAGGGCATCTGTTTGAGGCCAGTGATCCACTTGGTGAGGTACTTCTGTGGTCTTTCCAGCTGTTGCAGGTGTCTTGTAAGGTGCATCCCAAATGGGGTGTTGTACTCTATGATGGGTCTGATGAGTGATGAGTAGAGGGACACAATGACCTCTTTTGATCTGGATGCAAACCCTTTTGTGATTAGGTGGGCCACGTAGAAGGATTTTCTAACCACTCTGGCAATGCGATTATCAAAGGTGAGATTACTATCTACTTGGGTCCCCAGATCCCTTATTACATCTTCCATATTTAGGGAACTACCACCTATGGCCAACATTTGCTAACAACTCCTGTCAGTTTTACAACTTAGTTACACAGTACACACAAATGCGTGTGCTCAACAAGCAGACTTTTTAAACAGAGGTATTTAGCCTAGCCACAAGAGACACTTCAACCTCAACCCAGAAAAAAAAC
Source organism: Protopterus annectens (assembly GCF_019279795.1). Classification (NCBI taxonomy): domain Eukaryota; kingdom Metazoa; phylum Chordata; order Ceratodontiformes; family Protopteridae; genus Protopterus; species Protopterus annectens. Next base: position 358,845,029 of record NC_056736.1, read on the forward strand.
AAGTAATACAAGAAATAGTCAATATTACCATGAAAACTTTTGATAAATAACAGTAACATTTGACATCAAGGCAATGGTTACTTATAGCATTGCAGGTATAACTCATGTTTGCATTCCAAGAAGTAACGCAACTGAGTTATGCCTACATGCCCTAAAAAGACACTACCAAATTATGCTGACTTTTCTTTATATAGTGCAGGGTTGTTTTGTTCATATACTCAGTCATCTCCCACTTTGTAAAAAAAACAGTTGTATTAATCCAATGACACAATCATAAACATGGGGTGTTAGTGTAAGTTCAGTGGGAGTCCACAACCATGGTTTGTAAGAATATATCTGGATCTTGGGGGTTTTGAACTAAAGAGAAAAAAATTAAACAAAATCATTCAGCACCTTATTGTGGAAGGAGATTTGATCTTAAGCCCTTGATAAACACCAGTGATGTCCTCTGCAAGCTGAATGTATAGAACTGGACTGGCTTCAGTTTTAAAGGGGGCAGAGGATAAGTCCTTATTCTGCACCACAAGGGTTAGCATACTTTGAGCATTAAAATCAACAGATGGACCCCTTTACGTAAAATAAAGTGATCATTAAAAGGAATGGAAGCCACTGAAAGACAAGATTTCAAGGGGAAGCCAGATGATACAGGCATAAAGTTGTGCTCCATTATGCTAGGCTCTCTGTTTCATTATCAGTATCCAGGGATTGATAACACAATTAAAATATTTTTGAGATGACACTTCTTCCAACTGTTGCCTTCTTGTTTTATTTCAGTAAGCTGGTGAGTAGTGAGGAAGGGAAGGCCCACTGCTCTGACTACCAGTGGTGGGGGTGACACTATTAAGTTAGTGGGAACGAGGGCAGTTTATGGCACTTTTGGCAACAAAAGTGGGATACTTCCTTTGGGAGCAGATGAGAGGACTAGGCTGAACTGCAAGGGATGCTGGAATGGACCATAGAGTAAGATGTATGATTCCCATATAAATCATTCTAAGAAACTTACTTAACTGATGCAAATAGAAAGAGCTAAGTTATACTGGCAAGCTAAATGGCTAAAAAAAAAACCACACCAGATACAGCATCACATTAAAAGCATAAATAAACAAAAAATAGTCAACAATATAAAATCTACTTTCAACTTTATTTAAAAAAACAGTTATATACATGTGACTTTATATGGATGTGAGCATTTAGAATACACAAGTGTTTAAGAAAAGCATATGGGGATTTACAAGAATGGAATCATTCAGAATACAAAGGTGTAAGAACAGAATATGTGGATTTATAAGAATGGAACTGTTCAGAAACAAAAAGTGTTTACATGATTGAAGAACACACCCTAGAATTGTAAAGAAAAATCTGCACAGTGCAGGGTTGTGGAGTACTGAGCATGCCAAAGCCCTAAACTGACTGACATTTTTAGTATCTTATTTCTCTTTCATTACATGCTGACAATCAGTTCTTCCATCCCTGTGAGTTGTCATGCAGTCATTAGGCTTTTGCAGTTATATCGCTAACCCTGCACCTGGGGGGCTAGCATGAGAACTCACATCACCATGGGACATTCTGTGCCCTCTCCTTGTATGTGCACATCCCCGCACACAACATGCCTATGAGTCAACCATCACTAGCCTGTAATGCTAAATCCATACCTCTGGTTCTGCAGCCATTCAGCCATTGTTACTGAGAGTATGTGAGCAACTGTAGCTGGATGAAACCATCACTTCTCTCCTCAATGATGACCCCGTGGAAGCCACTCACTCACATCCACTCCTGCCTGGCTGTCCATCACCCGAGACACTAATCAAACTTGGGTATCCTAGTCATACTCGGGCTTTGTATCTGTATGACACAGAGCCATAGATGTACCAAATGGAATTTGTTTGTATACTGCTCTTGTTTCATCTGGGTTTGGACCTGCTACATTAATTGGACTTTATTATTATTAGCTCATCTCATCTGGATTTACACCAAACAGCAGTTGAGTGACTTTGGTTGACTACTGATGATTCCGGGTCTAATGAATGTGGAGACTTTTCATGGTCAGAGAAGAATGATACCGCCAGTGCTTGCCTGAATCAGCTGCTGTCTGTCTTGAATTTTCTAAATAATTGTGATTCTGTTGTTCACTTACTGCTGACTGATGCAGTTTCTCTTCAGGTGGATGCTTGGCTAATATCTAAGCTTAATCATCTGGGCCAGCACTTTACAGTACTGCACTGTGGTATATTGAGCTTGTTGGAATTCTGCTACAATAACTGGATTTTGTTTGTGTATTGTCCGTTTCACCCGGGTTTGGACATGCTGTTTAAACTGGATTTTATTGGCCTTTATTTCTTCTGGGTTTAGACCAAACAACAGATGAGTGATTTGGTGATGACTGTTGGGGTCTGCTGGTTGTGGCTGCTGTTACTGGTGAGAGGAGGAATGGTTCCATCTCTGCCTGCTTGAACCTTCTGCTGTTTGTTTGGCTGTCTTGTTCCCTTGTTGCTGACTGACACATTTCCCTTTTAGGCAGGTGTTTTCCTGGTAATCAAGCTTAGGTGCACTGACTGGTGCTTTACAGTGCTGAGCTGCGGCAAACTGAACTTGTAGAAATCCTGCTGTGCCAACTGCACTTTGCTTATATACTGCCCTTGTTTGCTTCAGCATGCACTGAGCTGTAATTTACTTATGGCATCATGACACTTAACCTAACACATCATTACTTATATCTTTAACAACAACTAAAGTGGTCACCCTTGGCTCCACACCTGCTCCCACAAGGACTCCAAGGACTGTAGTGCATGTGGTACTGTATTACTACTACATTAGTAACAAGTGCATCTACTGGCATTCACACTAATACTCCTATCACCAGGCTGTACAGGGATAATGTCATGGTCAGCTCTCTCTCTAGCTCCAGAATTTGGTATGTGATAAGAACACTTAGGTCCCTTCACCCCAAACAGAAATATGCTTTTGCTGTCATCCACCCTGCGGTGAAGGATATTAGATACTCTACCCTGCGGGAATGCACAGAGATATAATTCAGCTCCATGTGCATGCTCCCAAGGCAGGTAAGCTGCTTGTCCTGAGCTTTATCTTGCCTTCTCCAAGAAAGATAACAGTCTCAAACAGAAAACATAACGGACTTTCAACAACTGGTTTATTAACTGTTGTCATTCCGTGAGGGTACACTGTGTTTCAGCATGGGATGTGATAATTAACAGGGACAGCCTGCTTTGGATGGACTTTACCATTCTTCTTGGGGGCATATGCATATTGATTAAGACACTTTCTCCTCCCATTGTGCCTTTTCTGTGCAAAGTTCATTTGTTGGACATTCAAGTCTTGCAAATTCTAATGCAGTGTACATTAAGGTGGGCCTGCTCAAAGCTAGGGGCCTCAACAATACAAATCCTGAATCGGAGGCCTTCCTAATGCCTGAGACATTCATATACATGTTGCTACAGATACCTGCTTTCAATGCTCTGAGAACACCCAATCTACAACAAGGTACAACAACTATCACTCTATCACACCATCTGAGGTGACAAGTCTGCTCAGATATAAACTTTGCCAAATACTTCAAGATTCTTGAGCTCCTTGACATTTTGTCCACATTTGTTAGTCAATCAGAATATTGTTGCCAAATACAGGTCCCTTTTAGAGTCACCTGGGGACCACAGTGGGTACTTCTGACACGCTGGATTCCATATCTATTAATTCTAATATCATAATTCAAGGTTACTTCAAATGTCCACCTACTATTTTTGAGTCTTATACAATTAGCAATAAATATGACCCTCATTTCAAAGATTTAAAAAACAATACCAACTCCCTAGCTCAAATTATCCAAATTACCTTGACTGCCTGAAGCATACTTGTCCTTGCCTTTATGTATGCCACCGTTACCATCATACTTATTAATGTCATCCCCTCCTTGATCAAATCTGACCAGCAGACTGCCACTTTTTCCCTCACAATTAGTACTAAATTGCTCACAAATTTGATTACATTTGTGCATTACTCCAAAGCCTTTCCAGAGTATCTTGAGAATTTCAAAAGTGATTTGTCCCCTTAAAGAACTGATCTCTAAGGCCAATACATTTACCCATGATTTTTACAGCCATCTCGACCACAGCCTCAAAATGGTCCCTTGCAATGAGTGTTCTACCCTGATTATTTATTTATTTGTATATGTTAAAGGATATTGATAAGTCTATACCAAATATGAATAAGCATAGGAGAAAATTCAGGAGTAAATCTAGATTGCAGAAAAAATGATCATTTAAAAAATGCCCACCATCAATCAGGAGGAGGAATATAAGCAGGTCTGCAGGGATCTTACATCACTGGTCAGAGTAAGGCTGTAATGAACTGAGGGTAAACAAGACTTCAAAGGATAATCTCATTTTTTCCAACTATATTATGAATAAAGTACAGTTGTGTACACTTACCATAAATGTAGATGTTCGAGTGTATTCACTGTTGCAGTCATCACATTTGGGTTATCTGCCTGCAGGTAGCCCTCAGCCGGCCTGAATACCAGAGTCTTGGATTCCTGAATAGGATGCTCTCTCTTCTTCCATGAGATCAGGTCGTCAGGGGTATAAAACATGCAGCCTACGCCATTACATCAGTTTTTCTTGCCCCAGATGTCAGGTGCCCCCACACTGGGAAGCAATTATATGTTATGGTACCCTCCAACAAAAATCAAATGCACCAGAAAGCTTAAATACACCAAACAAGAAGGAAAGGTACAGCCAAGAGAAGTCAGGGGGGCTGGAGGGGAGGGTAACCAGGACTGCAACAGTGAATACACTCGAACATCTACATTTATGGTAAGTGTACACAACTGTGCTATGTTCTTTGTGTTTCACTGTTGCAGTCATCACATTTGGATTGATTCCCAAAGCTAAGGAAGGGATGAGGATGTTAGAGAGCATTAGGGCCAGCTATTAAGCCCTGCAAGACTGCAGTGGCAAAACCAGCTCTGGATTTAGAAAAAAATAGGCATGTGGTAATGCTTGGTGAAGGTATGTACAGAGCTCCAGGTAACAGATTCTAGGATGTCCCTGGTAGGGACACTGCTGAGAAAGGCTGTAGAGATTGATGCAGCCCTGGTGGAATGTGATCTTATCCCCTTGTAGGGTAGGTTTTCCATGGTGCTTATATCAGAAATGAATGCAGTGGGCTATCCATTTAGAAATGGTTTGCCTAGAAATGGTCTTCCTCTTTGCCCTGCAGCAAAGCCAACTAGCAGCTGTTCAGATTTTCTGAGAGGCTTAGTCCTGTCCAAATAAAATCTAAGTTGTCTGTGCACATCCAAAGAGTGCAGTATTCGTTCTCCTTTGTTTTGTGGATTCGGGAAAAAGGTAGGCAAATGAATGGACTGATTAAGGGCCACACTAGACACCACCTTGGGCATAAAGGAAGGACTGGTCCTGAGGGAAACCCTGTCTGCATGGAAGATAATGAATGGCTCCACTGCCATGAGGGCCTGTAATTCAGACACTCTTCTTGCTGAAGTGATGGCTAGAAGGAAGGCTGTTTTCCAATAGAATTTCAACTCTGCAGTTGCAGCTGGCTCAAAAGGAGGGAGCGTGAGCTTTTCCAATACAAAGTTAAGGTTCCAGGCTGGAGTAGGGGTTCTCCTGGGGGGTCTTAAATTTTTGGCACCTCTGAGGAATTGCTTTAGCAGGGGGTGAGAGAAGAGGGGTTGTTCAGTATTATAATGTGCTGAAATGGCAGAGGCATGAATTTTAATTAAGAAGGATAGGCCCTTGTGGAGCATTTCTGTTAAGTACTGAAGTATATGAGGTAAGCTGGGCATCGTTGTGCCCATCCCCTGAGTCTGGCTCCAGGAACAGCATCTTTTCCACTTTTCAGCATAGAATTTTCTAGTACTAGGCCTCCTTGCTTCCATAATGACATCTAGCACCTGTTTACTGAGGGATGCTATTGAAGAGCTCAAGGAATAAGCCAGGCTGCAAGGTTCAGGGTTTGAAGCTGAGGATGCAGAATCTGGCCCGCCAGCTGGGACAGCAGGGAAGGGGTCTGAGGCAGGTGCCATGGTTCCAGCAGTGTTATACTGCACAAGAGGAGGTACCAGTGCTGGCATGGCCAGTCTGGTGCAATCAGTATTGTCCTTGGCTTGTCCTGTTTGATCTTTAGCAGAACCTTCGAGAGGATAGGCAAAGGGGGAAAGACATAAACTGAGAGGCTTTCCCAGGTAAAGGACAGGGCATCCACTTTCCAATCTTGACTGTAAAGTCCTTGTGCAGAATTTGTCCAATTGGTAGTTCTGAGGGGAGGCAAACAAGTCCATCTCTGGAGTCCCCCATTTGTTCAAGAGGTTGAATATTTTTGGTTCCAGTTTCCACTCATGTGGGTCCATGAGATTTCTGTTTCGGTCATCTGCCAGTGAATTTAGCTTGCCTGGCAGGAAATGAGCCTGTAGGTGCACTTGGTAGCTCAAGGCTGTGTCCTACAGAGCCATGGCTAGTCTGCAGAGAGGGTATGAGTGGGTTCCTCCCTGCTTGTTTATGTACCACATAACTGTGGTGTTGTCTGTCTTTACTAATAATTGTCCTGGAAGAATGTGGTCTTTGAAGGCTGTTGGGGAATTCTGTACAGCTAACATTTCTTTTTGGTTGATATGCAGGCGCATCTGTCTCGGGCTCCATTTGCCCTGAGTGCACTGCCCTGCCAAGTGAGCCCCCCATGCAGAGTCTGATGCATCTTTAGTTAGGGTTTGGGCGGCAGGGGGTAGAGTGAAAGGGAGTCCCTTGTTGTGGTAGCAGGCATCTGCCCACCAAAGGAGCTCTGTCTTTATACAAGGAATGATAGGAATCATTGATTCCAGGTCCTGAGAATGTTGACACCATTGGCTTTTTAGATACCATTGTAGTTTCCTCATATACAATCTTGCATATGGAATTAGTAAAATGCAAGAGGCCATGAACCCCAGGGCTTGCAGAATTTTCCTTGCAGATAGCTGGGTCTTTGTGGCCAGTAGTTTGAAAGTAGGTTGTCAAATAAACTTGTTTCTCTGGAGTGAGGAAAGCCATCTGGGAAGTTGTGTTCAAGCTTGCTCCCAGGAATACAATCTGTTGGCAGGGTACTAGGTGAGATTTCTTTTCGTTTATGGTGTACCCCAGTGAGGTTAGAAGTTTCTTTATGAATGCCAGATGTTTTAATAGCAAGTCCTGGCTTTCTGCCTGAATCAGACAATCATCCAAGTATGGGTATATTTAAATATTTCTCTGCCTGCAAAATGCAATGGCTGGAGCTAGACACTTTGTGAATACCCTGGGCACAGTAGATAAGCCAAAGGGAAGTGCAGAGAACTGATAGTGCATGGAGCCTGCCCTGAAGCGTAGGTATTTCCTGCAAGATTCCCTTATTGGAATGTGCAGGCAAGCTTCCTTTAAGTCTAAGGTTGTCAAAAAGACATATTTACCTAGCATAGGAAGCAGCTGTTGAAGTGTTAGCATTTTGAATTTTGGGATTACCAAAAAGGTGTTTAGAATAGAGAGGTCCAGGATAGGGTGCCAGGAGCTGTCTTTTCTGGGTACCAGGAAAAGTCTTGAATAAAAATCTTGTCCCCTTTCTTCTGCTGGGACAGGATGAATAGTTCTGATACTTAGAAGAGAGAGAACCTGCTGTAGAACCTCTGCCCACTGATTTGGGGGTAGGTCTGGCCAACTGTTTGGGGTTGGTAGGGTGTGGAAGTGGAATCTATATCCTTGGGAAACTACATTCAGAATTCATTTGTCCTGGGTAATGAGTTCCCAGTTTTTTTCATGTAGGGTGAGCTTTCCTCCTACGGGAGCAGGCAGTTCAGCAGGGATTGAAAGGGTTAAGGTTAGGTCATTATGCCATTTTTCCATAGGGGTGTGTCTTACTACTCCCTGCTTTGTTAGTGGGAGCCCCCCCACAGTTTAGCCTGTGCATAGCCTGAGACTGTAACCTAGGTGGTCTGCTTTTTCTGGGTTTGGACTGAGAAGGCCTGGAAAAGGCTGGAAAGGACCAATTCTTTGAAGGCCAATGCCTATTAAATCTGGGAGGCTGTACTTGGAGGAAATCTTTAACAGTCTGCATAGATTTAGCTTTTTCCTCCATCTTTTTGAGGACTTCTGCTTTGTTGCCAAACAGGCAGTCTTGGTTTAAGGCAGCATCCAGTAATTTAGCTTTAACATGATCTGGCAAGTTGTGCGCCTTAAGCCAAGCATGCCTTCTAAGTACAGACCCAGTGACAGCAGCCCTGCAAGATGCTTCTAAAGAGTCAAAACCACATTGCAAAGTATGTTTACCAACTTGTTCTGCAGAATGCATTAAATCCTGTAATTCTCTGTGTTCAGCACAGTCAGGAATCAACAACATTTTCTGTTTAAGTAGTCCCATAATATGCTGTTGGTACTTTAACATATTAAACTGGCAATTTAAAGCCCTAATGGCCAAAGTAGCAGAAGTATATACCTTCTTACCCCATCTGTCCAAGGCTCTAGAATCTCTATCAGAAGGGGTAGGGTTTTTGGCAGCAGTAGCCTTAATGCCCTTTGGCCCTTGGGAAATGGTCTCTGGATCCGTGCTAGGATTCTTGAAGAGGAACTTGTGAGAGTCAGGTACTCTGTAATACCTGTTAAGTTTTCTGGGAGATGGAGGTAAAGTGTCTCTGGGGAAAGGTTAGATTCCAAGAAAGAATCACCTACAATGTCCAGAACAGGAGGGATAGCTAAAGGCCTGTGTTGAGGGAGGAGTAAAAATTCCCTAAGCCTCTTTTTGGAGTCAGAGTAATCCTGGCTTTCCCAGTGGAAATGCTCCCTAAGAGTGTGCAAGTTTTCACCAAAAGAAAAATCTTCTGCAGGGGAAGCAGAGGGAATGGAATCCTCTGCATCAGAATCCTCATAGGTAGACAAGGGCAAATCCTGGTAATCAGAAGAAACAGAAATATCAGATTCCTGATCAGAAGAATCAGAAGGAAAATCAGTTCTAGGTCTTTTAGAGGGGGAAGGCTGGCTTCCCCTAATTAAGGTAATAAGGTCTTCAGCCATTTTAAGCATTTGTTTTTTAGGCATATGGGCCTGATCATGCGGTTTGGATGTCGGTTTTCTAGGCATGGGTCAAGTTTTAGGCCTGGATGAAGAAGATGGCGGTTTAAAATGTAGGCCTGAATACACCCTCAGAAGCTGGTGCCGGCACAGCGGCTCCGGACCCATCCAAGGTAGAGACATTCGCAGGTTCCATAGTCGAAGAAGCATCTTGTGGCATACCGGACTCCGAATGGGTCTCAGTAAAGGCCTGTGAATCTGAGGTAGCGGGTATCAGGGGCTGCAAAAGTGCCTCATTGAGTACTGGTAGACTGGCGACTAGCTTAATGGAAGTGTCGTCAGCAGTTTTGTACCTATGAGGTCTGTCTCTGTCTTTATCCTTACATTTTTTCAGAATATCAGTAGTCGGATGGTTTACTGAAGCCATTTCTGGATAGTTATACCGAGTACCAAAATAATTTGCTGCAAATATAGCCCAACGAAGAATAGTTCGGGGGTGGAACAAGGCACAAAACCGACAGTGAGGGACGTTGTGGTCTGGGCCTAAGTAAGAAATGCAGTATGAATGAAAATCTTTATGAGGTATTTGCTTTCCACAGGTAATACAATTGTTAACTTTTACTGACATCAGTTAAGAGCAAGAAAAAGGATCCCCAATGGGGTACTTAGCTTTTCTGAAGACTTCAGTTCTGAAACTCGAAAACAAAAATTTCAAGAGTCAGCCGACCGGCACTTGCGAACTGCTTCTGCTTTGGGCACCGCGCGGCAAGAAAGACTGATGTAATGGCGTCGGCTGCATGTTTTATACCCCTGATGACCTGATGTCATGGAAGAAGAGACATTCGACGCAGGAATCCAAGACTCTGGTATTCAGGCCGGTTGAGGGCTAACTACAGGCAGATAACCCAAATGTGATGACTGCAACAGTGAAAAACGAAGAACACCAGAACTTGAAGCAAACTTTCATAGGATCATAGGTTAGTACTAAGCTAACTGCCCTTGCGAGCCATTTTAAGCCTAGTCATTTATCCCTTGTGAGACTCAAACCCTGCACCTTGCGTTTGTGAGGCAAACACCTTAACCATTAGGCCACCCTCCCAACCCCTATAGTATGTACATAAGCATGAAATGTTGTGAAGGATGTGGGGTAGTCCCCAGTATTACAGAGGTCCATACATTTATACTGTAACAAAGCGTCACATATGTTGACTGTACTACTGCATACCTGTAGTTAATTCATAGTGAAGTCATGTGCAAAATAATAAACCTCGTAAGAATGAATACAGGAAATAGTCAAATGTGAATGGGAACACCACTCACCGTGGATTATGTATTGTAACCACCCCCACCCATATTATGTATTGCCAACATCATAAGCTGCTGACAGGTGCCCAAACACCTGTGTCTGTAAACACAGATAAAATGTTTAAAATGGACAAACCCTGTCCATGTGCTTTGTCTGACATTTGAACACGGTCAGGGCAGTTCTGTTCACCAGGCAGACAAGCCTAAACCCAGATCACCACATGAAAGTCCTTGCAGATATCCTTGCTAACAAATCTGGCACTAATTTTTCCCATCTCTCATACTCCAATACACCCTCCCTTAAATCTTGATACAGGAAACTGTTACCAAAAACAACAGTTGTGAAGTTGACTTACTATAATTGTAGATGCTCAAGTAGATCAATTTTGCAGTAATAAGTCTTGGCACTGACAAGTAGAAGCTCATAGCCAGCCTGAATAGTGGTGTCTTTCACCATTCCACAGCTGACGGATATCTTTGTCTCTCCAACATCAGAGCTATAACAGGTACACTAGCCAGACCCATCTTCATGTCTTTAACAGATGTCCAATGGTCTACAGGAGCAGCACATTCTGCCCAACTTGCCATATTGACAGTCAGGACCCTGGGCAAAAGGAAGAGGTAAGGAAGTGTGAGTGAGGATAATTAAGTAGAAAGATGTTGACTCATTCCAAGAGAAAAGAACAAAAAAGGAGGAAAAAAAGGAAAGGGTACTGTAACATTGACATATTCAAAAATCGAAAATTAGGCTAAGTCATCTACATAACACTACTATGTTCAATGTAGGCAATATTGCAGTACTTAGTCTTGGGAAGACTTCCAGTGATTCTTATTGTGGAAAATAGAATGTGTCTTGATCCAGGGACATCTAGCTCTGCAGAAAGTCAGAGCAAACCCTCGTCTAGCTCTAGAAATGGACTCAAGATTGAAGTGCTGGGTGAAGGTGTGTACAGAGGACCATGTGGCTGCTTCTAACATGGTCTGAGTGGCAGCTCCTTTCACAAAGGCTGTGGTGGTGGTGGCCTTTGCTCTAGTGGAGTGGGCTCCAACCCTATGAGGGAGTTGCTTACCATGCAACAAAGGCAGATGCAATTCACTATCCATCTGGAGATTTTTGCCAACTAGTTTTACTCGTTTACCTTCTGCAAAGGCCACTAAAACCTGGTCTGATCTCTGCCTTGAAAATCTGTTTTGCTTGCCAACTGGTTTTCCTTACTTGCGTTATGCAAAGGCCACTGAAACATGGTCTGATCTCTGCCTAGAATTTTTTTGTGGAAGTAAAATCTTAGTTGTCTGTGTATGTCCAGAGAATGATGTATTCTTTCTCTCATTTTTATAGTTTGGAAAAGTACAGGGAGATAGCTTGATTCAGAGAAGTCTCAGACACCACCTCTGGCATGAAAGAGGAGTTGGTTCTCAAGGTAACTCTGCCCTTGTGAAAAACTGTCTACCTGCACAATAAGGGATGCAACTTGGAGATGCACCTTGCTGAGATGAGTGCGAGCAGCAAGGTTGTCTTCCATGTAAGCAGTGTGACATGATCGGAAGCCGCTAGTTCAAAAGGGAAGGTGCAAGTCTTTCAATTACATAATTTAGACCTCCAGGAAGGGGCTGGCTTCTAGCTGGGTGGTGTGCGCTGTAGCATCCCCTTCAAGAATGGTTTCTTGTGGGCATTAGCATAAATTGGAGGGGGCATATGCAGGCATGCAGAGACAGCAGAGGTGTGGACCTTAATCCTAGAACAGGACAACAACTACTCATATAGATGGGAGACATTCTATGACCTGTTGCAAAAGTACTATTGAACACCAGTGCGTACGATATAAGTTCACGTTCAGAGGTTAATAAGGCATACAGTTTAATTAAAAACTGTATAGAGGATATGTATATTGAAGGCAGAACTGAACAGAAGATTTATAATTATTTGTCAACTACTTACCCTAGATACCCGTTCATATTTGGCATCCCTAAGATACACAAGAGTATGGAAAATCCTCCCCTGAGACCATTGGTCGATAGTTGAGGTTGACCTACCTACTCTTGTGCTAAAGTGGTAGATGCTATTCTGCAAAAATATGTATGCCATGAGAACCAAATTTGCAAGGACTCATGGACATTTTTGAAAAAGATCGAGGCCTTAGAATTAGAGAACTTCAATTTCCTCACTACTGACGTGAGAGATTTATACACTTGTATCCCCCATGAGATTGCTATAGAATGGGTGGATTTAATGTTAAAGAAAAATAAGGCCACTGTTGCAGAAATTAGTTTGGTCACGGAACTTATAGATTTAGTACTATCTAATAATTTTTTTATGTTCCAGGAACAATTTTTTCTGCAAAAAGTAGGGGTAGCAATGGGATCACCTTGCAGAGCTAGTATTGCGAACCTCGTTATGGCATACTGGAAATCGGAATATGTATTTAAGAACAACACTATTTACGGTTCTATAGTTTTTTATACAAGATAGCTTGATGATATGTTTATTCTCATCAATGGAGAAGAACGTGTTAGTAGGTATGTGTTAGATTACTTCCTACAATTCACTTCTACATTTAATACTGACATTACAGCCTATTTAGACATCTGGTTAGTAAAAAACGATTTAGGTAGTTTTGTAGCAAAGATATTTAGGAAAAGTACGTATTCTAACACGTTCCTACATTTTTCCAGTAGCCACCCATTTTATCAAAAGAGGTCAGTTATTAAAGGTCAGTTAGTGAGAGCTTCAAGAATGATAAGTCTAGATGAAGACTTTCTTGAAGAATGCTCCGTTTTGAAAAGTATGTTCACGCACCGTGGCTACCCTGAATCACTTTTGGATGGCCTTATAAAAGAAGTCAAGGCTAAGAGAGTGGATAAAGTGTATACACCACTCTTAAGCGTTAAAACTTCACCTACTCCTTCTAGTATTTGCAATAATTTAGTGGAGAATCTGGTGGTTAGTCCTAGTATGTCAAATAGTGAGGTTAAGGATGTCACGCTAAGTGTCATCACCACGTATACTACACACAGTTATTCATGTACTGGAATATTACAGAAAATTTGGGAACTACTTAAAACAAATCCAAATATCTATTCTAAAGTGGGTGATTTTCCAAGGGTGACATTTAGAAGAGGGAAGAATTTAAAGACCCTCTTAGAACAATGTATCCCAACAGCCCATTGTAATGGTATGAATAAGTGTGAAAGTTGTAATTATTGTAAATTTGTGGAGGTGACTAATAATTTTAATATTAACGGCATACAATATAAACAAAGACAAATTTAATTGTAATTCTAGTTTTGTTGTTTACTTGGCTAGGTGTAAATTCTGTCCTGTTTTTTATATAGGAAAGACGGAGCATAGGCTCAGTGACATAATTTACGAGCATCAATATGCCATCAATAAACATAAATTAGAGAATGCCCTTGCCAAGCGCATACTTCTACTAATAAAGATTATGCCTTTAAGTTTATGATTATCGATCAAGTTAAGTATGACAGTAGGGGCGGCCCTAGACCATTAAAACTAGAAGAACTTGAGTTAACTTGGCAAGTTAGGCTGAATGCCTACAACCCTCCTGGCTCAAATGACACCTGTTCTATTAGCAGTATTCTTAAATTAAAAAGTCTAAGGAGGTGAAATGTTATTTATTCTCAAAAGTTCAGTTGAGAATGTTCAGTTGTAAAGGTTGTTTCATAGATTAGTAAGTGTCAAGTGTTAGTATCTTGGAGTCATGATTACATACCAGTGAACTGCTGCTTTTGACTTGCATATGTAGTTGTCACTTTAACATCATGGTCCTTTCACTCATTAAAACAAAGGTGCTGTAATTGGTTAATGTTAACCACCTATTTTTATATAAAGAAGAGTTTCCTTCTGTTTGAACTTGTTTCTGATGAAGTTTGCCAGTCAGGCTAAATAAAAGCTCTTAAAACAGTTCTATTAAACATTTATATTTTATCATATTTGTGGACTTTCTCGTTAGTTTACCGTGCCATTGTTTTTCTTTTTTACCTGTTGCAAAAGTGCCCGAGTGGGTATAATAATAGCCTTACACCAGATGGAGAACATTTTCCACTTAGCTCTACATGACTTTCTAGCACTCAGTTTTCTAGCCTCTTTCAGGATTGAAAGGACATTCTGAGAAAAGAATTGTAAAGATGGAGTCAGTAGTCAATCATCCAAGCTGTCAATTTGAGAATTTTCAGGTTTAGATGGATAACAGACTCCATGCTCTGGGTTAGCAAGTCTACAATGAGTGGTAAAAGCATGGTTTTCCTTTTGTGGAATGCCAGGAGGAGGAGCAATTATAATAATTTTTAGCATGTCTGACCCCCACCTTTTGTAATACCCTGGGGGTGAGGGTTATTGGTGGAAAGGAACAGAGAATGTGGTATGTGGATTTGAAGAAGGCATTCTCTTTCTCTCTCTCTGCATGCACTCCCTGATGGGTCCTTGAGCAGAACTTGCTAAGTTGCCTGTTTTCTGGGGAAGCAAAAGGGTCTATTTCTGGCACAGCCTAGTTGTGTGTCAGGTCTAGGAAACTCTCTTTTCAACATTCATTTAGAAGGGTGTTGGAGAGACCTGCTCAGATAATCTGCTATCAGACTGACTTGATCTGGTACATAGGATGGTATGGGTGTGACCCATAGATGCTGTGCCATGAACCAAAGCTCCACTGCTAGCCTGTACAGGGATAGTAATGGGTTCCCTCAGATTGAAATACATAGCCACATTTTAGTGAGTGTCTGGATACCTGGAGTGTAACTTTTTACATGATTGTGGTGATGTCAGTTAGAATCTTTAGAGGTGCAGGAGTCCATTTTTCTTGAAAGGCTTTTAATGCCAGAATAAATACCATCATCTCCCTTACACCAATATGCTGATTCGTCTGATGTTGATCTCAAGTCTCTTGGACTCTGAATTGTTCTAAGTGAGCTCCCCAGACCAGGTCTGAGCTGTCTGTTGTTAGGGTCTGCCATGCTTCTGGAAGTAGGGACGGAGCATGTGGACTGCTTTTGACTCTTTCCTACCTCTACAATATTTCCTTTTTTAAAGAAAAGTAGTACAGGGCAAGCTGTTGCTTGGCACTACTGGTGCTGCAACAGTTTTTTAGGAACAACTGTAACTTTTGCATGTGCAATTTTGCTAATGGAATCATTGGAATGCAAGAAACCATGTAGCCCATGATCCTCAGAAATTCACATGCAATAATGTCCTGTTAGCTGCATAGGTTCTTGACAATAGTCTTGAGGAAAGAAATATGGTCCTCTGGAAGGAATGTCTTTTGATGGTCCAAGTCTACAACTGCCCTCAGGAAGGCAGCCATGGTGCCGAGGGAGACTGGTGACTTAACACTGAAAACTATTACCCCTGAAGTAACAGGTCCTGTAGAAGAGGAGTGATCAATTTTCCTTGCTGTTTTGGAGTGGGAGGGATGTCCAGAAAGAGTGGAGCTTTTCAAAATGGGAGGGAATAATCCTTATAATCTACAGCTGAGGGGGGAGTGTTGGGGTGGGATTTGGGTGGAGGGAATGGAGATCCTGGGTTTAGTCACAGCTGCTTCCTGGCTGGGGCACTGTTCTTGAGTCACCAAATCTGGAATGACGTTGCTGGTTTGCCACTTCCTTTCATCCGTGGCCTCTCTTCCACAGGTTGGTTTCTTTTTCTCATGATTTTGTCAAAAGGGCCAAGACTTGCTAGGATCATTTCTGTCATATCCGGGAGAAGGAGATAATTCAAACTCTGACAGACTTCATCTGCTTCTCTTTTTTTATCCACTCTCTCAAACACTTTTTTTCTGCTGGAGGTCCAAAGAAGAAATCCTTATTCAGGGATGCATTCTGGAATTCTATTTAACCTGAACTGAAGAACATTAAATCCTCATCCAGACATGTTTCTCCATTATGGACTCCATGGCAGCTGCAATGTATGATGCATCCAATGCATCATAGCCACATTTTAGTGAGTGTCTGGATACCTGGAGTGTAACTTTACACAGCTCCTGAAAATCTGTCTCGAGGCTCTTATCCTGTCCTTCCCCTCCATTAAATTTAATCTGTTCCTGTATTGTCTCAAGGTATTTAAGCATACTGAACTGTTGTCACAGCCAGGGTGGCTGAAGTGCAAGTTTTCTTGTCAAACCAGTCAAGCAATCTGCTCTACTTAATCTGCTCTTCAAAGGGTATCCAATGTCTGCCCGCCTGGGATGACATGCTTGACAAGCCATGCTGCTTTGATAGAGACAGCTTGCACCTGTAACCCTTAGGCTTTCGAATATTGGTCAAGGCTCTTGCCATCCCCATTGTGCCTTTTTTAGGCAAGGCTCAAAAGACAAACCCACCATCATAAATAGCACAAGTAACAAAAAACTGAGGGTAATGCTAATCAATGCCAGAAGTCTAAACCTCAAAATGCACATACTCGAGGCACTCCTCAGTATGGATAAAATCGATATATGTGCAGTAACAGAAACTTGGTTTAAGGCTCCAGAGAGCACCCCAGCACTACCAAGCTACAACTCATACTATACATTTTGGCCACAGAACCCGGACCGAAATACAAAAGGTGGGAGCGTATCCATATTCATCAAGGATACCCACACCTCCAGGTTAGTGGCACAGCACAATGCTTCAGAGATCATCCACGTGCAACTAACAATGGGCAAAACTGCAATTCAAATTGTAGCTTGCTACAGATCACCCACCATGTCCCAGGACCCCCATTCTGCATTTCTGGAAACACTGGGAAATATAAAAGTCCTACCAAACACCCTAATATTGGGTGATTTCAATTACTCAAACATTAATTGGGAGAACTACTCAAGTACTAAATCCCTTGCCCAACGTTTCCTAGAATTTATAAACTGAAACACCCTGGATCAACTGGTCAACACTCCCACCAGAGGTGACAACATATTGGACCTGGTCATCACCAACATGGGCAACCGGTGCTCCACACCGGAGGTCAACCCCTCGCAGGTTAGATCTGACCATAAACAAATGACTCTGGATATCCACATTCTGCCCCCACCCCCGGACAAGGAAACCACCATCAAAAACTTTTCAAAAGCATACTTCACTTTACTTAAGACCAAGGTGGAAAGTTTCAAAGCCCCATGCTAAAGGATAATGTTGCCCAAGCTGCAAAATCCTTTACTAATGCATTCTACGGGCACCTACAAGAATGCATGGATCGTGCTATCCCAAGCAAAACCAAGACTCACTCCTCCAAGAAAAGGAAACCAGTCTGGTGGACTCCTGTCATAAACAAGCTATATGATAGAAGGAGGAAACTAGTACAGAAAAGAGTAAAATCCCAAGAAGGGAAGACATCCCTGATCAGTATCAGCAAGAAACTACGATCCCTCATAAAACCATCCAAGGCGAGTTTAGAAAGAAAAATTGCCAAGGACTCGAAAGATAACCACAAGGCATTCTTTAGCTATGTCAAGAATCTAAGTGGCAATGCTTAGATCTGCTCGGAGTTAGTGCAGAATGGTACAAAATACACTGAACCAACCGATATTGCCAACATCCTAGCAGACAAGTTCAGCGCAAACTTCACCCCCCTCTCACCCCCAAAAGGGCCCATAACCATACCAGAAGAATGTAAAGCCCCTGAAATCACAGACACTCAGGTTAAAACAGCCCTCTCCAAAGCCAAAAACACAGCATCAATGGGACTGGACGGTGTCCTAGGCTGCGTTCTACATGAGCTCAAAGACGAACTAACCCCTCAACTAAACACACTGTTCAAACTCCACAGGTTACGTACCCATAGAGTGGCGCACAGCAACGGTTATTCCGCTCCACAAAGGTGGAGCAACAATAGACCCCGGGAACTATCGCCCTATAAGCCTGACTAGCTTGGTCTGCAAGGCTATGGAGCGCATCATCATGGAACTCATTAAAAGAGACATTAGGAACCTCCAAATACTGGACCCTACCCAGTTCGGCTTTGTTAAGGGCAGATCATGTCTCCTAAACCTGATGGACTTCTTTGAGACAGTTACCAAGGCTATAGATGAGGGAAAGGTGGCACACACAGCCTACCTAGACCTTGCAAAGGCGTTCAACACCATTCCCCATTTTGGTATTATAGACAAGCTCACCAGCCTGAACATAAACCCCTACATCACAAGATGGGTTGCCAACTGGCTCACCGACAGAACCCACATGGTAAGAGTTGCGGGAGCTAGGTCTGACTCTAAACTGGTTACAAGTGGCATTCCCCAGGGCTTAGTCCTAGAACCCCTCCTGTTCAGCATATACGTCTCAGTGGTACAGGCAAGCGCAGGAAGACTATGACTGACCAAGTTCACAGACAACTGCAAATTAGGGGCTATAATTGACTCTTTGGCTGACACAGACATCCTCCAAAAGGGTCTCACTGAGATGGATACCTGGTGTCAAAATCATGGCCTCAAGCTAAATGACAAAAAGTGCATAGTCATCCCCTTTGGAAAAAACAAAATACCCACAAACTACCACATAGGCGGTAGTCTCCTAAATACGGAAGATGTAATAAGGGATCTGGGGATCCAAGTATATAGTAATCTCTCCTTTGATAATCACATTGCCAAAGTGGTTAGAAAATCCTTCTACCGTGACCCACCTTATCACAAAAGGGTTCGCATCCAGATCAAAAGACGTCATTGTGCCCCTCTACTCATCGCTCATCAGACCCATCATAGAGTACAACGCCCCATTTGGGATGCATCTTACAAGACACCTGCAACAAATGGAAAGACCACAGAAGTACCTCACCAAGGGGATCACTGGCCTCAAACAGATGCCCTATGCAGCTCGACTGAAGAAACTCCAGCTGTACTCGGTTGCACACCGCCTATTCAGAGGTGATCTCTGCCTGACATACAAGGCCATGTCCAACCCAGAACTGATGGACATGCTCCACCTAAAGAAAAGCTTATCCCCTCAAGCCACACACTCTAGGGATCTAAATCTCACCACAACAATAAACAGGACGTGCTGGAGGGATAGATTTCTGTCCCACAGACTTCCCATGCTTTGGAACAAGATTCCAATCTACATAAGGCAGAGCTCCTTGCTAACACTCTTCAAGAGAAACCTTGACGAGTGGAATGGAAACAGAAAGTTTACCCCAGGACCACTTCAGTGGCTCTGCTGGACAGAGGCACAGGGAACTAATCTAAGGGGGTGGCGAAAGCCAACACATTCTGGCTAGGCTTATAAATGCCTTCGGGCAGATAGCCTAGTACCTACCTATGAACCTATCATATAGCAAAGGACTTTTGGGTGTCTGCTCACTAGATCCCTTGGAGGATTCTGTAGACACCATCACAGAATCCATCCCTAGGTTTTTATACAGATGCTTGTGGGTCTCAAGCACTCTGCAGAAGCAATCAGGCTTCCTGTGGGGCATTACAAAGGGAGAGAGACTGCAAGAACATCTCAGAAAACAGTGTCCAAGATAATATAGACTGTAGAGATCCCCAAAGGTGTAGGAGCAGGCAGGTTCAGAAGCTCTCTGTAGTGAGCTTTTGAGTTTGAGCCTTACAAATTTTTTTTTTTTACTCCCAAATGAGGGCTTCTTTCATTCCATGAAGGTTGTCTTCAAAGGATTAATCCTCACATAAAGCTGAGGATTGTTTATCTTGTAAGGAATGGTTTTCATAAGTCTAAGGGGGGAATGTACTCTAGGTTTGCAAGTTCCTCTTCATCCTCTGAATCCGAGGAATCTGAATCTCCCTAGGGGAACACTCCCTTTTTCTTCTTTTTTCCAGGGGAGGTTCCTGGCACAGGTTTCTTTAAATGCGAAGGTGCCTGGACTTCATGAAATCCTGCATCAGCCTGACCAAATCTAACTGCTGCTGAAAGGATCCAGCCCTGTGCCTAATAGTCTTACTATTGAACTTAGCACAAAACAGAGTTAGGAATGTCATGCTGTGGATCAAGGCAAAAAAGGCAATACATCCTGCATCAGCCTGACCAAATCCTGTGGAGAGACCTGGGTGGATGAGGCATGGGACTCAAGACAGGATAGGCTGGGACAAACCTACCTACCTCTTTAACTTGAATGGATGAGGCTTAGGAAAAGACAAGGCAGTAGGTCACGGGTGGATGGCCACAACTTCAATTCAGTTCTCAGACAGTTTCTCCTTTACAACCATGAAGGGGATACCACTCTTACCCTCAGTCATTAGCAGTTTGAAACCGTGGCCTGCTTATCAGATTTAACTGAAACAAATGCTGGTATGGTGTCAGCATGTAAGTAGCAGGTCTGAGTCATGGCTGTTTCTGGGCACTGGACCAAGGGACTGTAGATCTCAAGTCTAGGCAGGGAGTCAGACATGGAATGTTTTCAGCCAACCCAATAACCTGATCCTCCTTTGGGCACTTATCTTTTCACTTCTTAGGAATGATACCTGGGAAACAGCACATGCCATTGAATGTTAAGGGTCAGCCCTATCCAAATCTAACTGCTGCTGAAAGGATCCAGCCATGTGCCTAACAGTCTTACTACTGAACCTAGCACAAAACAGGGAGTTAGGAATGTCATGCTGAGGGATCAAGGCAAAAAAGGCAATACAAAGTGGTGGCAATCCACTGAGCACAGAAAAAGTCATCAGGGATCTGGGGACCCAGGTTGACAGTAGCCTTTCGTTTGACACTCATGTTGCTAAAGTAGTTAGGCAAACCTTCTATATCGCCCACCTGATCATGAAGGGATTCACATCTAGATCAAGGGAGGTCATCGTCCCCCTGTACTCATCACTCATTAGACCTATGATTGAGTACAATGCCCCATTCGGAATGTATCTGACCAGACACCTGCTGCAGCTTGAAAGGCCCCAAAAGTTCCTCACCAAAAGGATAAAGTGTCTCAAAAATTTGTGTTATGCTGCTCGACTGAAAGAACTCCAGCTCTATTCAGTCTCATACCGCTTGCTCAGAGGTGACCTGTGCCTGACATATAAGGCCATGTCAAACCCAGATTTGATGAATATGCTTCACCTCAAAAAATCTAGATCCCTCAGAACCACAAGGGCGGGAGACTTAAACCTTGACACGGTTATAAATAGAACGTGCTGGAGGGACAGATTCATCACCCAGAGACTCCCTATGCTGTGGAACAAAATCCCGGTACATGTGAGGCAGAGCACCTCTCTGGCCTTGTTCAAGAGGAATCTTGACCAATGGATGGGAGATCGCAGATATACCCCAGGGATTACTTCAGTGTCACTGCTTGACAGAGGCACAGCAAAATGATAGGCATAGTTTTTATTCAAACTAAAGGGGTGGCGAAAGCCACATAACTATGGGCTAGGCTTATAAATGCCCTTGGGCAGATAGCCTCATAGGTTCATACTAGGCTATGAACAAAGGGAAGTCCTTGTGAGGGATTTCACAAATTCACCCCTAGTTTAGCACCCTTGTCCCGCATAGGTAGGGCCAACACGTCTGGGTTACTCATATTTAAATTATAAGGGCTAAAATCTTCAAGGGAATGTATGGCTAGGTTTCTATAGATCTTAGGGGACAACAGGTCAAAAGCCTAGTAAGTACCTATGGACTTATGAAACTGTTTCCCACAACAAATGTAATGCAAAAAGCAGTGTGTCAAAATGATGGCTCAAACAAGACTATCAAAAAACATAAAAAGCCATCCTGACCAAGTAACTGACCCCACACGACTGTGCTACAGCCAATACAAATGCCAGTAGTATCCAAAAAATCCAAGAACACATTTTTGTTCTGATGAAGTCTCTTACAGCTTAAGACAAAAGCACTTAACCTTTCATACGTTTTATGTTAATAGTTTTACATGCCTTTGGATTTTTTGGCATAAAGTACATTACTGATGAAAGCCTCATTATAAACTTTTGAATATCATCCTCTCAAAAAGATATGTGTCTTAAGTCTGCAGAATAGATGTTACATTGGTTAAACACAATGGAGATGTTGTAAATGATCCTGGAAATTACTATCTGATTTGTTTCCCCTAGTGATGTGTGTAAAATCATGGAGCAAATCTTTATTAACAAAAAGACTGGTAAATTAAACTCTTAATACTAAGTACAGTTTTGTGAATGGTATGTCTTGGCTGCTTAGTTTGGCTGACTTATTTGCGGGTGTGACAGATGCCACCGATGGGAGACATTCTATTTATGCAATCTACCTTGACATTGCCAAGGTATGTGATAAGATTATCCATGCAGGCATTATTGATACACATACTAGCTTAAATATTAACCACTACTTTACAATATGGCTTTACAACTGGCTCTCTAGTCATTGCCTACACTTTACGAATTACCTAATAGATAAGTGACTAGTGGAGTTGCTGGGTCCCTATTAAATTGCAGAATGTTTCAAAGTTCGAATGTCATATGGTTGACACCATATGATCAAACTCTGAAAAGCTCGAAGGTGAAAGGCAATGGCTCTGTACCTACAGAATGGGAAAGTTCCTCTTTTCTGCACTGAAGTGCAGTCTTGGAGTTGATATATTTAAGTGGGGGGTGCAGGGGGTCTTGCCCCCCTACTCAGAGCATTAAGGTTTTTTTTTTTTAACTTTTTTATTATATATTCGAGGTTTCAAGTTTCGAACATATGTTGTCGAACATATGAGGTTCAGAATTTTGAAGCTTCGAATATATAATATAGACCTGAGTTGCTCAGATTAGTGCTAGGTCTCTTTCTAACCGGTATCTGCTTCTGTAGGCACTTTTGTTGGCAGTGAACAGTACTTTGATCAAAGTGTCAGTTAAAAAGAATACTTTCTTCATTGCCCAGTTAATTACCGCAGGTACATCTTCAAGAACCAAAGAGGTCTTAATCTCCTTAGAGCCCTCTCTTTTTAGGCTAAAAATTGAACGTAATGGTCTAATTCTCAAATACATTTCTGAATGTGAGTTAGACATTGTAGAACAGCAATTTGACAGTATGTTAGGTTAGGGAAGTAAGTGGAAAGTGCTTAATTTTTAACTGTAATTTATGCTTAATGCTGTAACTTCAAATTTATGTGATAACAGTAGCGGGAATGGGGTAAGAATTCATGTGTAAGAATGGGTTAGGGTAAAGGCTATGTAAGACAGTATGTGAGTGTGTGCATATACGCATGTTAGGGTTAGAGGACAGATGCAATGTTGTGCAAGTTTGACGGTGCATGTGCATGTGTGTCAAAGTGACTTATGTACTGGTACTGCTACGGAAAGGATTTTTATTAGTTAATGTGCAGGGTTAGGGTTCACAGATGATTACTAGGCTAATGGCACAAGAGTCTTTATAAGCCTAGCCAATAATACCCAAGATATGACAATATTACATCTTAATTCCCAAGATGTGGGTTGGGGTAGTATCAGGGTAGTGGGTCTTTTAGTGTTGTAGCCCTGAGTCATTTTCATATTATCTCTGCTCTAACTGACATGGGCAGTACCCCAGGAGAGAATTTAAGGCTCCCCAAGAGTCAAGGGCAGTACACATAAGTAAAGTGAGGCATGGGGTTGAAGGTCAATAATTCAACTTTTCATATTCTGAATGAATACTTCAACTCCATCAATAACATTATTTTTAATTTTATATGAAATAAAACCATACCTATAATTACATTAAAAATAAATTATCTAATCCAAAAAAGGAGGAACTGAAGATTTCTAATGTTCTTCATTTTGTATTGGATTTCAAGAATGGTAAAGCTCTTAACTATTTTGAGGTACCTCAGCACATCTCTGAATAACATCCCTCTTTAGATCACCGCAGTTAGATCAACTGTGCTTGATCTTGGAGTTGATCTTATAGTTTGTGTGTTTATTTTATTTACTTCTATTTGATAACCTAAGAATATAGAAACTAAACATACAGAGACTGAAAGCAGTAGTAAATACACACCAAACAATAACAGTGATATACACAAGGCTAGGCTGAACAACATATTTATAGAATTGTGTACAGTAGTTATATATTTACACACAGTAATAAAGAAAAAAGCAAATACAAGTACATACAACTTATATGTGTAATGAAGGACTACTTTGTAACGAATGATGGCTAAAAGAAAAAGTAACTGGCAGAAGGAGTAAGTTGTTACCCATTATCTATTTAACATTTGCAAGCAGAGTCATTAAGTAGCTGTTGACTGACTATGATTTCAAATTTAGCAAGATTTTCTTTATTCCTTAACTCAGGAGAATGATTGTTCCACACGGCCAGTCCATGTCTAGAAGAGATTCTTTCAACAAAAACTGTTTTAAAGGACGGTCTGAGTAGGCAGATGTAATCCATTTGGTAATATCCAAGGAAGTAAGATGGTTCACAAATAGGCAGGAGTCTTTTTTGGGGTGGGCAGTATCTTTCTTTTAAAATTTTAAGTAATAGAGTGCTCAGTATGAAGGAGGTTCTGTCAGTTACTTATTTACTGCAGAGGAAGATAGTGGAATGCAAATTGACAGATTTTGTTTTCTGTGGTGTGTAGTCTTTTAGTATCATAGAAGGACTGGAAAGTAAACAATGGTAGGCCATATTACGGTTTAGTGAGGAGAACATTTTTAGCTATTTCAGTCTTAGTAGTAGAAGTCAAAAGGTGAGAGAGTCTAAAGCAAAGATTATGTTGAGAAAGAACTTTGTTAATGTCTGTGAAGGGTGGAAAATTACAGCCATCAATGTGAAGTACTTAGAAACATGGGTATGATGTTCTGATTGTTATAGTAAAAGACAGTAGATGGTGGAGCTTGTAAGTGGATGAGAAAAGCATGACATTATTTTATTATGTACTTACTTATTTGTGATTTTATGCCCAAAATGCATTATAATGTCCTTTGAGAAATAATCTACTTAAGTTAATTACTTTTGATAAAACACCCCTAAAATTCAACAAGGTAGTAAGGGATCTGGGAACATATATATAGACAGCAATCTGGCCTTTGACAAACATGAAGCTAAGATATTAAGAAAATCATTCTATGTCACCCAACTTAGTGGTAAGGGTATGGCATCCACATGCAAGGAAACTATAGTATCACTCTACTCGGACCTTATCAGACCTATCATTCAATGCAATGCCCCCTCCGGCATGTATCTAGCGAGACACTTGCAACAGTTGGAAGGCCCACAAAGGTTTCTCACCAGGAAAATTAAGGGCATGAACACCCTTATCCTACACTGATTGCCTAAAGGCTCTGCCTCTGTATTCAGTCTCCCACAGGCTGCTGAGTGGGGATCAATGTCTGGCTTACAGGGCTTTCTCAGACCCAACCATGATGAATCTGTTGCACATCTGCAAAACAAACAGCACCAGCAAAACTAGATCCAGGTATCAGAACTTTGCTTGTGACATAAAAAGAATGTGCTGAGGAGACAGTTATGTCTCTCAAAGGATTCCTGTGCTAAAGAATAGGCTCCCCATCCATGTAAAACAAGAGTTCATCTCTGAACCTATTCAACAAAACATTGACAATTGGATGGAAAATCATACATTTATCCTAGTGGACCCCACGTCCCTTATGGACAGTGGCCATCAATAAGAAAAGTATTATCCTATCACCCTTCCTTACAAATCCCTTAGTTACCTTCACAATAGCATGGCCCCCACGCCCATGATATTCAGGATTCAAATGGGTTTGGGCTGTGCGGTTAGGCTTGTAATAACTCTAATTGTTGCTAGCCTAGGATCAACCTATGAGCCTAAGAAGTTATAAAGGAGTACACAGGCTTGTGCTTTTTCAATAAAATCTCAAGCACACTCCAAAATGACCATCTTTTACTAAAGTTCTAATCTTAAGACCCCCAGATATGTATCTCCAGAACATAACTTTTCAAAAAAGTCATGCTCTATCATCCTCGGGAAAGTAACCCACATAGCACTAAGATGCCTTTTCATTATGCTACTTTTCTTATATTAAAATATAAACATATCACACATTAACTAATAAATGCTTAGCCATGTCGTCAGAGTTTATTCATCTGTTGAACTTTAAACTGTGGGCTACTCTACAGGTGAATTGAGTTAGAACTGCAGCTGTCATTTCTTCCTCTTGCTCAAGTGAATGAAAACAGGTTGTGGCTTACATATCCTAAAAATAAATTGCACTTTAAAAAATCATCATATTATTTTTTTTTTCCAGAATTCAGTATTAAAATCACTAAACCTTTCGTTGACATACCCCTCAAAATACTTGCTTTCCAGCCAGTTCTTGTGCTGATCTTATGTTTCCCCGCTTCTGGTTCCTGACTTTGCCTAGATCATTTGTAAAAGATGGGTGGAAGCCATACTATTGATTACATTACAATTTATAACATTTTCCTTCTTTTGAACTAACCTAATGTTCTGCATTCTTTCTTTTGTAAGTTCTGGACTTTACCAGAATCTTGCACTTTACTGTTCTTTTTTAGGACTCACTGCTTTATTTGGATGATAACACTCGCTTGTGATATTTTAAATTTTTAGGCTTTCGGATTCTTAATTTTGTTTTTTGTATAGGACTTTTATTTTCTGTATGTTTTAACTGATCACTTTTTCTTGTAGAGCCTGGAGCATCTAATTGCTCTATATATTTAATTTGGGTTGATGTGATTATAGCAGAATTATTGCCACAGTTTTATCTGTTTTCTTACAGGTATAATATTATGATCTTTGTGACTAGTATTCTTCATCTTTATTATCAATTATAATTTACTTTTTATTTTTATTACAGTTTTTGAAGCATAATGTGATCTCTTCAATTTCTTTAGTTTTGTTTGTTGATCCTCTTGAGCTTCAGTGGCATGAACATAGTCTTATTTTTCTGTTTTTTCCAGGTACTCCACTTCTTTCAAATAGGTCTCAAGTTATATCCTAGAGATGTGCTACTGTTCATTCTCCCTTAGCTGCCTAGGCCTATTATAAAATCCTGTTTAATGCTGGATATTTACAAAAAGCATACAGGTGGTTTTGCAAGCAAGAAGAAAGTACAGTTGTATACACCTACCATAAATGTAGATGCTCGAGTGTATTCACTGTTGTAGTCATCACCTGTGGGTTATCCCTGCTGTGGTAGCCCTCTGCTGGCCCGAATACCAGAGTCAATGCTTTTCTGTGTCGGCTACAATCGCTTGCTGACTGACGTCAGATCGTCAGTGCTGTAACGGAAGGCAGCCGACGCCATTACATCAGTTTTTCTTGCCCTAATTAGTCAGAGGCCCAAGTAAATATGGTAAAGTGGTCCTGGTGGCTAAAAGCCACTGTTAGAAGCTTATGTCTCCCTAAAGAAAAAAGATATAAGGGGGAAGAAGGGAAACCAGGACTACAACAGTGAATACACTTGAACATCTACATTTATGGTAAGTGTACACAACTGCACTACGTTCTTCGTGTTCATCACATGTGGGAGGATTTCCAAAGCTGAGGAGTGGGGTGGTAGGATTAGTAAGAGACCTAGGAATGTATGCCCTGCAGAACTGTAGAGGCAAACCCTGTAGGTGGTAATGTTTGGTAAAAGTATGGACAGAAGTCCAGGTGGCAGCTTCCAGGATGTCCTTGGTGAGAACTCCTCTGAGGAATGCTGTGGAAGTGGAGGCTGCCCTAGTGGAATGGGTTTGAATAGACTTGGGGAGGGGTTCCCATGTAATCTGTAGCAGAAATGGATACAGTGTGATATCCATTTGGAAATGGTTTGTTTGGAAATGGGCTTCCCCTCTGCCCCTGAAGCAAAGCTGACAAGTAGTTGGTCTGTTTTCCTGAAGGGTTTCGTATGGTCCAGATAGTATCTGAGCTCTCTGTGCTCGTCTAGTGAGTGAAGAATTCATTCCCCCTTATTTTAAGGGTTAGGAAAGAAGGTGGGTAGATGTATGGCCTGGTTGAGAGTCACATTAGATACCACCTTTAGCATAAAGGAGGGATTAGTCCTCAGGGACTCTGTCTGCATGGAAGATGATGAAGGGCTCAATAGCCATCAGTGCCTGAAGTTCTGAAACCCTTCTGGTTGAGGTGATAGCTAGGAGAAAAGCAGTCTTCCAGGAGAGGTATCTTAGTTCTGCTGAAGCAGCAGGTTCGAAGGGTGGTAAGGTTAGTTTTCCAAAACATAATTCAGGTCCCAGGCTGGAGTGGGTGGCCTTCTGGGAGGTTTGATGTTAGAAGCCTCTCTGAGGAATTGTTTAATCAAAGGATGGGAGAACAGGGGCTGTTCTGTATCAAAATGAGCTGAAATGGCTGAGGCATGGACTTTAAAAGAGGAGAAGGAGAGGCCACTATTAAGTAGCTCCGCTAGGTAGTCCAGGATAAGAAGGATGGATGGTTGTGAGGTATTTCCCCCTCTAGACTGGCTCCAGGAGCAGAATCTTTTCCATTTTCCTGTGTAAGATTTTTTGGTGTTGGGCATTCTGACCTTATGGGAATGTGGAGGTAGGAATCTTTTAGATCTAGTGTAATTATCCAGGCATTCTTTGTCAACACAGACAGCAGCTGCTGCAAAGCTAGCATTTTGAATTTGGCGACCACCAGGGAGGTGTTCAGAATGGACAGATCCAGGATGGGGCACCAAGTGCCCTCTTTCCTGGGAACAAGGAATAGTCTGGAATAAAAGTCTTTGCCTGTTTGATCTGAGGGGACAGGTTCTACTGCCCCTTGGGATATGAAAGCTTGTACTTGTTTCAATGTGTCTGTCTTCATTACAGAAAGCAAATTTTCTTCCCAGAGGGAGAGCCTTCCTCCTAGTTTTTGGTGAAAAGAGGGCAGAGGGGGGAGAGGGAGTCATTGAGAGTTTTTGCTATAGAGGGATGGCTTAGAACTCCCTGCCTTTGGAGCAGAAGTGGTCCACTGTTTGGTTCTCTGCTTTCTCTGGGATAGAAATCTGGGTGGTCTGTTCCTGCAGGGCTTACCTTGCCCCTGTCTGCTAGTGGCAGGAAAGGACCAGTGCTTTGAGGGAAAATTCCTGCTGGACCTAGGAGGTTGTACCTGAAAGAAATATTTTACTGTTTGCATAGATTTTGCTTTGTTATCCATCTTTTTAAGCACCTCTTCTGCTTTTACTCCAAACAAGTGGCCCTTATCCAATGGTGCATCAAGTAATTTAGATTTGACATGATCAGGGAGAGGTTGCTCCTTCAACCATGCATGTCTCCTAAAGACGGATCCTGACACTGCTGCCCTGCTTGAGGCTTCTAGGGCGTCATATCCGCAGTGTAATGAGAGTTTGGCTACTTGACAAGTAGAGTGCAGTAAATCTGCTAACCTTTTCGAATTGGCACAGTCAGGAAAGGTTGAAATCTTTTGTTTTAATAGTTCCAAAGTGTGTTGTTGATATTTTAACGTGGACTTGACAGCTGAGTGCAGTGACAACTAAGGTTGCAAGTCCTTATCAGAAAGAATAGGATTCTTTGCAGAACTAGCCTTAGTTCCTTTTGGTCCCTGTGTAATGACCTCTGGGTCAGCTGCAGGAGTTCTGTACAGGTATTTGTGAGAATCCGGTACTCTGTAATACCTGTCAGGTTTTCTGTGAGCAGGTGGGAGGGCGTCAGGAGCTAAGCTGGATTCATGGAAAATCTTATCCACCACCTCTGAGATTGGGGGGATTGCCAAGGGTCTGTGCTGGGGCGGGTCTAGAAACTCTCTTAATCTTTTCTTAGACTGACGGAAGTCCTGGGATTCCCAGTGGAAATGTTCCCTGAAGGTGCAAAGGGTTTCCCCAAAGGAAAGGTCTTCTGGTGGGAAGGCAGAAGGAATGGATTCCTCTGCATCTGAATCCTCATAAGCAGTCAGAGGTGATTGTTCCTCTTCAAAATCTGAATAATCAGACTCCTCAGAATCCTCTTCTGTCAGTATTTCAGGAGAAAGGTCTCTTTTCCTTTTAGAAGTTGTGGCTTGACTACCCCTGATAAGGGTGACAAGATCATCCACCATTTTAAGCATTTGAGCTTGGGATGGTGCAGCAGGAGTAAAATGGTAGCTAGAGGTAAATTTCCTAGGAGTGGCCTTGCCTCTAGGCCTAAGGGTATCCATCGGTCTGAGAGAAAAGGTATTTGGATGAGAAGATGTCAGTTTTGGTCTAGACTCCGTAGTACAAAAGACCTCCTCAAAAGGCGGTGCCTGTGCCACGGCTCTGGACCCACTCGAGGCAGAGATAACCAAAGGCTCTGAAGACAAAGCAGATTTCTGTGGCATACCGGACTCCAAAAGGGTCTCAGTAGAGGTATGCGAAGGTATCAAATCAGGCATCAGGGGCTGCGAAGGCGCCTCACTGAATTCCAGAGAGCTGACAAGTCGTCAAAAGGCTTAACCTTGTGTGGTCTATCTCTATCTTTGTCCTTACGCTTTTTCGGAATGTCTACAGACTGTTGGCTGCTGGACACCATTTTGGAATGCAAAGACGGAAGTCATAAATACCTGGCTACAATAAGAGCTCTATGACGAATGGTTCTCGTGTTAAAGAGGGCACACAACCGGCAATGGGGTATGTCTTGGTCTGGGCCTAAACAAGTGACGCAGTATGAATGGAAGTCTCGGTGTGAGAGTTGCTTTCCACAGGCGAGACAGTTGTTAACCTTTTCCGACATCGGTTAGTGCAAGAAAAAAGGATCCCCAATGGGGTACTTAGCTTTAGACGTTTTCAGCTGTAATTCAAACTCTGGTAGCGACAGACCGGCACACTTGCAAACTGCTTCTGCTACGGGCTCCATGGCAAGAAAGACTGATGTAATGGCATTGGCAGCCTTCCTTTATAGTACTGACGTCCTGACGTTAGTCAGCAAATGACAGCAGCTGACACAGAAAAACATTTACTCTGGTATTCGGGCTGGCAGAAGGCTACCACAGCATGGATAACCAACAGGTGAAAGAACATCTGATGATACCACAGGTTAGATTTTTGGCCAACAGAAATTCATTTTGAATTCCACCATGGGGCAAAAATGAGTTCTGCATGCAAAACTTGTATTGTCTGTGGTGGCCCTTAGTCCTGCTAACTATGAGGAACAGATAGTTGGGAACTATTCCCCATACAATTTTATTTGGGTGCTATACTATAATGCTGCATCTATCAGTAACAAGAATGTGACTCTTTTAGACCTGCTGCATGAAATGGACCTGGCTTTTATAAGTGAAACATGGTTAGATGACAAATTCAGGCTTATTTTGGTGGATTTGCCTCCTGATGTTTTTGGTTATTCAGCACCCAAGACTTAATTTAACTTGGGATGAGGTTACTAATGTCCATCATTCAGACACTGAGTTAAAAACAATCAAGGCTTACAATTATTTTTCCTGTTCAATGCCAGGTAATAACATAATCAGTTGCACTGGACTACGTCAGCTTCTAAAACTACAACTTGCAGTCATTTGCATTATTTTTATTCTACTTTTTACAGGCTGCTGAAGGACTGCTACACGTGTTTTGACTGTTTCTAGTCTATCCTGCCAAGGAGGAGTTGCAGATACACATCAACTGACATTAAGATCAGTCTGTTGGCAGTGTTCTTGTTAAGTGTACAAGAAAACAGAGCCTACTACAGCAACTGGCAAATTATCCTAGTTATTTTCAAAAAGTGCCAAGGGATCTTAAAAATTCACCTGAATTACCATCACATGATGTAAACTGGATCAACATTTTACACCTGTGACTTTCTTTTACATTTGCATCGAGCTGCATATGCAACATACTCATTTGCTGGTGCAATACAGAAATAACTGTTAATGGATGGACAGTCACACACCTTAGCAATGTGCTGCAATATAACATCAAATAGCAGCTTGCTTTCTTACTATTAGTTTGTAATGGATCCCGGGGCAGAATGTTGCCCATATTCTTCCTTATACAGGCCCACAGTAGCACTCTTTCTACTTTTCATTTAATACATTGAACAGAATATGCTGCACTTCATTCCTGCAATGTTGAAAGGGACAACTGTGAAGTACAGTGGATATAAAAAGTGTACACACCCCTGTTAAAATGCCAGGTTTCTGTGATATAAAAAAAAAGAGACCACAATAAATAATTTCAGAACTTTTCCCACCTTTAATGCGACCTATAAGCTGTACAATTCAATTGAAAAACAAACAAATCTGTTACAGAAAAGAATATAAAAAATAAAAAAACATACAATACGCTGGCTGCATAAGTGTGCACACCCATAAACTAATACTTTGTTGTGTGTGCATAGCCTTAAACTAATACTTTGTTTAAACACCTTTTGATTTAATTACAACATTCAGTTTTCTTCGGTAGGAGTCTATCAGCATGGCAGACCTTGACTTGGCAATATTTGCCCACTCTTCCTTGCAAAAGCATCCAAATCTGTCTGACTGCAAGGGCATCTCTTGTGCACAGCCCTCTTCAGGTCGCCCCACAGATTTTCTATTGAATTTAGGTCTGGGCTCTGGCTGGGCCAATCAAAAAGCCATTCCTTTGTTGATTTGGATGTATGCTTGTGGTCATTGTTGTGTTGAGCTGTGCAATTCCTCTTCATCTTCAGCTTTCTAGCAGATGCATGAAGGTTTTGGGCTAAAAATGAATATAATTTGGAACTGTTCATAATTCCCTCCACCTTGACTAAAGCTCCAGTTCCAGCTGAAGAAAAGCAACCCCAAAGCATGATACTGCTACCACCATGCTTTATGGTGTTCTTTTGGTGATGCAAAGTGTTGTTTTTGCACCAAATGTACCTTTTGGAATTGTGGCCAAAACGTTTAACTTTGGTCTCATTAGACCATAACACATTTTCCCACATGCTTTTGGGAGACTTGTTTTGCAAATCTTAGCTGGGCCTGGATGTTTTTCTGTGCAAGAAAAGGCTTCTGTCTTGCAACCCTACCCCAGAGTCCAGACATATGGAGAATACGGGAGACTGTTGCCAAATGTAATACACAACCAGTACTTGCCAGAAATTCCTGCAGCTACTTCAGTGTTGCTGTAGGTCCCTTGGCAGCCTCCATGATCAGTTTTTGTCTTGTCTTTTCATCAATTTTGGAGGGATGTCTAGTTCTTTCCAATATCACTGTTGTCCCATATTTTCTCCACTTTTTGATGAGTGTCTTCACTGTGTTCCATGGTCTATTCAATGTTGTGGAAATTTTTTTTGTAGTAGGCAACTGAGTAATTGTCCGAAAAATCCGACTAGGACAGCTGAACTTTATTTGGGGTTAATCAGAGTCTCTCTAATTCATGGCAGGTGTGTACCCAAGAAGACTGAATGTTGTAATTAAATCTAAAGGTGCTTCAACAAAGTATTAGTATAAGGGTGTGCACACACAACAAAGTATTATTTTAAAGGTGTGCACACTTATGCAACTAGCGTATTGTATGTTTTTTATTTTTTATATATATATTTTTTTCCCCTAACAGATTTATTCGTTTTTCAATTGAATTGTGCAGGTTATAAGTCACGTTAAATGTGAGAACATTTTGAAATGATTAATTGTGGTCTCATTTTTTATATCACAAAAACCTGGCATTTTAACAGGGGTGTGTACACTTTTTATACCCCCTGTATATGCCTACAGCAGTAGTAGTTGAAAATATGTGTTCTGTACAGAGGCATAGTTTTGGATGGTATTGAGGAGACTAAAAATTCTTTACAGTGTTAAAATGGGATGGACATGAGAGCAAGACAGTAATCACATAGGTTTTTATAAAGGGCCTAAATGAGACTGATGCATGGTGTCAAAGCCATGGTCTCAAGCTAAATGCAAAAAAATGCATAGTAATCCCCTTTGGAAAAAAACAGAGTACCCGCAAACTACAACATAGGAGGTAATCCCCTGAAATCTGAAGAAGAAATAAGGGATCTAGGGACCCAAATAGATAGCCAGCTTTCCTTTGATAACCATGTTGCCAAAGTGGTTAGAAAATCCTTCCATGTGACCCATCTGATCATGAAAGGGTTCACATCAAGATCTAAGGATGTAATGGTGTCCCTCTACTCTTCCCTCATCAGACCCATTATTGAGTACAATGCACCAATTGGAATGTACCTGGCTAGACATCTCCAGCAGCTGGAGAGACCACAGAGGTACCTAACCAAGAGAATTACTGGCCTCAAACAGTTGCCCTATGCAGCACGATTGAAAAAGCTAAGACTGTTCTCTGTTGCATACCGCTTTCTCAGAGGTGATCTCTGTCTAACGTACAGAGCCATGTCCAACCCAGAATTGTTGAACATGCTCCATCTTAGCAAAACCAAATCTACTTGAGGTACACGCTCTAGGGATATAAACCTCAACACAACAATGAATAGAACATGCTGGAGGGATAGATTCCCTTTGCAGAGACTTCCCTTACTACTATGGAACAGGGTTCCGATCTACATAAGGCAGAGCCCCTCACTATCACTCTTCAAGAGGAACCTTGATGAGTGGATGGGTAACAGAAAGTTCACACCAGGGATCACACCAACAGCACTACTAGATAGGGGCCAAGGGTACTAGCTGCTAGTACAAGGGTCTAGGGAACTACTAAAGGGGAGGTGAATACCGCACAATGTGGCTGGGCTCATATATATGCCTTTGGGCAGATAGCTCAGTACCAACCTATGAACCTATAAAAAACAACTGTATAATTATAACACATTTATTACTGATGATGGTGTGTTATCTAGCTGATAATACTGGTAATGGTTATCCCTTATAGAAAAGGTTAGACTTACTCCATGTGCTACTTTGTGGTATCTTCTGAAGAGATGGGACTTTTGTATTTGTCAAGACATATTTTACCAGTGCGGTAGCAGGAAACAGTAAATTGACTAAACTGACTCCTGGCTACAGCAGCAACCTACACCAGTTCTGCTAGACATATCCTTGACTCAGTGCATATGTCAATAACTTCTTGATTATCTGTCTTTATGTACCTAAAGTCAGAACACGGTTAACAAAACAACCAACACAGCCAAACTTTTACCTTCTATCTCCACAAATACATGGAGTCAAAAATATCTCCCCAACTCCTTTTAAGTATTAATGGAAATGACTGCTTAAGCTCTTAATGTGTTAACAAACGTCTTACGTGGCCAAAATACTGCCTCACTGCTGCCCTTGTAGGACTACTGATGCCAGGTAGAACTGGAAGAAGATACCACAAAATGTGTAGGACATATAAAGTTATTTTATTCATAAAATTCCATTATTTTTCAGCACTGCTTACACAGCTGCTGTGACCTACATTATCATGCCTTGTATTGTAATGATGTGAGGTCAGGGGTACAGGTGCTTTTAGTTTTAGCAGTGCCATTTGCTGTGATGTCCTAAGAGATATTAAACATAAAACACAACAGTAAAGACTGGACTCCTGTACAATGCTAATATTTAATGAATACAACTGTGTTCATTAAACATTAGCATTGTCTGTGTGTCCAGTCTCTAATTTTGTGTTGTTAATATGCAACATGTGCTTCCTGGTGGAGTCTACTTAATGACAATTTGCAGATGTCCACACAAACACACAATTACAACAATGATATATCCATATCTCCTTTTAGTACAGTATGTTCTTTTATGTCAACAATCTTTACACGGACATGTAAATTTACTGAAGCACTAACAATATACAGAAGCTAAGACATGAAAGCCCCCCTCACCCCCATGTAGAAGTCACCAAATTATGCCCATCACAGAGGTACACCAGGATGGGAAACAGCAGAGTTTGTGAAATGACACTTCTTGTGCAATACTATTTTTCACATAAAATCATTATTTTTTTGTGAAAAAAACAGTAGAACAGCCACTAGCAACCAGTGACATTCTCTACAAAAATGGAACATAATACAAATACAGAATTTAATTTTGCTAGTTTGTGCATGATCTTTAAAGGAAATACACAATATGGACAGCCACAAACAGAGACACAGTGCATATTTAAACTTCCTCTATACAATCACAATATTAGATGGCCAGATCTTCAGACAGATACAACAACAATAATAATAATAATAATAATAATAATAATAATAATGATAATAATAATAATAATAATAATATTAATGAAAAAAAATTCATGGAAAAAGTGAAAGCAGCTTATTTTATTTATTCTTTGTTGACTGGGCTAGTCCCACAAGGGTAACAGCCTCTTTTCAGGGAAGACCCGAGGTGGTATTTATATTACTACTATGGGAAATTTATCCAGATCACTGGGGAATTTCACCAACTTTTTTTTTTGAAAGATGCCATGGGATCTTTTACATCAAGCTGAGCTACCACCAACTCAAGCTGAGGGGGCCTCGGTTTAACATCTCATTTGAAGGATTGCACACTTAGGAGTACAGCACCCCCCTTGTACTGCACTGCTGTGTCAGCAATTCATCTATCTGGTGTAGGAATGGGACCTACAGCCTTCTGTACCAAAGGCAAGTGTGCTACATACTATGCGACTGACACTGCACAGTTAAGGTAAAATCCTAGTAGCAGCCAACTCAAGAACAAGAAGGAAAATATCTGAGATGAGTTGAATTCACTCATATTTATGTAACTG
Organism: Protopterus annectens; assembly: GCF_019279795.1. Classification (NCBI taxonomy): domain Eukaryota; kingdom Metazoa; phylum Chordata; order Ceratodontiformes; family Protopteridae; genus Protopterus; species Protopterus annectens. The sequence goes on from NC_056736.1 coordinate 358,881,768, forward strand.
TTGTGACCTCACACTGATGAGGGAACTTTTGACTTACAGATATTTCTAAACCACCTAGTACTGATTTAGGTACAGTGCCAAATGAGATACCCTCAAAGAAATTACACTGCTTCTACGAACACTTTTGTTTGCGCTTTTGCAACAAACTGCCAACTCAAGATGGTAACAACAAATTAAGTACAAACTGCTCTGAACAGAGAAAAGACTGACATGCTTTTTTAAGTAATCCAGTCAAAAATGCCAAAATACTACCTCTCCAAACAGCTGCATCTGCTTTAAAAATAATACACCTATGACAGTTAATAGGCTGCAACTGCTGACCAAAGAGTACTGGTAGTTAGTTTGGAACATAAAGTACACTGATCTTCTCGAGTCATTCTGTAACACCTAAACCCAAAAGTGCAATGCATACTACGGAACTCATTCATTAGTACAATAAACCACAATTTGTTTGTCATGTTCCTTGTGCACAAAGAAACATGAAAAGACCACTCTGGTAGTAAATAATAAAGTATTACAGCACTGCTACATGGAACAGCAGAAAAAGGAATTTTAACAAGAGTCAGTAAAATGATGTAGAAACAATTGGAACCTTAAAATGTCTAGATGCAAGACTTCATAACCTTATGGACAGAAGGAAGTAGTGTAGTGATGAGTTGCACTGTAAGACATTATTTTTGTGTTGTAAATGCACAAAATGATTATGTGTGTTGGGTTAACGAATGAGGATAACAGTCTCTTTGTAAAGTCTGCTTGTATCCTGGAACAGTTTGAGTATCTGTGCTTAACTTTCACTGTGGAAAAGACTGGCTTGCTAGAATTAATAAAGTATCTCCATATGGCATCAAAATTTACTCAAAATAAATGCCTTTTTAGCTGCCTTTTGCCTACTCTGTTTAAAACAATATGCACCTAAACTGAGATACAAGTAAGGAACAGAAAGGCTCACTGTGTGATATCAAAAACAGCAGTGCAGATTAAACTAACAAAAGTTCACTGCTTACTAGACTGTTCCCAGATCACATGTCACCTTATGTTCATAATACTAACATTATGTAAATTTATATGGAACCTCTTGAATTCATGCCAATAGGTTGTCAGCATTTCTAGCGAATGCTGAAACTCCAAATATGATTTGGCAAAACTACATGCAAAGAACTTTGCAACAAAGCTATTTTTGCAGAGGGGGTAACCCTGCTGCATCCCTCCCCATATGTGTGAGGAACCCATCACACTTTACAAACTTACATATACCTACTCCGAGGTCACACAACAGTTTAGAGAAAACTCTACTATCGCTGAGAGCAGTCTTGATGGGCTTAATCTGGAGTTTTTAGATTCACTTAAGAGTGCCATTACTCTAATGACACATTCCCAACTCTTCCCTGCATAATTCATGTATAAAGTGGAGGTGCTGGATGAGTAATAGAAGCACTGAGTTTCTGAAGATGCTTCAGCTAAAAGTTAGGTTTATCATCCTCAACAGAAGTGTGTGTCAAAGACAGAGGTAACATATTTTTGAAAGTATGTTAGTCTGATTAACTTCACCAGAAGAGCATTATTCATGCTTGAGTGGTGCCTGCTGCTTCTGAAAGACCAATGGCCAGCATATAAAACAGAACCATGCAATATACCTGAAATATCAAGCTTTTTTCCGACATTATCAAATAATTATCATAATTATTAATACTTTGCAAGTTCTGACTTACAAACTGCTGTTGAACATTAGCAGCCGATACACTATGCTCAATTAATTTCTGAACAAATTGTTTTTCGGGTGCTATAGTTTGTTATTCTTTTATGATGTGGTAGCCCTGCTGCTGTCTTCATTTGTTCCATCATAGTTTTCAGTTTATTTATTCCAATTCCTGTGTTTTTGAACCAGAAAGACTGCCCTGGTACAAAATGGGGGTTAGGAGTTATATAGAAAGGTGAATCTGGGTTTAACATTTCTAAAGGTCTATTTTGTTTGAATAAAAGATATGCTGTAACAGGATCTCTTTCTGGATTTGCTGCATTAGCATAAAGACGTCGTCGAGTTGCTCTCACATTTTGAATATTTTCACCAGTTCTACTGTTAGACTGCCATTTTTTGTAGTGCAAGTATTTTCTGCCATTTTCATCGATTGATAGCGTTATATCATACCATTTTAAGTGATACTGTTCTTGAGGTCTCAGTCCAAAGTGAATTCCTATTGAAAAGAATAAAAAATTGAGAAGTGATATTGGATGCGACTGTCCCAGTGTCCCAGTCTGAAAAAGTTGGTCTATGTCTTCATTAGTCAGTGGTTCTGCCCGTTTGGGTTTTCTGCCCTTCCCGATTTGTCTGAGATGCCTTTGTTTTGCACGAAGAGCTTGATTTGTTTTATAAAAGTCTGTTTTTGCACCCTGTAATACTGAATGTGGGTAACTGTTTTGCTGCAGATATCTTTCAACACTTCCTAAAATTCCTCTTATTGTGCTAGGTTCATAGTCAGAACCATCTTTTCTTTTCAAACTAAAAATGAATCCTGACAAATATTCATCTAATTCTGCCATTGGTATGTCATGAACTTTTCTACATTCTTTCAAACACACTAGAAATTCCTGTAGCAACTTAATATCTAATCTTGTCCTTCTAGCAGTATTTTTGCTTTCTTGTTTTACAAGAGATGATTTTCTCTCATTTACTTTGCGGGCCCAGGAGTGGTCTTCTTTATATATGTTAGGTTTTTTTTCATCACATGAGATGGCATCTGGATTCACATCAGGTTTACATTCAAATTCACATGCACTACCTTCTGAAGAGTCTTTAAGATGCGTATCAGTATTCAGACTATGATTTGTGGTCAGATCTGACAACAGCATATGGTCCTGTGGACTGACTCCAGTACATTTGCCAGGTTTTACTTTTCTGTTTAGTGTGGTATTTGGAATTGCAATAAACTTCATTTCATGTTCAGTGCAGCTGTCCTTTGGAGTTTTGACAGGATTTACAATACTGCAGGAAGAAAGATTTGAAGCCATGCAGTCCTGCATTTCAGGCTTACAGGAGGTATTTTCTGTAACTTTGCTGATCATCGCACAACCAGCACTAGCATCATTAAGTATGGAATGTTTAGCCTGTTTAGGGTGAGGTTTATGGTCCTGAGGTGTTCTGGTTTCAGATTTGCTATGTGCCATAGTGGTGCAGATAGCAAAGTTGACATTTTTATTATTTTGTGTTTCGTGATTACCGGAAACGTTTTCTGAAACTTTGTCTGGCTTTTTTTTATCACAGGAAGTGAAGACTGGAGTTATTAAGTGTTGCCTTTTACTGTTACATGGCTGCTCATCATCTGTTTTAAGAGAACTCCGTAATTCATTTGAGCTTTCATGCTTTTTTTCTGAAGGTAGCATGTAGTTATTTATACATGGCAGAGTCTGCATGCCCATGATCTGCTGAAGTTCATTTGGAGGAATATTGTGGTCAATTAATTTTTTTACAGTTTTGTTGGTGCTGTAGTTTGTTATTCTTTTATGATGTGGGAGTCCAGCTGCTGTTTTCATTTGTTCCATCATTGTTTTCAATTTATTGATCCCAATTCCCATGTTTTTATACCATTGTGACTGCCCTGGTACATAATGGGGATAGGGAGCGAGATAGAAAGGTGCTTCTGATGCTAGCATTTGCTGTGATCTATGTTGTTTGTATAATAAGTATGCAGTAACAGGATCCCTTTCAGGGTTTGTTATGTTAGCATACAGATGAGGCTGACATAGTCTCACAAAGCTTGTGTTTTCCGTACATTTAGTTTTAGATTGCCATTCATTATACTGTAAATATTTTCTACCACAAGTGTCAACCGCCATTGTTATGTCTTTCCATTTCAGATGATACTGCTCTTGAGGCCTCAGTTCTAAATAGAGTCCAAATGAGAAAAAAAGTAAATTGACCAGTGCTGTTGGATTTGTCTGCCCTAAGGTACCTGTCTGAAACAACTTATCTATATCTTCGTCAGTTAGAGGTTCTGCCTTTTTGGGTCGGTTCCCCTTTCCCATTCGCCTGAGGTGTCTTTGTTTTGCACGAAGTGACTGAATAGTTTTAGGAAAGTCTGTTTTTCCACCCTGTAATACTGAATATGGATATTTCTGCTGCTGAAGATATCTCTCTATACTTCCTACTATCCCTCTTATAGTGCTGGGTTCATAGTCTGAGCGATCTTTTCTTTTCAGACTGAAAATGAAATCTGATATATATTGGTCAAGTTCTGGCAGCGGAATTATAGGAATATCTCTAGTTTCTTTTACCTGTATTAAAAACTCCTGCAAAAGGTTCACATCCACTTTTGTTTTTCTGGCTGTATTCTTGTTTTCCTTTTCTGAAGGACACATTTTCTTCTCAGTGATTTTATGGTCAAGAGATAAATCTTCTGATGTGACAAGATTGTTATCCTCACTAAAAGTGTGTTCTAAAGGCTCATTAGTTTGAGTTGCACGGTCACAAGGAATGTGCTTAGAAACTTTCTCAAAGCTTTCATCACTGAGGGAAGCAACATTTGTTGCCATATTAGACTGAATCTCACAATTAAGAGGTATGTTTTTCTGAAGGTCATTATGATCTGTTCGATTGTATGGGGTGGTTTTTGGAACATTGCCAGGATGCATTTTTTGATCATAAAAAACATTTTCTACAGTACTGTTAGGCTTCACATCATCATATGAGGCAGGTAATGCAGCTTTGATAGTTGGCATTTCACAACTAGGATGCAGGCTGTCAAACCAGGTGAGATCTACAACCTTATCTGTGCACATATTTTGATAGTTTGAGTTGCTGTTTATTCCATCCCTGGGCAGCATGTCATCAAGAGATATCATACTTGGTATGTCCATCCAGTAATTCTGTTTAGCAGCATAAAGGTGTTGGTCATCTAGAGGAGTGAAACTATGAAGAATGCTTGAAATATCACGTTGCTTTTGTTCAGAGATGACTAAGTAGTTGCTGATATGCAAGTGTTGACCCCCTGTGATTTGCTGGATTTCACTTAAAGAGACATTGTTTTCAATGAGTTTTCTAACGGTTGTTTTTCGGATGCTATAGTTTGTTATCCTTTTCTCTTGTGGTAACGAAGCTGCTAGTTTCATTTGTTCCATCATTGTCCGTAATCTGTTGATCCCAACACCCATATTTTTAAACCAGAAACATCTTCCTATTATATAACGGAGATTGGGGATGATATAGAAAGGAGAATCTGGCATTTGCATTTGTGGAGGCCTATTTTGCTTATACAACAGGTAAGCAGCAACAGGGTCTCTTTGTGGGTTTGCTGAATTTGAGTACAGCCGTGGCTGGACTAGCCTCAAATTCTGGGTGTCTTCCTCTATTTTGGTTTTACTCTGCCATTCATTATACTGCAGATAAGTTCTGCCCTCACTGTCAGTTGATAATGACACATCACTCCATTTTAAGTCGTACTGTTCTTGAGGCCTCAGTGCAAAATGAAGCCCAATAGAAAAGAACAGGAAATTAAGCAGTGCTGTTGGATGTTCTAGCCCCATTGTCCCAGTCTCAAACAATCTGGCTATGTCTTCATCAGACAATGCCTCAGCTTTTTGGGGTTTATTTCCTTTTCCCATTTGTTTTAAGTGTCTTTCTTTTGCCAGAACTGCTTGGTTTGTTTCAGGAAAGTCAGTTTTTGTACCCTGGAATACTGAATACAGGTAGTTTTTCTGCTGTAGATATCTTTCCACACTTCTTAAAATTCCCTTAACTGTACTGGGTTCATAGTCTGAACCATCTTTCCTTTTTAAATAAGAAATAAAGTTTGCTAAATGGTGGTCAAGATCAGGCATTGGTATTTCATGAATTTCTCTATGTTCTTCTATCTGCAAAAAGAACTGCTGCAGTAGGTTCAAATCCAACTTTGTTTTTCGAGCTGTATTCTCATTTTCTTGTTCTTTAAGGTATAACTTTCTCTCATTCAGCACTGGAATACTTGACCCTATTTCATTTACCTTTGCTGCTGAAACAGAAAATATATATTAGTTTTGTGTATGGTTAAAATGTGCGTCATTACTGAATATAATATACATTATATCAAAATATGTCAGTGTTTACTATTTGAGAAAACTGTATTTCATGTGTTGCACAGTTACACTGTTCATAATAAATTTAGACAGAAAATGAACTTTCATTTATCACAAACTTCATCATATATAAGAAATTAACATTTTCCCCCTAAATAATCCTTATTTCACCAATCAATACAACAGATACACACACATGCAGTGCACCCATCCTTTTTTCAACCTATGCATCAAATTACATACTTAAACAGTTTGATATACATGGTGCACACCTAAATAACATGACAGTACACAGTGCATAAAATGTATCATCCTCTCATTCAGTAAATGGTTGTAAAGTTACAGAACTATTCCCTGATCTAGAAACCATCTTTATAACTTAGAATCTTGATTTTTAAATTACTCCTTTTATCCTCACCTGAATCTGCCAATAACCCTACCTGTAATCTCCTAAATTTTTATCTGTCCTCTCAAATTCCTACCGTTTGCATTTTTCACACCACACAAGTAGCATGCCTGGCCAAGTGAACCTCTTTGCTACAGATCTGTTCCCATAACTCAGCCACCATTTCCACATCTCCCTTGTCTCCTGACATCTCCACCACATATTCCTTCAGAAGCTCGAAGTTTCAAAACGTAAAACTTCAAAAGGCCAAGACCAGAAGATCAAAGTATTAAAACTTCAAACTTTCTGAATGGAGATTGCCGTACAGTGTAGAATGGTATATTTACGGTTTTATTCACTGTACTGTGATTTCAGAGTTGGTATATTTACTTAGTGGGGGGGGGGGGGCTTGCCTCCCTGTAAAAAAAATTTTTTTTTAAATTTAGTTTTCGAAGTTTCAAAACTTTGATCTTCTGATCTCGGCCTTTTGAAGTTTTGAAACTTTGAGCTTTAGAAGTAAATCCCTCCATCAGATATGTAGAGCACTGCATCTATAAACCCCTATTCCACCCAGTACCCCTCATCCTTTTTAACCCTGACAGCTCTACGTTACACTTGGACAGCAATCTCAATATAACCTTTTTCTATACAGATCTACTGCAATGAGCTGGCACCCTATTCAATTTCATTGTCCTGTATCCAGTAAATGGCAGTACAGGCACTAACCCCTCCACAACCCTGGAATGGATTAAGTGGATAAATGGAAATTAATGAATGACTGCACAGACCATCCTACAAGCAGGATTTACATTATATACATATTTAAGAAAAAAAGCCATCCTTCATCTATATTGTTTTGCTCTCAAACCTCCTTTTTCCATGATTCAGTTACTCAAGAATATGAGAATTGTGTCTGAATACAGATCTCATGGAGGTTACTCCACAGCTACTTTATATGTATATTTACTAAGCTTCCTAACATATAGTAGTGATATTTTATCATAAAACAATACATATCATTTGAACCCAAAGGGAGAAGAAAAACAGAATTTAATATTCCTGTATTTCCATATTAGAAAGCACTCAGATACCACATCTTATTCTTTTCCCATTTAGAGAAATCCTTAAAATGAAGCACAACTGTCTTTCAAAAGTAATTAAATTTTTTTTTTGTTTGACAGGTGGTTAAGAACAAAACCATATGACTCAAACATTTTGATTAACACACCGTTACCTTGCAATGATGCCACTGTTAAAGGAAAAACACTGCTTAGATTAAGATGATACCTTTAATAAACTGAATTAACCTAAAAAAAAAAAAATCTTTGCTTAATTTAAATACATACAAATATTTCAAGCACAGACATTTATACCCTTCCAGCCTGCTTGTTTTTCTTTCGGCTTTTCCTGGTTAGGGATCGCCACAGTGGAACCCTGGTCCGCTAATGATTAGCAGTAGATTTTTACGGTGCCGAGGTGCCAGCCCAACGCCCAACCTTCAATAAAGGCATGCCCATTCACGCGTGTCTTTTGAACGCCACTCACCCAGGGGGAGGACATGCAGACTCCACACAGAAGGCACTCCAGCCAAGAATTGAACGTGAGAACCTCTTGCTGTGAGGCAACAACGCTACCGCTGCACCACCGCGGCTTTCCGAAACAGTTGTTCCCATAATAAGTGTCCAGGTTGTCCTTAAAAATATCTAAACTAGCGCTTGCTTTAATGTAAATTGGTAGTCTGTTCCATGCATCAGCTGTTCCTCAGAGAACCAATTAGTACACTTTTCATTCTATAGAATCTTCTACAAAGGTTGTCTGATGATTGTCTACTACTTCTAGATAACCCCAAACATTCCCAGAGGTAGCTGTCTCTAAACGCCCTATATACCTGAGTAAGGTCTCCTCTTAAATACCTACATGAGACACTGTACAAGTTGAGATATTTTAGTCTTTCATAATAATTTAAATTTTCACATCCATGGATGCCCTTGGTATATTTCCGCTGTACTCTTTACAGTTTACTCATGGTTGTTTTCTTATAAGGTTTCCATATTGTTACTCCATACTCAGGTTTAGGTCTGATGTAGTAACAAAGAATTACTTCATCATTTCTGATTTCCTAGACTTTAATTTAAATTTTCAAATCCATGGATGCCCTTAGTATATTTCTGCCGTACTCTCTCAAATTTACTCATGCTTGATTTCTTATAAGGTTTCCATATTGTTATTCCATACTCAAGTCTGGGTCTAATGTATTAACAATGACTTCATCATTTCTGATTTCCTAGATGTTATATTTTTTTATACAACCTATAGTTCTACAACTATCATTAACCAATTGGTTGATATTATTTGAAAAATTTAAAGATGGATCTACCCATATACCCAGGACCTTAAACGAATCTACAATTTGAATCACTGTGTGCTGTATTAAATATCCACTTTTCAATTTAGGTCTACCAAATCTCATATGCTTAGTTTTTGATGTTTTTATCAGCATATTATTCTCCTGTGCCCAAATGGTCAATTTAGTCAAGTTCATTTGCAGACATGCCCTGTCTGTAACACATGTAATCAGTTTGCCCAATTTCAAGTCATCTGCATACAGACTGTACAACACCTCAGATAAAAAAGATAGGTCTGAAAGAAACAAATCTAAACAAGCATGGGCTTAGGAGAGAGTCCTGTTGGACACCCTAACTGTAACCAAAGTTTTCACCTGTCCAATTGCTGTATGATAAGTTTTTCATATGAATTCTGATGTATGAATGTGTTTTTTGACATCTGGAATGTTACTGTACCTAGTTAAGTATGCAGCAAAAAATATATTGTATAACTGGGTAACCCAGCATAAGTTTCTAGTCTTGTCCATCAAAGGAAGATGCTAAATGTTGCGCTCATCTTATATTCATGACCACATTTAAAAAATATATATATATATATATATATATATATATATATATATTAATTTCATGTAACCATCACTCGCTGCTTAAATACATTTGTTGTTGGTATAGTGACATTTTCCTGTTTTTCTGTTCTATCTCACCAGGCCAAATTAGTGATGGTGTGCAAAATTGAAACAGTGTTGCCTAAGCACTCCGCCACAGCAGAAAATGTTTCTTGACAAATTTCCTGGCAACACAAAATGTACAAATGTACACAAATGGATAATCAAATAAACATTCTTGCCAGAATATAAGTCAGTGTATGAACACAGAGCTGGGAGGCCACAGGATGAAAATCTGCTTTTCTTTAACATACCTCATGGCCTAAAAATAAAACTCACAAATAACCCTCAAATTACTGGCATCTTCAAATGAAGTAAACATCACTGTATGCAACAAAAACTCCCACAGATGTTAAATTTGTCATAGGATCCCCATACTCAACTTAAAAGAGCTCAGATAGCCAGAAGCACACTTTAGGTATTTTTTTTAAATCTCAAAGAGTTAATTTAACATATTTTAAGTGTCAAAATCATTCAATGCCTCTCTTCTAAAGATATTCCTGCATCACAAAGCATATATTTGTGTTAGAAATCAAACTGCATTTTTTAGGGGTTCATCTGCTTGTTTATGTGCCAGGAAAAACTGACTGCAACAATAACATGACCTTTGAAAATGCTGATGAAGTTGAAAACTATTTGAGTAGACCCACCATCAAACCAGAAGACGTTTTGTCACCTCCAGAAAAGATATAAAAATGATAAAATTACTGTAGGAAATATTTACCATAACACTCATTTGTGTGCAGGAGAAAGCCTAAAGAGGTTTTCTCTCTGCTATAAAACAAGATGCATTTAGGATTTGTAATATCCTCTTGAGTCTTGGAAAAAGACACGCATTTAATAAAATTGTGTGTATTCATCATACTTATCACTGCTGCAGTAGCCTTAGCTATATGGGTTATATCCTGCCAAGGATGTAACAGCAGGCCAGCTTCCAAAGCTTCAGGGCACCTTTCACATGCCCAAACTGTTAAGCACCTTGAGCTAAGCTGACTAAAGACAAGTCTGGGTGCCAAGCCCTTCAGAGCTTTACTGCCACCAAAGAGGGACCTTCCCAGATCATAGGAGGTTACTAGACTAGCGGCCCCTAGGCCCTTACAAGCCTAGCCAAGTTCAAGCTATGTTCCCAAGAGTGTCTGGTTCAGGCAGACACTAAAATCAGCACCTATTGCCCCTGTCCCAGTGAGACACAGGAGGAACCTCTGGGGTGAACTTCCGTTACCCATCCAATCATCCAAATTACGCTTAAATAGGGCCAATGAGGGGCTTTGCTTAACATGAACAGGAAGATAAGGTGGATAACCTCTGTAAGACAAATCTGTCTCTCCAGCAAGTTCTGTTGATGTCACATACCGGGTTAAGGTCCTTCGAGTGAGTGACCAGCATGCCATTCGACTTGCAAATGTGCAGCATTTCCATTAAAGCTGGGTCAGAGATTGCTCCATATGCAAGGCACAGGTCACTTTCAAGCAGTCTGCACGACACAGAGTAAAGTGACAATGATTTCAGTCTGTCCACATAAAACAGATCTTAAAGACCCTGAATTTTCTTTGTAACTAACATTTGTGGTTTCTCCAATTGCTGCAGGTGTTTGGAAAGGAACATCCCACAGGGAGCGTTGTACTCTATTACTGGCCTGATAAGGGAAGAGTACAGGGGGTTCTAACCTCTTTTTTTCTAGAGGCAATGCCCTCACTTATGAGGTGAGCAATATGCATGCCCTTCCTACCACTATGGAGACATAATGATCGAAGTTAAGGTTGCTGTCAACCTGTGTGCCCAGATTTCTCACCACTGACTGTGTGCTTAGGGTATTGCTATTGATGTGGTAGTTTGCAGGAACAGCACCCTTGCCAAAGGGGATGACACTGCATTTTTTGCATTAAATTTAAGGCCATAACTTTGACATTAGTCATTAGTCTGTGTAAGACCTTCTTGCAGGATGTTGACATTGCTAGGGGTTTTCAATGATCAATCCCAGTTTGCAGTCATCAGCAAACTTTGTCAGCCACAGTCCTTTAGTTTTAGCCTGTACTTTGGAGAAGTAGATTCCAAACAGTAGGGATCCCAGAACTGATCCTTGTGGAACACCACTGGTTACAGGTCTGCTGGAGGAGGTGGAGCCCCCTATTTTGACCATATGAGTTCTATATCAGTGAGCCAGTTTGCAACCCACCTGACAATATATGGGTTGATACCCAGCTGGGTGAGTTTATCAATGATGCCTGAGTGGGGAATTGTGTTAAAGACCTTGGCTAAGTCTAGGTAGAACATATGCACAGATTTGCCCTCATCTAGGGCTTTGGTGATTGTCTCGAAGTCCACCAAGTTTAACAGCATAATCTCCCTTGACAAAGCCAAACTGGGTGGGGTTGAGTGTTCAGAGATTTCTTATATCTTTGTTAATAAGGTCCATGATGGTTCCATGGCCTTGCAGATAAGCTGGTCAGGCTAATTGGTCTATAGTTCCCGTGGTCCATGGATGCACCCTCTGTGCAAAGGGATGACAATAGCTGTTTTCCATTCCACAGGGATGAAGACAGTGCTTAGGCTGTGATTGAAAAGCGTGCTCAGCAGTGATGTTAATTCCTGTTTTAACTCATGTAGAACAGATCATGGGATGTTGTCTGGTCCCCATAGAGGCTGTGTTTTTGGCCTTGGAGAGGGGCATTTAAGACCTGCTCCTCGAAGATACTAGGTCAGGGACAGGTGTTAGGGATGCATTAAGGTATATGTGGTAGGGACAAGGGAGTGAAGTTTTCAGTAAATCTGTCAGCCAGCAGGTTTGCTATATGTAGTACCACTGACAATTAGTTTAGCGCAAATCTATCTTTGAGGTAATGGATGTAACTAAATAATGCCTTGTGGTTATCCTTAGTTAGGGAAGCCAGTTTGGATTTGTAGTTAGCTTTGGAGGACTTCATTAAGAGTCTTATTTGCTTGTTTATGTTGAGGCGGGAGTGTTTTCAGTTTGGAGACAATTCCTTCCTACTCTTAGACAGCAATTACTTTCTCCTGTTGTACAGCCTATTAAATGGCAGTTGTCCACCAGGCAGGTTTGTTTTTCCTTGAAGATCCTACTTTGGCTCTATCAGGTTCAGCAGAGTCAACAGAATTGTACAGGTGCTTGTATAAAGCATTGATGTATGACTCAGCATTGGTGTCTGTTCCATTAGTGGGGGGAGACGTTATGATGCTATTTATGCCATCATGTAAGAGGCTGCAATTGGCCTTGGAGAAGTTTTTTAGTCTAGTTGTTGCTAAGGGGGGGGGGGGCCTTGTGTTATAGTTACTTCTAGCGAGACTGACTTGTGGTCAGCTATCACCAGAGATGGCCACACACAGGGGGTGGTGCAGTGGTCCGCCCATGTTGGTAATCACCAGGTAAAGGATGTTTGAGTCCCTTGTACGTTTGTCAACCAGCTGGAACAGGCCACTGGAGTTAATGAAGTCCAGGAATCTTTGGGAAAGTGAGTTAGAACATGTATAATTTACCCAGTCTATGGATGGGTAATTAAAGTCACCCAAAACCAGGGTGTTTGGTCATATCTTGATTGATTCAATTAGATCCAAGTAGGCTGAGTGGATGTCCTGATTCTTGGAGGAGGTCCTATAGCTGACAATGACCTGAAGAGGGATCTTACCTACAGTCAGGACTGTCATTTATACCCATGGGTATTTCAGATTTTACAGATGTGGTGTTTGATGTAAAAATGTTTACTCGCAATTTAACTCTGAAGTTAATGTTTAATTATACAACTGATAAAACTATCTGTATGAGCAAGTGCAAATATTTTAGAAAGCAGAGTCTGTTTACTCCTGTTATGAATCTTTTGATAAATGCATTTGAAAAACTATGCATCGAAGACATATATAAGTTAAATTTATCTAATGATAGTCTGTGTACTAAAAAGAAGAAATATAATTTAAGTAAGGATGAAGCAAAGGCATTAAAAGACTTAGAAAGGAATATGAACATTATAGTAAGACCTGCCGATAAAGGGGGACCAATTGGATAGTAAGTGGTATGATGACACAATGCTAGATATGTTGAAAAATGCATATTATTATGTAAAGATTAATAATAGGGATGTTAGTAAGTTAATAGATGGAGTGAAAGCTAAGTTGCAAGGACTGTTTCTTGAGCAGTTAATTGACAATGAGCTACTGAAATATTTTTTGGTACACTGTCCCACTGTACCAATAATACAAGGGTTACACAAGGATCCGATAAATCCACCAATGAGACCTATCGTTTCAGGTAGGAACTGGTGTACAGAACCAGTTTATATATATATATATATATATATATATATATATATATATATATATATATATATAAATATGTTTGAGACCAGTTTTGAGTACGGTTAGTCACATTTTGAGAGACACTGAGCATTTCTTAAAGGTTTTATATGAGTTTACTACAAAGATTAATAATATTGATGACATCCTGTTAGTAACAATTGATGTAGTTTCTCTGTTCATGGTTATCCGTAACAGTCAAGGGATAGTGAATACTGAGTATTTTTTAAAAGGTTTTTTGAATATTCAAATGACAAGGTCTCTTTAGTATGTAGACTTTTGGATATTGTGCTTGAACATAATATTTTCTTGTATGGCAAAACAGTATTTAGACAACGCAATGGTGTAGCTATGGGCACATCATGTGCCCATAGCGTGCTACGCCAATGCTGTTATGGTGGCATGGGAAATGGAACACCTTCTTGGTGGACCTTATGGTACACAGGTCGTGTTTTTCAGGATATTTGCAGATGATCTTTTTTATAGCATGACGTAAGGGAGATGTTGTCTTTTCTCAGTTAGTACCTCAATGAAAGTACATATTTCTTGAAGTTTACGTCAAAATGCTCTGATTTGGAAGTTAATGTTTTGGATGTTACAGATAAGAAAGAATTAAATGGGAAAGTGTATACTACATTATATAGGAAGAGTTGTCATGTGAATCATTTGTTACAGAGAGACAGTATGAATCTGTCTTATATGTTTAGGAATCTAGTACATAACCAAGTTTTCAGAGCCTCAAGGTTAAATGCTAGAGAAGTTGACTTTCTACAACAAGTAGAGACAGTGACTTAAGAACTGAGAGAAAGGGGCTATAATGAAGGAATGGTTCAAACTAATGCAGTAGATGTTGTGAAAATGAGGGACACTAGAGCTAAACCCTATTATTCAAATTCAGAAAGACAGAAGTCCAAGGATGGAATGAGGCAGGGTAGGAATAAGTTGAAGGTACCCTTAAGCTATACCAATGATGTTGATAAATATATGGATATTATTCGAAGGCACTGGAATATTCTGACTACTGATAAAGAAATAGCTACAATGATAGAAAGTGCACCTAAGTTCCTATTCAGGAACAAGAAATCTTTGAAAAGGAGATTGTGTTAGCCTAAGGGCAGGCATTATGAATATGAGTCCACAGGGACTCTACCTTGCGGTAAATGCTCTTTTTGTAGTGAGATAGATATTACTTCAGAATTTCACCATCCTGATCAAAAGAAGTACAAATTTAAAGGTAGTGTCACGTGAAACTAAACATATAGTTTATATTGCTCATTGTTTAAGCTGTAGAAATTTTATATTGGGAAGACTGATAGGTGTTTCAAAGATAGGATTCATGAACACCTGTATCATATTAGTAAAATGAATAAAGTTAGTGCCTTAGCCAAACATGTTATTAGTACAGATCCATCTCATGTTTTTAAGTTTATGGCAATAGGCAGGATTTACCCAAGTGTAACAGCAGGTAATATACGTAACCACACTGAGAAGTTATAAGCAACTTGGATTAAGGGGGGATGCAGGGCATGGCCTGAATGACCATGTCCCCCCAAGACCTAAACTTAAGTCAAGACCTTTGTTTAGGTAATTTAGAGAGTGTTTTATATATTTTTATTTTTAATAAAATGTTTATTGTGTTGGAATTGCTCTGATGTAGTCAGTGTCATGTGATGAATAATTAGTAAAGTCATGTGATTTGTAAATAGGTATATAAAAGGGGGAGGTATTTTTATTTCATTTTAAGCACCTGATGAAGCTGTTTGTGAAAGCACTTGTGCAGTTTGTAATGTGAATAAACCTGAGTTTTACACTGGAGAGAAGAGCCTTGCCTGCATCCGTCTGCTTATTCTTGCTACTTGGACTTTGTGTGTATTTGGACACAGGCACCTGGTTGTTGGAAGTATTTTTTGTTTGTTCTAGTTTAACAAAAATGTAAAGTAACAGAAAACATTTTTTTTTGTGGAGAACTTGCATTTATTTTACTTTTGAGGAGCTGGTTTAGTGTTTTGGCATGCTTTATGTATTTTTTCTGTCAGAAAAGTAACTTTTGTGGACTGGTAGTGTTTACTGACTTCTTGTCTTCCCTGGAAAGCAGGAGCCATTTTCAGCTTGCGCATGGAATAGACTTGCTGGTCCCACAGCCATTTTTTTCTTCCAGTGACAAAAAGAAAAAGTTAAGCAAACAGCCTTTCACACCACAGCATGCTAGTAATTTGACTCAGTCACAGGTGGGAGACTGCTGTGGCTATTTGCTGTACTTCAAACCACTCATCTTTTACCCTGGATCCCTCTGGTACAGCACGTACAGCCACTATGGACTTCTAGTAAACCAAATCCTGTGTAGTTCCTGAGGTCCACTCAGTGGACAAGGAAGAGCCACTCTTGTAGGTCCTCAGAGAGGGAGCAGGGAAGGTTTCTCTGCTGTGTCAGAATGCTGTACCCATCCCCGGGGGAGCTGCCATCACCATTAGTAACACGGTTGGCCCCATTTTTCCTGTAAGAGAAATAGAAAACCAAGAATGTATTTACTCCTCTTCGAACTTCCTTGGATAGGAGTAGTTTACTGGTTCTGGCTCAGGATTTAATTCAGGCTACTGGCTCAGGATTTAATTCAGGCTATATTTTCTTCTTGTAAAGTAGTTTCTGGTACGTATAATAAAAAAACAAGGGATTTTTCTTTTTCTGAAGAGATTCAATATTCTGAATCTGAACAGGAAGGTGCTTGGACAGATGCATTTTTTTTCTTAGATTTCCTATTCAGACTCAAAGGAGAGCTCAGTGTCTGATTCACCTCTGAGGGGGGGGGGGGGGGGTATCTTTATCTGAAACTACTGCTAGAATGTGCCAGTATGTTCAGTGGGAGAGCACTGTGGTTTCTCAGTCCATCAGAAAATATTATGAGTTGTTGCAGAAGGATCTTCCAGAATCAATAATCATTCCTCCTTTTCTGTCTGCTTTAGAGGATGTATGTCTTAGTGTCTGCTCTATTCGTGACAGTCAACCAGCTGCCCCTAAGAAGGCAGATAGGATGTACAATGTTCCTCAGTCTTTTAAATCTTATACACTATTTCCAGACCGGACCAAGTAGCTATAGCTTTAGTTGATCCCATTGCTGTTAAGCACTTAGTTAATTCCAATCCTACTCTTTCTGATAAGGATGGGAAATAGAAATGGAATAAAGTGTATACTTCTGCAAATTTGACTTTCAGAATTTTGAATTGTCAATCTCAGATGCTAAAGTATGTCACTAATTGTAAAAGTATGACGAATGTTTTATGCGCAGTTTCTCCTTGCAAGAAAAAAAAACTTAGTATGTGAAGTTGTTCTACCTCGCTGTTTATTCTTTCTGATGGGTTCGGAACCGAACCCTCGGCTCTGAGTCGGCCTACTATAAAGCTTGAGGTTTTCAAATAGCTTGAGGTGAAGTCCCTATCCCATGATGCACCTAGAGTCATCTCAGATCTACTTTGCCACTGCAACACATCGGAGGTTCTCATTAGCTCGGGCCAGTAAAAACTTTATCTTTCAATATTTTCTATTATTATTGATACCTTTCTTATAAAAAAAGAGAAATTTTGGATGGTCATGCTTCAGTCAATACTTCCCTTCTTATGGAAAGACAATTGGATGTGCTCGATAGATCTCCAGGATGCGTACTACCACATAAAATGGCCAGACCATCCAGGGATCATCTGTGCTTCCGGCTGGGAGCCAATAATTACCAGTGTTGAGCCCTGCCCTTTGGTCTCACTACAGCCCCCAGAGTGTTCACCAAATGTATGGCAGTGGTCACAGCTCAACTGAGATGTGTAGGATTCCAGGTGTTTCTGTACCTAGATGAATGGCTCCTCACCGCCACCACCAGGCATCAACTCATTCAAGCCAGGGACTCCACTCTGTCACTCTGCAGCTAGCTGGGCATTACAATAAATAAGTACTTTTGGCATTGCAGTACTTCCAGGACTCTCTTCCTCTGGGTATGATTGCGATTCAGACAGACAACATGTCAGTGGTCTGGTACTTGAACAAACAAAGAGAAATCAGGTCATATCCCCTTTGTCGCGAGGCCCTAAGAGCATGGCAGTGGGCTATATCCACCCAGTGCTTTCTGTCAGCAACACATATCCGGGAAAATCCAACGTGATAGCAGACAAGCTGAGCAGAGCAATTTTGTTGCCCCATGAGTGGTCCATCAAGAAAGAAATAGCGGACAGGATATTCTGCAGGTGGGGCCAGCCTTGCTGCGATCTTTTTGCCAGTCATATGAGCACGAAATGCAGAAGCTACTTTGCCCTGATTCCCCCTCTGGGAGAAGCCCCAAGGGACACACTCGTTCATGATTGGCCTCTGGGTCTCCCCTATGCATTTCCACCAATCCCGTTGATACCAAAGGTTCTACAGAAAGCAAAAACTCTGGGAAGGCCATCATTCTAATAGCCCCTCAATGGCCTCGTCAGATTTGGTTCCCCTTTCTTTGACTTTATCTTTTGGAGGACCCTTGGATTCTGGACCCAGTTCCGGACCTTCTGACGCACTCGTTGAGGGAACTTCATCCCTCTCTGCAGTCCCTCAAGCTGACAGCTTGGCTGCTCCTATTCCCATCATAGCCAGGTTCCATAACCTTTCCAATGAGACAAAACAAAATTCTCTTATCCTCTCATAAATCCTCTATGAGGAAGCTATAACTTAGCAAATGGAAAAAAATTCCTTACCAAGCCCCTATGGCCTCTATTTTACAGTTCTTGACCATCATTTTCAACAAAGGAGCGGCAGCAGCAACTGTTCGGGTTCAACTTACTGCCATGTCTAATTTTCATCTTGGATTCGAAGGATTAAATATTATGTCACAAAAATTATCCAAAACCTTTCTCAAAGGGACCTTTCATCTTAGACCACCTGTGAAATCTCCCTATTCCCCATTCGCTTATATGCCGCTTTGTTAGTTTGCCGTTTTGCGCTATAAAGTTCGATCAAGACTCATGTGAAAGAATGGGTCTTTGATCAGCTAATAGGGAACCACTATTATGATGAACAACACAGAATACAATTTAATGATATACTGCCAGACCCCATTTACACTGGTGACCTAACAAAAATACTCGTTAAATGGGCTAAGGGGCTTAGAAGTCAAAAAATAATACAATATTGTTGACTGGATTTTAACTAAACTATGACTAGAGCAACTAATACACAAATACCAAGCATGCAAACTTTACTATTTGACTCTGCTAAAAGAAGTAAGATATTTATTGAAATCAGTAATATCCTTGATAAAATATTAACAAATACTTCTGTTTTATGTTCTAGTTCAGAAGTCACATACCCTCAGACATCTGAACTGTTATTATTTTGGAGGAATGTTCCTATTTCCAGGCTGATCAACCCAGAGACATGATGTGCCTATACTGGAAATCTGTCCCTGTTTTCAGACTTGATTTACCCCTTCACGCAATTTTCTGAATTCTCTTCAACACCCATGATTTTCTAAGCTGTCTAGTATGCAGAAAACCACAATAAACAATTAATACATATTACTAGTGGCAGCAATACTTTAAAGAATAAAGGACATACATCTTAATCTACTTTTTTCCTTACGCAAAAATAAATGATCTTATGTGGTACAGATGTGTTTAATGTAACATGGCTGGGACAATCCCAACTATTCTTGAATCCAAAAAACTAAATTAATTACATTTACCTCCAATAACCTCCCATCAACTAGCACTGCAATGAGTACCATCTCATCTGACAGCAGCAAAATAGAACAAGTTACCCATAGTAAGTTACTGGGTGTGATCGTAGATGACAAAACTGAAGTTATGTACTCACCATAACAATAGATCTGTGTTGTCTGCTTCTGTCCTTCCTCAATGGATGAGTCTTTGGACCTGTAAAGGATCTGACTTCAGCCACTTTCAAGCTTCAGATCCAGTGATCATGCTCCTGTCCTTACACAAAGTCTTCTTGTAATGAACAAGTGGATCTATACTAAAAGAACAGACAGCCACAGTATCGAATTCCAGTTCATCGAGACCTGAGCATCAGAGAATAAAATTGTTGATAGCCGACTTGTTTGAATCTCACCTCGAGTACATAACTTTTGTATCTGATGTCTCTTTTATCCTTTCCTCAACGGATGCAACAGAGTCTCCAAAACTCTTGGATGGTTTCATGGAAAGATATTCCAGAGCACAGCAGATAACACAGATCTTTTAGTTATGTACTCACCATAACTTCAGATGTTTGGGATCCATCTCGCCTACATTCTGAATGATGGGTTCGGAGCCGATCCCTCGGCTCCGACTCGGCACGCTTATGCCAAAGAGCGAAGTCTCTTATTGGCTGAGCTTACTATATCCCAGGATGCACCACCACCAGTCCCCCAGATCTAGTTTGTCCGCATACATGCACACATGCATACCCTGCTTATATAACATCGTCAGATGAAACAAGATAAAAACAGTGGAGCTCAAAACCGTTCAATCTCTTCTGATCTGCAAGGCAGGGGGAAGGAGGGTGGGTATCAGGAATGTAGGCGAGATGGATCCCAAACATCTGAAGTTATGGTGAGTACATAACTAAAAGATGTTATGTGATCCTATCTCGCCTACATTCTGAATGATGGGACAGCGTCCCTAGCACCTGAATCCTGGGTGGCTCACTGGAAAACACTCCTGAGTACCGTGGAACCAAATGAAGCTCGCCGTCTAGATGCCACAGCCAATTTGTAGTGGGAAATGAAAGTGTGCGGTTGGACCAAGTAGCCGCAGCACAAATTTCCGATATAGCGAGCTTGGAATGAAAGGCTATAGAAGTAGCCATAGCTCTTGTAGAATGAGCTTTGATAGATGATGCAAGTTGTTTATTCAAGAAGAATAGGCCTGAGTTATGCAATCTCTGATCCATTTTGAGATTGTAGCTTTTGTAATGGTTTGGCCCAATTTATTATCTGAAAAGGACACAAACAACTGGTCTGACTTACGAAGTTGCTGAGTCCTGTCTAAATAGAAGCGTAATTGCCTGTGAACATCCAATTTATGGAGAGTATATTCTGCTTCATTAGAGAATTTTGGAAAGAAAACTGGTAGCTCTAGAGATTGTTGAAGACAGAAACTAGAACAGACTTTGGGGACAAAGGATGGATTAGGCCTAAGTGATACTCTATCCTTGTGGAAAATCAAGTACGGTGGTTTAATAGACAGGGCTTGAAGCTCTGAGACTCTCCTTGCAGAGGTAATAGCCACTAAGAAGGCCGTTTTCCAAGACAGATATTTTAATTGCATGTAGCAGCCGGTTCAAAAGGAGGGGATGTTAATGCACGAAGCACCAAATCAAGATTCCACGGAGGTGCAGGATGAAAAACTGGTGGTCTTAACAGAGTGGCACCTTTAATGAACGTTTTACATAGTCTGCTGCTCATCAAAGGAGGATCCGTGGATTCATGGAATTTCGAGATAGCAGCTAGTTGGACTTTAATAGTTGAGACAGAAGATCCCTGATTAAACAGGGATGTTAAGAATTTTAAAACCTCTGGGACAGGAGCAGAGATAGGGTCTAAGCCCTTGAGTTGAGCCCAGATAGCAAACCTCTTCCACTTACTGAGGTACAATTTGTTAGTGGTGGGTTTGTGGGCCGAAGATAAAATCTGAACAACTTCCGGGTCTAGTGTGTGGCTTCTAACTAAGGTTGGAAGTGGAGGAGCCAAGCTGTCAATTTTAGAGATTGAAGGGACTGATGCCAATGTCCCGACTGATGGATTAGCAGATCCGGGATCAGGTCTAAGGTCCACGGATCGACCACTGCATACTTTTTCAGGTAAGGAAACCATATCTGACGAGGCCAGTATGGGGCAATCAGAATCATTGAAGACCCCAGCTGAGAAGCTTTTGAATAACTTTGGAAGGAGTGGAATTGGAGGAAAGGCATAAAGTAGCCCCGTTGGCCAAGGTTGTGCTAGAGCATCCATGGCTGGTACTTCCTGATGTGGAATCAAGGAGAAGAACCTCTGGCACTTGGTGTTTTGTGGAGTTGCAAATAGGTCGCAGCACGGCCCCCATCTCTTGAAAACCTGGGCTGCTACTGTGCGGTTTAGAGACCATTCGTGAGGAGAGAGAATTGTCCTGCTTAATTTGTCCGCCAAAACATTTGACTTTCCGGGATGTGGGTCGCTACCAAGAAGCGGTTGGTAGCTACAGCCCATTCCCACACTCTCATGGCCTCTCTGCAAAGGGGATACGATCTGGTCCCTCCTTGTTTGTTCAGATACCAAACCACCGACATGTTGTCTGTGTGGATGGCGATGATGCCCTGAGGAAGAAACTTGTGTAAGGCCTGTAGGGATAGAAGTACAGCCCTCATCTCCAACACGTTGATGTGGAGAAGAGCTGCCTGGACGCCAGGAGCCCTGAACTAGCCTGCCCAGACAATGCCCCCACCCTATCTGGGAGGCATCTGTCGTCAGGGTAACCACTGGAGGGGGGAGAACAAAGGGTTTTCCCTGATCCAAGTTGGATGTCTGAAGCCACCAGCGAAGGTCCCTTTTGCATATATCCGTAATTATGATGTGATGATTGAGGGGAAGATCCTGAAAGGACCATTGAGTTGACAAGAGCCACTGAAGAATCCTCATGTGTAATCTTGCTAGAGGAACTAAAAGAACCGTGGCAGACATTGAGCCTAAGACCTGTAGGACCATCCTGGCTGGGGCTTTGGATCTCGAGATCAGAGCTTGAACTTGGCCCTGTAAAGTTCGGATCCTTTCGGCAGGAAGAAAGACGCGCATCAATCTTGAGTCTATCTCTGCTCCTATAAACTTTATGCGTTGAGAGGGCAGCAAGACAGATTTTGACCAATTGAATGTAATCCCTAGGGAAACACCCAGGCAGATGGTGGCTTTGAGGTTGTCCATTAGTAGATGCCTGGTGGTGGCAGTCAGGAGCCAGTCGTCGAGATAGGGAAACACTTGGAATCCAAGACTTCTCAGGTGAGCCGTCACTACTGCCAAACACTTGGTGAACACCCTGGGGGCTGTGGTGAGACCAAAGGGCAGAGCACAAAATTGGTAATGACTGACTCCCAGGCTGAAGCGCAGATACCTTCTGGACGCCTGATGTATCGGAATGTGATAATAGGCGTCCTTGAGGTCTATGGAGCACATCCAAACATCCTTCTCCAACAACGGGAGAATGGATTGTAATGTGACCATCCTGAATCTGGTTTCCGTGACGGAATGGTTCAGTCTGCTGAGATCCAATATTGGTCTCAGGTCCCCTGTCTTTTGGCACTAAAAGAACCTGGAGTAATTTCCTGATCCGATCTGGTCTGTGGGGACCGGTTGGATGACTCCTTTTTCTAGCAGCTTTAAAGCTTCTGCGGCTGCTATTTCCCTTTGACTGGGTGGTGGGTCCGGGATTCTCTTGGACGGAGGGGTGAGTCTTTGAATGGGATGGTGTAACCTCCGGCACGATCCAAGCACCCATCTGTCCTGAGTGATTAACTCCCAGGCTTTTAGGTGCTTGGCAACGACACCCGACTGGCTCGAGCAGCACAGCCGGGCAATCCCTCATGTCGAGTGGGAGGCTGAAGAGCCACGAAAGGACTCAAGGGTCTCCAGAATTGCGGGCCCTCTGCCGCCTCTGGGACGGCGTCTCCCTGAAAAATTTCCCCGTCCTCTGCCTCTGGACGGGGAATCTTCCTGCTGTTGGGAGAAAAACTTGCGAGATTTTCGGAACCACATTTTCCCCCCTCCTTTGGCCTTGGGGTAAGGCCGAAAGGGAGTGGAATAACGGGCCCCTACGGCAGATAACGTTTTTCCCTCTTGCTCACAGCGGGTAAGGGTGTCTTTCACCTTGGGTCCAAACAATGAGGACCCATCAAAGGAAGCGTCGGCGAAGGAAGACTTGAAGGCCTCCGCAAACTGACACAAGCGGAGCCAGGCTTGTCTCCGTAGAGCCACGCCTGTGCCTGCCGCTCTACCCGCCCCTTCGGCCGCATAGGAAATGAGCCTCATGGACGAGTTAGAGATTGACGTGAGGATAGCCAACTGAGAGCTAACGGACTGGGCTAGCTGCTCAGGTAGGTTACCCGAGAGGGAATCTGACAACTCCTTGACCAGATCCCTCTGAAGCCTGGTAAAATGTGCCAAATAATTCAGAGACCTTAAGGTAAAGGCCGCTGAAGTCAGGGTGCGCTTCCCGTACCTATCCATACTCCTAGACTCCTTATTAGGAGGATGGATGGACGTTGAAGCCTCTGCCACGTCCTGTTGTGTAGCAGATGCCACCACCATGGCATCTACAGCCACGCCTTTAGTAAGGAACTCCTTCTCGGGGGGAGCAGATAAAAATTTATTTGGACGAGAAGGGACTGGTTCCACGGTATCTGGATGTTCCCACACCCTTCGACAAACTAAATCCAGAAGCTCGAAGGGCGGAGACACCCAGGAGGCGGAGGGCTGAGCCCCAAAGGCCTTGAGGAGCACTGATTCGTCCGCAGAGGGGGGTTTGGATATCCAGCCGCCTCGTTGTTTGAGGATCTCTAAGATGTCTGCAAATGAGACATCATCCGAGGACGACTTCGGGGACCCCTCCGCATCATCCATATCAGTGTCCGATGTAATAGACTCGGGGGAGTCCACGTGCTTCCTCTTGCACAATCTCTTCCTTGGGGGTTCCTCTGAAGACAACTCCGAAGAACCCTCAGGAGGAGGGGAACCCCCACTGGGGGTAACCTCAGGCCTCGGGACTCCGCTGGCTGCGGACAGGGGAACTGCCAAAGACCCAGTCTCCACGCCCAGGGAAGGTGCTGGTAAAACCGGAGAGATGGCCGAAGAGGACTTGGCCAAGGCACTCCTCATGGCCCTGAAAGCCGGACCCCCAGAATCCTGGGAGTGTCCGGACTCCGGAGCCGTGATAGCCGACGGAAGTCCCGCAGCCGAAGCACCGAGGGGGAGGCTCGGAACCGAAAGCATAGGTCCCGAAACATCACCCCGGGTCCAGCCGAAGAAGTCCGCGTACTAAACTCGGACCCGAAGGCCCGGGTTGGAGTAAGGGTCGGAGCCGACCCTAAGATCTCCACCGGCTCCAACAGCACCTGCTCCGACGGAGCCGAAGCGGTCGGAGGAGGAATGGCAACGGGGTGGGCCAAGGTCATCGGCTCCGAAACCAGCTGGGTCGGAACCGAAACAAATTTTTGGAAGACTGGGGACTGGAACAGCCTTTGGAGCACCCTGTCTATATCAGAATCCGACATCCTCGAAGACCGAGAGGAAACAGAACGGGTTCGAGAAGGCCTCTCCATCGGCCCCAAAGGGCTAGGGGACCGGCTCCGAGGCGACTCGATGAGTATCGGCGCCGAGGGAATACTCACAGCAGATTCCATCGGTGCCGAGGTAGACTTCGGCGCCGAGGAGGAAGTGTCTGAGCGGGCGACCCTTGTCGGCTCCGAGAGCAGTGGAGCCGACGAAGGTGACCCGCCTCGATGCCCCAGCCATCGGCTCCGAAGCCAGAGGAGTCGATACTGGTGGCATCGAGGCAGACCGTTCAACCTCGGCTCCAAGTCTTTGGAGCCAAGGAGAGGCCTGCCTAAGTTTCTTGGCACTTTCGGGTCCGACGGACTGGTCGGAACCAAGCCCTTTTCTTTTTGGTTGGAGCAGGAGAGGATGCCAAGGCTTCTTCAAAGGAAGGTTTAACTAACCCCTTAAGAATCAATTTATTTTTCCTCTCCTGGAGGACCCTTGAGGAAAAAGCGTGACATACACTGCATGACTCCTGCAAGTGCTTTGCCCCAAGACAATATACACAGAGCGAATGATCGTCTGTGATAGACATTTTAAACCCACATTTTGAACATTTTTTAAAGCCCGAAGGCCTAGGGGTTTGAGACATGATGATACACAAATCTAGTCACTCTGACAGGAAAGTACACTAAATTTTTACTGCTGATAAATCTAAGCTTACAGTAATAACTAATGTAAACACTTCCTGCAAAAAAGAACAGGTAACTCTAATCAATTATATAATTACTAGAGACCCTGTAAATATTGAGGTTGACAGTCCGGGAAGGCCCTGGATGGCCGAAAACAAACTGAACCCAATCACACACAACAATTCCAAATCCAAATCGTACACAAAGTTAGCGATAGCCGTTAAAACAGCTTTTGTGAGCAAAAACAGCAAAAAACTGACAGAAAAGTTAGTTAATAAAACTACTTAGCCCAGCCAGCTCGAGACCACGTCTTCGCAGGGAAGCGGCAAACGAGATCTGGGGGACTGGTGGTGGTGCATCCTGGGATATAGTAAGCTCAGCCAATAAGAGACTTCGCTCTTTGGCATAAGCGTGCCGAGTCGGAGCCGAGGGATCGGCTCCGAACCCATCATTCAGAATGTAGGCGAGATAGGATCACATAACATCTATTGTTATGGTAAGTACGACTGGATGGGAGATAGGAAATTCACCCCGGGGAATCACATCAGTCGCTCTGCTAGACAGGGGTCCAGGGAAGTAAATACTGTGGGAATAAATAGCCAGGGAATTGTTATGGCTAGGCTTGTATAGGCCCTAGGCCCTATGAAACTATAGGAGGCTCTTGACTTTGACTGTAAGTCCAACTTATACTGTAAGACAAAGATGTGAACCTTGGACAAAGTAGCGATAGTAAAAATGTCAAGAGCTGCCATGTAGAAGGCGGGTGTAGAAGAAGCTACAGCTGTTGGCGTATGAGGCTTGGGAGTTTTAGATAAGGGCAAACCCCCTTCTTTGTAAGCATAAGCAATACAGTCTGAAAGTCAGTGAGATCGTCACTTTGATATTAATATCCCATGGTATAACCGATTCCCTGAGTGGAGGATGGAGAAGAAAAGTACCTCTAAGAAAAACTTTGGAAAGCCTGAGAGGTGCAATGGGAGTGTGATGTTCCTCAATATGAAAAGAAGAAATAGCGACCATCTGCACTTTGATAGTGGAATAGCCATCTCCATCCTGAAAAAGAGATGCTAGTAACTCTAGGCTAACTGGGAGCAGAGCTGAAAAGGGATCTAACTTTTTGCTAGAGGCCCAGATGGAAAATCTCTTCCATTTGCTTTTGTAGATCTTCCTGGTGAAAGGTATCCGAGAAGAGGTCAAAATATGAATGACACAGGCAGAAAGCCTGGACTGTCTCTATCCATCACTGGAACTGAGAAACCATGTGGTTAGTCGGAGGGACTGAATGTCCAAGTGAGGCAACCATGATGCATTAGACACTAGATTCGGTACTGGGTCCAGAACCCAGGGAGGGTGTACTAGATGAGGAGAGAAAAAGGGAAACCACACATGTACAGGCCGGTAAGGGTCGATAAGGAGCAATGTGACCTTCCTTGCCAGAGCTTTCTGTAGAACTTTTGACATTACAGGGATAGGTAAAAAGCATAAAGAAGTCTGAGGAGTGAATTGTGGACCAGAGCATCCCTCAGTGACCCCCCCCCCCCCACAGATGATTAGGGCAAAGTATTTGCTGCACTTGGAGTTGTGGAGAGATGCAAACAAGTTACAGCACTGGTCAGCCCCAACAGCTGAATATTTGCTCTGCTACTGCTGGATTAAGGAACCACCCATGAAGGAGTAGGATAGACCTGTTCAACTTGTCCAACAATACACTAGACTTTCCCTGAATGTGCGCCATAATCAGAAAATGGTGGGAAGATATCCCCGATTGCCACATCCTCATGGCCTCTCAACATAAGGGTAAGACTGAGTTTCCCTCTTGTTTGCTGATGTACCAAACCACCAACATGTTGAATGTTTGGGCAGAAATTATACTGAAGAGGAGAGAGTTTTGAAATGCCTGCAATGTCAGAAGGGCTGCTCTCATCTCCAAAATGCTAATGTGAAGGCTGGCCTCTGCCAGGGACCATGTGCCTTGAACTGTCTTTCCCAGCAAATTCTTTCCAGCCCAGGTGGGAAATGTCTGTGGTCACTGTGGCTTAGGCATAAGAGTACAACAAAAGGACATCCATGAACTGCATACAGTGTCTCCAGTCCAACCACTCCAGATGTGGGATTTGCAAAGGTCCATTACAGACACTAAAAAAGACATGGGATGTTGCCTGATAGACCACTGACTGGACAAGGTCCACTGAAGAACTCTCATGTGATAACTAGGCAGCAGGACCAGGGTAGTAAGCATCCTGGAGGCTGACTGAGCACATCCAGTTGTTTTATAATAGAACAGACTGTACTGTGACCATCAGAATTTTGTTTGCTTTACGAACTTGTTTAGATAGTTGAGATCCAGGACTGGCCTTATGTCCCCATTTTTCTTTGGCAATAAAAGGAATTTTGAGTAAAATCTAGATCCTCTCTGGTCTGGTGTGACCTCTTGCATAACTCAATTCATTAAAAGCTTCCTTATTTCTGAAACGGCTGCTTTCCTTTGCTAGGGTGGAACATAAGGGAGTTTCTTCATGGGAATAGAGGGAGACAGAATGGGAATGAGATAGCCTCTAGTTATTATCCTTTTCACCCATACATCTTGGATGATGGATGTTCTGCTCTGTGGGTGCAGGGATAAACACTACCAACTGCATCCGGGAGCTCAAAAGGCAAACCACCTCTTGACGGCAATGTCCACCATTAGAGTTCCCCCTCTGCTGCAACGGCTCTGTCTCCAGAATTGTCAGGAAAGAGCCCTTGTGACTTACGGAACCAAAGCTTTTTACCACCCTTCTGGTTGCTTGAGAAGGCCCTCAGGGGATAGAAAACTTGACTCCTACAGCAGACAGGTCTTACTGTCTTGTTCCCTTCTGGAATGTGTTTCTTTGACTTTGAGAGTATTGCTTCATCATAATTGTTTATAAAGGACATTTTGAAATGTTCTGCAAAGTCACATAGCTGCATCCAGGCATGTCTCCTAATGGTAATACCAGTGCCCACTGCTCCAGAAGTGCCTTCTGTGGCACTTGAGTTCAGATGACAAAGGTCGCTGAAGCACAGACTTGCTTCCTGAACAACACATGGGACTACTTCAGTGGCTGGTCAGTGGAGCCCTATTCTGCCAGTTTCTTTTTGGTGGCTGCTGCCACCACCACCACAGAATCCAAATCAGGGCCCTTGGTCCAGTGACAGCAATCCTTTGGTGACACAAGAAACTTGTCAGGCTTATGAGGGATAGGCTTGACTATGTCTGGTTTCTTCTATACCCATTTACAGATTAGGTCTACCATTTCATGTGAGAAGATCCACCCAAGAGGAAGTTGAGCAAGTCACAAAAAAGTCTCAAGGAGTACTGACTCATCTTGGGAAGGTGCTTCAGTGGACCCCCACTTTCTGTTAGAGCAGCTCCAAACTTTCTCAAACGCGACATTGTTATGAGGGGATCTACTAGAGCCTTCCCCTTCATCAAAGTCAATAACTTCTGTAAGTGATTCCTGAGGGGAATCAATATGCCTTCTTTTACACTTGTGCTTCCAGCGCACCTCTTCAGCAGGATGTTCCAGAGAGGACTCAGAAGCTGATGGGGTTCCTCAACAAGAAATGGCTCAAGTCTTTTGGGTACTGGCTGTCCCATGGGGACCAGCTGTGCAGGCTCAGGACCCACGAAAATCCTGCAGGGGAAGGAAGGATCAGAGCTTGAAAGGAAAGTCTGCTCTTTGGATCGAGACAGCACTCTTTGGAAAGCTTGGAAGCCTGAGCCCGAGACAGATCCAGGGAGCTTCACTGAGGGAGCTCAGACCCCCTAGGGAACACTCATCCTGAGGAACTGTTCAGCTCAAATCAAAAACAGATGTCAGAGCCAAGCTGTCCAATGCTAAAGCCCTGACGGGAAGGAATGGATCCAAAGGTCTCAGCCCCAAACCAACCCTCTAGGACCTAACATCGAATACTAAATTCCAACATTCAGAAGACTCCGAAATAGTCAGAGCCGAGTAGAAGTAGACCATGTCTTTAGCCCTGCTGAAGAAATATCCAGAGGGAGCTCAGATCTGATGGCACCGATGCTGCAGAGTGGATAGGGGAAGGAGCTACAGTGAGGTGAAGAAATTACTCCCCCAGATTTGACAGGGGTCAGAGCCAGAAGGACTGCCTACTGGATCTGGGTCTTGAGAAATTTCCTCATCATCCTGTTCACATCAACTTGGGAGAGACTCCTAGTGGAGCTGGCTGAGCGAAGGGAAGAAGCAAAGGAAGAAGGCCTGGAGATCCAGTGAAAAGATCTCCATTTTTTCAAGAGAGATCCTAACTGTGGGAATATCGGCTCTGGGGAAAACCATGGCTGAAAAAAAGATGTGGAGCTACAGATCGGCTGAGGATCGGTTCTGAGACCAAAACTGGTTTGGAGGATTTTGTAACCTTTGGAAAAGAAACACAGGAAGGACAGAGTTCAGAGGACCACCTTTTAGCAACTTTTGTTTTTTTTTTTCTTTTTTCTCTAGGTTTCTCACTCCTACCATGATCAGCCAGCTTCTTGAAAGGTGGAGAAGAAGCAGAGGAGCCAGAAGACTTAGAAGGGTTACCTCCATTTAGAACCAACTTGTTACAGCACTCAACAATAGCCTAATGGCCAAAAGCCTCACAAATGCTACATCGGGCTTCCAGATGTGCAGCATCCAAACAACAGACACACTTCTGAAGAGTATCAGAATTTGGCATTTTATGGCCATAAGCCATGGACTGTTTGAAACTCAAACATTGTTCAGACAATGTAACCAGTAAGCAGCAACAACCACCACCACAATTCCCAAAGAAAACCCGTCAGTTAAAACAAAGCAATGGCTGAGAGTCTAAGAAAGATATGCCCAAAAGGGCATCTAAGAGAAAAGAACCTCAACAAAGTTTTTTTTATTATATTAAGGGAGGGATATAAAGGCAAGGCAGGAACTCCTGATGTTTAGAAGGAAAAAGAGATAGACAAGATAACAGCAGTAATAAGAAATAATAGTTCACTTATCTCCCTAAAATAAAATGGAGCACGATGGACCATACAGAAGTATGTCAGACCCCACTCTGATGGACCTCCTGCATATCCACAAAAACAAGAATTACTCATTCTAAAGACTTAAACCTTGCCTGTGATATACACAAGACCTGCTGGAAAGACAGCTACATATCCCAGAGATTACCCCATTGCTGGAACAGGCTCCCCAGCCATGTGAAGCAGAGCTGAGCTCCTCCTTAACCAAGTGCAACTTGGACAATAGGAAGGGGAACAGGAAATCTATCCCTCATTTGGCACCTATGTTTCTAATGGACACAGACAACCTGTAAATGGTTCATCTCCTAGGCCCTAGCTTGCAAATGTTTCATCTCCCAAGCCTCTACTTAGACTTATCAAGGGTATCAGAACTTGTAAGAGATTTTGGATGTATGGCTAGGCTTAAAAAGGCCCTTGTGGTTGCTAGCCTAGTAAACACCTATGAACCATGCCTGTAGTGTCTGGTGGCAAATGACAGGTGAGGTAATTTGCTCGTTACAAAATTATTATGGTTAAGGGGAGGAGTCTGAGCAGTGGATCCATTGCTTAGAATTGGCCAAAATGCTCCAAAGATCAATCCATTGAGGAGCAGACAGAAGACACAACATCATATCAAATGTTACTAGCATATCAGTGTTGCTGTCCAAAAATGTACCAAAAAGTATGCCATTTCTCTCTGGCCACAGCAGGAAGCTAACTGCAATAATCTGTGTTACCTAGCCAGTTTTATGCATCTACAATTTTCACTAATCTTCTGGCTACACTAATGAACAAGCTTGAACTATGTTATAATACAAATAAGTAAATTTGCATAATTCACAAAACGAGAAACTCAGTAGGAAAAAACCACTTTAATGCAAACAGCAAAGCTTTCGGATACAATCCTTCATCAATACTAAAATACAAAAGTTCTTACTCTTTATATATAGGTCCAAACAGGTCATATGACCGACAGCCAAAAGATCATATGATCTGAATATTTAAATACACCAATATAAGACAAATATAAAAAATAAAAATTAAAAATAAAAATTAAAAAATAAAAATTATAAAATATTATATATATAAAAAAACATGTGTAGAACATATAAAACATGCTAGTACAAATACATATGTCAATAGCAAATGTATTGTTAAAAGGATATATATATATATATATATATATATATATATATACATATATACATTTTATTAAATTTGCATATCACAATCTAGACCTACTGAGCTTAACCAAAACTGGTTTGAGGCTAACCATACAATTTAAGCCAGGTACAGAATCACTGGCGAGCCTCAAAATCCACCCATATTCTTTAATTTCCAAGGTGTTATTTATATCCCCACCTCTGGGGGAAGGCTGAACAGAATCTATGGCCCTAAACTTAAAAGAATGTTGCTGTCCACACTCCAATATATGTCTATATAAGGCATTCCTAACTATACATCTCCTGATATCAGATTTGTGTTCTGTGATCCTTTCCTTAAGCTTACGTGTAGTTTTTCCTACATAGGACTCACAGGCTACACAAGTAGCCAGGTATACCACGTGCGCTGTTGCACAAGTCGCTGCTAGATTAAACTTAAACGTCATCCTATTTACCGGATGTACAAATGTGCCAGTCTCATCATCAATAATATCCTTGCAACATGAGCAATTATAGCATTTATGTGTGCCAGAACCACCAAATGGGGATATGATATTACTAGTAGGGAAGTCTTTATAGCACAATGAACTCTTAAGAGTTCTCATATTTCTATAGGCGAAGTCAGGTCGATTACCTAATATTGCTTTCAAATCATTAGAGGCCATTAAAATTAGCCAGTTCTTAGATACAATTTGTTTAATAGAAGGTGTTCTCATACTGAAAGAAGTCACATACCTAATTACTGCTTCATGTAAACTGGATGTAATATTATCCCCCACATCTGGAGTATTTGTGAGAAAAATTGGCCTCAGCACCGTCTTTCTATCCTCCAACACTTTCCTTTTCTCATCAAGCAATAACATATCATCATATCCACTAAAGGCAAAATCTGCTAGCATGTTATCCAACTGTTTATCAAAGTAGTAATCATCGGTATTGAATCTACTCAGTCTACATAACTGGGACCTTACAGTGCTTCTAAAAGTATGTGGTGCATGCATGCTGCTAGCATGTGTATATCTCCCCGCACAAACATCTTTCCTATGTAAATTTGTCTGTATAAGGCCTCCTTCAAGTATCAAGTTAATATCCAGAAAAGTAATTTCAGTTTCTGAATAGCACATTTTGAATTTTAAAAAAGAAGATGCTGAATTTAGATAAGCCACATACTCATTCAAATCTACCAGTGTGCCTTCCCAAAGCAAAAAACAGTCGTCAACAAAACGCTGAAAAAACTTAATATTGTGTCTATATGGGTTAGTATCACTAAAAAAGTATTTTCTTTCCCACTGGTAAAGTACCAAATTAGCGTACGTATTGGCTACGGAAGTACCCATAGCCACACCCGTAAGCTGGAGGTACAAAGAATCATCAAAAAGAAAAACATTATTCTTTAATATGACATCCATAAGACTACATATATTTTCAATTTTTTCAAAATTCGGACTGGGACACGATACCAAGAATTCCCTTAATAACTCAATACCAGCATCAATCGGGATGACCGTAAACAAAGATACAATATCCAGTGTAACCAAATAATACTTCTTAACGGCCAAATCTACTTTTCCTATACTATACCAAACCTTTAACTTTTGCAGAAAATCGATGGTATCTCGCAGAATAGAATCACATTCAATAAGGAATGGTTGGAGTTGTCCATGCAAATAAATAGATATGGGCTCAGTCACCCAACCAGCACCTGAGACAATAGGTCTCATAGGTGGATCACTCATAGACTTGTGAATTTTAGGAATGCCATAAAGTTGTGGAGTTACAGGGCAAGAGACAGTCAAATAATTAAATAAATCTATATCTATGTCACCGTGCAATTGCAGTTCATAAATGACCATGTTCACATACGCAATGCATTTTTTACATCCATACAGGTAATACATTTAAATGCAGCATCATCTAAAAGCAAAAGGGACATAGCTGAAATATATTTGGCCCTCTCCATAAGCATCCTTTTAACAATACATTTGCTATTGACATATGTTATTTGTACTAGCATGTTTTATATGTTCTACATATGTTTTTTATATATATATTTTATAATTTTTATTTTTTAATTTTTATTTTTTTAATTTTAATTTTTTTATTTTCTATTTTTTATTTTTTATATTTTTTTAATTTTTATTTTTTATTTTTTATATTTGTCTTATATTGGTGTATTTAAATATTCAGATCATATGATCTTTTGGCTGTCAGTCATATGACCTGTTTGGACCTATATATAAAGAGTAAGAACTTTTGTATTTTAGTATTATTGAAGGATTGTATCCGAATTTTTTTCCTACTGAGTTTCTCGTTTTGTGAATTTGGAAGTTGGCACCTGTTTTTTTAAATTTGCTTAATCTAACCTCCCAAACCAAACTCATTATTATATTCGCTTGCAGAACCTGAACTGGCTAGAAATGCCACACCACATATTGTATATACAGCTCCTAACACACAAAATACCACACCATCCCTCAAACACCTCATCCTCAGACATCAGCAATACAATAAACTGATGCAAACACAAGGAACCTTTGGTCAAAGGACCAACACTTAACAGAATCCCAAAAATCCAGCAACTCACATGGGGATTCTTCATACTTAGTAAGCTCAACTAAACTACAGAACAGCATTCCCTTAACCATCCCTTAAATAAACAATATCCTCACTTTTAAGACCAACCTCAAACTTTTAAATCATACTGGAATTTGCAAATGTCCTGAATCATCAGGTTAAAAATACCCAAATGCTCATGATTTCCTCCTCTTACTACTAAACCATTTCTTCCACACTGACTCTTTATGTCTTCCTCCTCCCATGAGAAACATTGAGGCTTCTGTTCTTTTATTAACTTAGAAATCAACATGATTATAGACGCATATGAAATTACTTTAGCTACCAAATTTGGATACACTCCATTGCTTAGTAATGTTATTGCGTTTATACTGATAAGTTCCTGCTTTGGTTACGTTCTGTAACATACACCAATGGAACCTCTTTGAATTTACTAAACTTTATGTTTTTGTGTGATATTTCCTGTTTATTCAATTTTAATGAATTTCAGTATTTGTATACATAATTTATTTAGACTTTGTTTAAACTTTGTTATATTGTACATCTACTATTTACTGGAGCTCTTTTCCTCTGGCCTCCAATGAAATCAGACATTGTATCCAGTCAGAATTTCCTAGTAAACAAAAGCAAATAAAATACATAAATACAGCCTGAAAAAAAGAAAATTATACAAAGTACCCCAGACCTAGAAATTATCAGATTTTCTCAGGCAAATGGCTGACTATCAGGCAAACTTCTGGCTGAAGGAAAACATTGTCTATGTTTGGCAAATTCATCCCATTATATAAAAAATATAGTTGTGTAGGAACTTACCATAACAGTAGATGCCTCATGGATCACTGTTGCAGTATTTCAGTAATGATGGGATATCTCACTAAGGTAACCAAATGTTCCCCTGGGGTACCAATCTAAAAACCTTCCCTATAGTTACAGGATTAAGGGTACATAAATGGATGTATGAGTGCAAAATCCTCAGGCTGTCTTGACGCCAGTCCGAATGTAGGTCTTGCACATGATCTATTTTTCATGTGGTTGTTCTTGTTACTCTGCCTTCTCTTTTTCACATGAGTGCCTCACTGGAGCTTTAGACATCTATGCCAACAATGCCGGCCAACATACCTTACTCTGGAGGATAAAACTGAAATTTCCAAAAGCAGAGATGGAAGAATCTTTTTTTAAAACCCAGCTTGCTAGATTCTTAATGACTGAAGCAAAGTGGATAATGTTAAACTAGGACACTTAAGTTGGCAATAAGTTGTTACTGTTTTTCTTACAATTTTCAGGCAAGTTTCTAGGTTTAGCTGTGGCTAGTTTAACATGCAAAGGTCTGCTGTATCTAATAGCTAGGCTGTCAGTGATTTAATTCTGTTGAAAACCTGCTTGTTACTTAAATCTCTTGCATATTTATTGGTGCATAGTATGATGCATTCCCCTCAGCATTTTTTATAATGTGTAACTGAACTTATTTTTTAAGGATCATATTTAAGAATAATATTAATTTCTAGAAAATAATATAACTGACTTTTTAATGAGCTCATGAGGTTAAGTAACTACCGTCTTTTGAAAATAAATACAACTGTTACTTTAAGAAACAATGTTATTTGTTAATCTGTTCGTTGGTTTAAGAAACAATGTTGCTTGCTACTCTGTTCATACCCTAAGCCTAAAGAATGTCTTTTTCTGGTGGAAGAATGGGATGTCTGCCATTCAATATTCTGAGCTGTGTCTTTCCTTTATGTTATCTGAGTAAGTGGATGGATCCATACAGTCCTTTTTTTTTTTTTTTTTTTTTTTTTTTACAGTTATGACCTATAAAGAAATACAAAACAGAAAACATGAACATTAAATTATTATGAACTTAAAAAAACTGACAGAAGCACTTCTGATCAAACACTTGTGCAAAGCAGTACTCAAAAAATGCAAGACATTTCAGCACAGTAGTACAAATCCTGTGCAATGCAGTAAGAATTTTAAACTAAGATGCTGGCGTGCAGTTGTTGATATGGCAGCATGAATACTATACCATGCCCATGAGAACACATCCAGATATGGAAAGCTTTTCACATCTTTAGAAAATAATGCCTTATCCTCATGCTTGGTCTTATTTATTAAATAAAAGAAGCTGAGTAAGTGGAGTTAGTATGGAAGAATGGATGTGCATGTATGTTATGGAACAGATAAAATAAGTGCAGCAAAGAAGGTGAAAAGAATATTTTCTGGAAGTTCATACAATGATGTTAATAGGTGGGTCCAAGGTGCATGAAGTAACGGTGACTTCCAAGAGTGCTGGAAAACTGCTGCACTCGGAAGTGGAAGGAAAGACTACCATCTGAAGAACTTGCTGAATATGAACAACAAAAAATTAGTTTACCAAGGCAGCTCTAGCAAATGAAGTTTAGAAGAATTTTTATTGCAAAAGTTATTTTAAGTCAAGAAAGCAAAAGGCAGCAGAATCCAAGCTGATGACATTACTTGTCAACTCTTCCAGTGGTAGTATTATTCAGTTTGCTCCTTCCCTCTGCAATTCTATTTTATTATTCAGTCTAAAGATGAAAACTCTGCTGGAGCTGAGTTATTCCTATCATTTTTATGTTTTCAATATTTTCTTTATGTGAATTTGTAATGGGGTTTTATAAGAAAAGGGGCAACTAAATTTACTTGTCAGAGAATTTAAAACCTTACTTCAGCATAGTCCACAGAACACAGGTGCCAGCAGATATTAAAGAGTTGTAGGGCACACAGAAGAAGGGATACTGCACTTCAGTCAAATAAAGTAGATCCCTATCATTAAGGTCAACACTGACGTGTGGATGGGGATCTGTAAAATTCGCTCCAGGGCTGTCTCTGCACATGCCCTTATTTACAACGGAAGTAAGTAGTGAGCATTGCAGGGACTGGATTACAAAATGTCTAATGGACTAATTGTATAGTATAAAACTACAAAACCACAGACTTATTAATTTGAATAAAAGTGACAACAGTAAAACTTATTTCTAAACAGCCCAGAAATTGGGCTGTGGTGTAGGTTGTATGTAAAGTTCATACAGTGCTAAAACGATGCACAAAAATAGCTGTGGTTTACACAAATTTTACTACTTCAAGAGCAGTGCTAGTGCAAAGCAACAGTAGCAAACAGTTACAAAAGGAACTTACTCTCTATTTAATCACATTTGGGATAATTTACTTGGATCTATAAATCATGAATGCTTTCCAACAAATATTACTTGTTATAGAAAGCGTTATTTTTGCCTCTTTCTTGTAAAATAAATAGCAACAGTGATGGAGTTGCATTAGTTTTAGCAAACCAATTACTTCATAAGGAACTTAAGTCAAAAATCTTAACTCAAAAACTGAATAATTTTCTACTTATTATTTCTGAACTGATTGTGGTGAGCTGTACAACTATATTGCATTAAAAATGAGAAGTATAGTAGAGAGATGATTATCCGAACTAATTGAGACCTAGAGTAGTTTGGATAATCAAACTGTTCAGATAATAAAACACACATTGAACTAGATAAAAAATTTCTAAAATCTTGTTTTCTTCAGCAGGCAGGGAATACACTTTTCAACCGTTCAGTTATTCCAGTGGACAATAAAAAAGAAGTTATGTCTTACCATAGCATTCTATCTGTGTTGTTTCATCTTCTTTCATTCATCACTGATGGGTTCAGTTCCAAGCCCACGGAACCTAGTCGGCCTTTTTAAAAAGCTCGCACCAGCCAAAAAAACTCTCAAGGTAAGTCTCTACCCAGAATGCCCTTCTCCCTGTTACCTCAGATCGCGTTTGCTACAGAAAAAGAAGTAAAGCCGAGGCCACTTCTGTGCAAGTACGCTAGGGGACCACTTAGATCCAAAGCATCCCCCAGGAGCCTTTGGAGGGTGAAGGAGGGTGGGAAGTGATGAATGAAAGAAGATGAACGACACAGATGGAACGTTAAGGTAAGACACAACTTCTTTATCTGATGCTGTTCATCTTCTTTCCATTCATCACTGATGGGACAGAATCCCAAGCTACCTTGAGGTCCATGGATGGCCCTTATGGAAAAACATTCTCGAGTACCACTGAGCCAAAGGCAGCTCTCCCTCTGGAGACCAAATCTAATTTGTAATAATTGATAAAGGTATGAGGCTTAGCCCAAGTAGCTGAAGCGCAGATGTCATCCATGGAAGCCCTGGAATGGAATGCTACAGATGTTGCCATAGTTCTAGTGGAGTGAGCTTTAACTTTTGGCATAAGTTCATTATTAGGGGAATAGATGAAACATATGCATTCCCTTAGCCATCTTGCAATGTAACCTTGGAAACGGCCTCTCCCATTTTGGGTCCAGAAAAGGAGATGAAAAGCTGTTCAGATTCATGGATAGGTTTGGTCCTGTCAAGGTAAAATCTCAATTCTATGTAAGTCTAAGGAGTGAAGGCAGTACTCTCCTCTATTGGCACAATTCGGAAAGAACACTGGCAGGTCAATGGTCTGGTTAATGGAGAATTCAGAAACAACTCTGGGAAGAAAGGCTGGATTCATCCGAAGTGACACTCTGTCTTTATGAAAGCCCAGATAGGGCCTCTTGATACACAATGCCTGCAGCTCAGAGACTCTTCTGGCAGAGGTGATGACTACCAAGAACAAGGATTTCCAAGACAAAAACTTTAGGTCACACTTTGCAGTAGGTTCAAAAGGTTTTTGAGTCAAAGACTGAAGGACAAGAGTGAGATTCCATGGTTCCACAGGCTGTCTGACAGGAGGCCTGATATGAAAGGTCCCCTTGAGGAAAGCCTTGCAAAGGCATAAAGAGATAAGAGGGGTGCCATCTATATCATTGTGGAAATTGCCGCTAGATGTACTCATACCGTTATCAAAAAACTTAGCCAAGTATTGAAGCACTGCAGTAACTGGAGCTGAATACAGGTCTAGCATGTTATCCTTGGACCATACGGAGAACCTTTTCCATTTATCCTGATATAGTCTTCTGGTGGATGGTTTGTGAGAGGCCAGAATGATGTCACAAACAGGCGAGGAGAGATTAGCTTGCCTGGTGACTAGTGGAAGTGGAGAAACCAAGCTGTCAGCTTGAGACTGGACAGATTTGGGTGACTCAGCCCTTGGGGGTAAGTAATCAGATCTGGTAGAGGGTCCATAATCCATGGTGGGTATAGTAGGTGAGGAAGAAGGAAGGGGGAACCAAACTTGTCAAGGCCAGAATGGAGCTATGAGGATCACCTTGCATCTCAACCGAAGCGCTCTCTTTAGAAACTGTGGAATCAGAGGGATGGGAGGATAAGCGTAAAGAAGTCCTGTGGGCCAATCGTGGATCAGAGCGTCCCTCGGTGACTCCCACTCTGGGGGAAATAAGGCGAAATAGCTGCTGCACTTGGTGTCTGATGGAGAAGCAAAAGGATCGCAGCAAGGCTGGCCCAGTGGCTGAAGATTACTGACACCACCTAAGGGTTGAGAGACCACTAATGAGGCATGAGGATGCATCTGCTCAGTTTGTCCGCAATCATGTTGGAGCTCCTCGGGATATGCATTGCTATCAGAAAGCGGCTGGAAGCTATCGCCCACTGCCAAATTCTCACAGCTTTTTGACACAGGGAGTAGGACTTGGTTCCTCCTTGCTTGCTGACATACCAGACCACTGACATATTGTCTGACTGAATTGCAATTGTCCCAGAAGGGAGAGCTGAATGGAAGGCCTGCAACGCTAACAGCACAGCTCGCAGTTCCACAACATTGATATGCAGGTGGACCATGTGCCTTGGACAGTCTTTCCCTGGAAATGCCCCCCCACTCGATCAGGGAAGCATTCGTGGTCACAATGGCTGTGGGCTGAGGAGATTGAAATGGATGATTCCAAAGTTCTATGTCTGGCCTCATCCACCAAAGCAGGTCCTGTTTGCAGAAGCTGGTTATTCGAATCTGGTAACCGAGGGGGTGACAGTTTGGAAACCACTTACACAGAAGAAGCCACTGCAGAATCCACATATGTAGCTTTGCTACAGGCACTATTGGGATTGATGCTGCCATAGAACCTAGGGCCTGAAGAACTTCCCTTGCAGAGACTGTTGTTTGAGAGAGCATCACCCAGAGCTGAAGCCTCAATCGATGGAGTCTGTGAGTTGGGAGTGATACCAGACAGAACTGAGTACTGAACAATGCTCCAATGAACTCTATTTGTTGTGTAGGGATAAGGTTTGATTTCTCCCAATGTATTGTCATTCCCAACAATTTTGCCAGAGAGAGAGAGTATAATGCAGTGCTGTTACCAGAAGATGCTCGGTGGGGGTGGTAAGGAGCCAGTCATCCAGATATGGAAACACCCAGAATCCTTTTAGTCTCAAGTGAGCTGTTACCACTACCATGCATTTCGTGAACACTCTGGGGGCTGTAGAGAAACTGAAAAGCAGGATATGGAATTGATAATGACTGGCTCCTAGCCAGAAGCGAACCAGACTCCTGGAGTGTTTGTCTATCTTGATGTGGTAATACACATCCTGGAGATCTATAGACCACATCCAATTGCCTTCTCTGAAAAAGGGGAGAATGGACTGAACCGTGACCATCTGGAATTTAGTTTGGGTGACAGACTTGTTTAAGCTGCTAAGATCTAAAATGGGTCTCCGGTCCCCTGTCTTTTTTGGCACCAAAAAGAATCTCGAGTAAAATCCGGACGTACGCTGGCCTGGTGGGACTGGTTGGATTATTCTTTTTTGAGATAGCTTTATAATCTCTGAAGCTGCTTCTTCTCTTTGACTGGGTGGAATGTCGGGAAGTTTTCTTGGAAAATTTGGCTGACAAGAAAGAGGAATGGTGTAACCTCTGGTGATAATGCTCTGCACCCAACGATCAGTGGTGATAGATTGCCAGGCAGCTTGGTGCAGAGAGAAACGACCTCTGACTGGTTCCAGAGGTAAGCAATTGGGCTGCTCCTCAGTAGCGCTGATAAGGCTGTCCAGAGAAAGAGTCCCTGGAGCTTTGGTTACAATGACTCCCTCTGCCTCTATAGGGGTGTCTTTCGGAACTGTTACCTTCTCTGCCTCTGGGGGTATCATCAACACGTGCGGCACAGAAAGGACCCTGAGATTTCTTATGCCACATTTTTCCACTCCTCTGATTCCTGGAGAAGATACGTTGAGGGTTGGAAAACCATAGGCCTATGGCAGACAGGGTTTTTCTATCTTGCTCGGACCTGGTTAGCGTGTCCTTCACTTTGGAGTCAAAAAGGGACGAAGCTTCGATGGGAGCATTCAGAAAGGAAGACTTGAAGAGATCCGTGAGGTCACAAATGCGCATCCAGGCATGACGTCTCATAATCCCCGAACCTGCTGCTCTAGCCACCCCTTCAGTTGCATGTGACAGCAACCTCATGGATGAGTTGGATATTGATTCCAGGGTTGCGGGCTGCAAGGCCACTTTGTCCCTGACCTCATCAGACAACTGTCCTGCAAGCGTCCCAGAGAGTTCGGAGATCAAGTCCCTCTGGAGCCTCGTAAAATGTGCCAAATAATTCAGGGACCACATAGCAAAGGTCCCTGATGCAAAAAACATGCTTCCCAAGTCTGTCCACTGCCCGGGACTCCCTGTTGGGTGGGTGGACAGCAGGACTTTCCTCAGCCAAGTCCTTTTTTGTGGCTGTTGCCACCACCATAGCATCAACTGGTAACCCTTTGGACCAATGCGGGTTCTCCTTGGGAGGGGAAAGAATTTTGTCTGGTCTCCAAGGGATCGCCTCAATGGAATCAGGGTTCTTTCAAGTGAGCTGCACGACAAGCTGGACGAGCTCATCGGCAGGCGGGATCACCCAAGAGGTAGAAGGCTATGCACGAAAAGCCTGCAGGACTCCTCAGACAAAGGGTTGGAGGGTTTCCAGCCACCTGTCTGCTTTAACATTTCAAGGATGTCTCCGAAGGAGACATCATCAGGAGGTGACTGTGGGGACCCTTCACCATCATCATAATCCATGTTTTCCATTAAGGACTCCTCGGGTGAGTCCATGTGCTTCCTCTTGCACGTCTTCTTTCGAGGAGGCTTCTCAGTGGGGGGCTCTGAGGAGGACTCGAAAGAGCAGGTACCCTGAACAGGGGTGTCCTGTGGCTTCTCTGCCCAGTGTCCCAGGGGGGGGTCTATGACAGCTGTAAGCTCAGGGGGTGAAAACGGGTTCCGACATCAAAGGAGTGCTGCCAGAAGCAAGAGCCCTCTCCATCGCGCAGAAGGCAGACCTGCCTGAAGAGGGATGGGAGTCAGGAATCGAGAAAGACAACTGCAGGACCGGGGTCACACCCCGCTCCGACCCGCCCCATGGATGGAGCCTCAAGCAGGATCGGCGCAGACGTGGCTATCGGTGTAGAGGATGGAACTGAGGAGATAGGTGGCTCCATAGCCTGGGCTGATGCACCCGTCCCCCAATCCCCAGATTGAAAAAAGACAGGTTCAGCGGGAACCGAATACCAAAGGGACAAACTCAGAGCCGGAGTGAGATGCACCGTAGGCACCGAGGTGATGGGTTCCAAGAAGTATGTCAGAGCAGAAGGCTTAGGAACCGAGATGGTCAAAGGAGGAGTGTAAGATGGAGTTGTGGATAAGACAACCCAAGTCCTGCAGGTGGATGGGTCTTAGAAAGTGAGGGAATCCCCCTGGCTAACAACAGCTGGTCTAC
Source organism: Protopterus annectens (assembly GCF_019279795.1). Lineage (NCBI taxonomy): Eukaryota > Metazoa > Chordata > Ceratodontiformes > Protopteridae > Protopterus > Protopterus annectens. The sequence goes on from NC_056736.1 coordinate 358,924,831, forward strand.
AAGACGCACCACATCGTGTTCCGAAAGGCTCCTAGTGGATCTAGTGGATACTCCGGATGGGAAGTCAGGACGTTTGATGAAGGGGCTATACGCTTGGCCCAGAAACGGATCTACAGAAGGGGAGTATCGGGTCCATGGTGCAATGTCTGCCGGGACCGAAGTCTCTAGTTTTGAGACTGGAAGTAAAGGGGTCAAATCCAGTGAGGTCAGTACAACGCTCGGTACCAAAGTGGCACTTGGAGCTGAAACGGTCGGTTCCAAAAATGGAAAGTAATGGCGTAGTCGAAGGTGTGTCCGAGCCGAAGTGGCCACAGGTGCCGAAGTCGAAATAGGCATAGTAAGGTCTATGATCGGTGACGAAACAAGTGCCAGTATCAAAGGTTTTGAGATGGTCAGAGCCGAAGAGGCAGATTTATGCCCCTAAGATAACTTTGGGAGCTTTGATTTCCCAGGCTTGCTCTGATCACCTGATGGTGAAGAAAGAACAGAGTGGGATCTCTTTCTGTTCTTAGAAGGAGGGGTTGAGACCTCCATTGTAGAAATGGCCTCTGAGACGGGAGACTTGAGTAACCATTTCAGAATGAGTTTATTTTTGCTCTCATTAAGAGAGCGTTGACTGAAACTCTGACAAATGTCACATGGAGGCTGCACCGAAAGGTGGGGCACTCCCAAACAGTATACACAGTCATCATGAGAATCATTATAAGGTAACTTGCCCTTACTTTAAGTGCAATGCTTAAAACCTGAAGTACCCTTCTTATCTGACATCTTGACACATAAAACACCACAGGCCAACTGTATAATTCAACTAAAATATCAACTCCGTTCAAAAAAGTCACAAATATAACAATACACTGGTATATAGAGAAAAGAAGGGAAACACCTGAATAAAAGTCAAAGCTAATAGGTTAAACAATACCAACTATGATATTGAAGAAATACCACAAGGGTAAGGGAGGAAAGGTCATATCAACAATGGTACTTGAAAGTTTACCAACGGTAACAACAGGTAGAGAGGAAAAACAAGGTTAGACAGAAGAAAAAAACACTAGAAATACTAATCGCTTAATAAAATATGAAGATATCCAAAATTTTTCGCACAAATATCAAAAAAAGTTTCACTTGGCTGAGAGCTCGGCTGAAACGCGGCTTTACGCCTACGTGGCAAATGAGATCTGAGGTAACAGGGAGAAGGGCATTCTGGGTAGAGATTTAGCTACAGAGTTTTTGGGCTGGTGCGAGCTTGAGAAAAAGGTCAACTCTGTTCCGAAGGCTCGGAACCAAACCCATCAGTGATGAATGGAAAGAAGATTAACAACATCAGATGAATATTTTTCACACGAGTGGACTACAAGCTCAAAAAAGACACACAAGGAAATACATATAATATTTACATATTCAGCCTTTATGATTTCTCCCACCTGAAAACTTTGGAAAGCTACTTTTAGACAATTGAAATTTCGGATAATCAATGTTCAGATAATCGACTCTCTACTGTATAAGTAATTATGTTTGTGGGATTTAAAGGGATAACATCTGCCTTTCAGATCTAGTGCTGTTTGTCTATGCTAAAGCATATGGCAGAGAAAAAAAAATGGATGCAAGGGACTGGTTAAATGACAAAAACAAATTTATCTGTCAATGGCTTCCCTTAGTAACACAGGCCATGGGTGAGAGTATCACAATTCCTTCCTGCCCCAAAATCTTCCCTTCTACTCAAAGCAGGCCAAAAGAAAGAGAGGATTCAAATTAAGCACATTTTAAAAGAAGGATATGCATTCAAGAAAATGAAGTATTGAAATTTAATTTTGTAGATCTCTACTGGGTGACTGTATCAAGGTCATTTGAGCTTATGACCCCTTATAAGAAAGAACTACAGCAACACTTATAATGAGTACAAGACATACCTGGGCAAACCTCACTGAAATTAGACTATGCTTCTAAGAGAGGGCAAAGCTTTTCACTCATTATAAAAATGGAGGATAAATTGGTGTTAGGTTGCAGCAAACATCTAAAATCTCAAAAATATTTGAAAGCAGATTGTACCCAGGCCTGGAGAAATCTGACTCTTTAACCTTCACTGTTGTGGTATTTGCGGGCTATGGGTAAAACAAGCCTTACCCATGGCTGGATGGTGATTATTTATTTTTTGTTGTTTTATTAGTATAATGCATTTATTCCACTGTGTCTTTTCGCTCAGCCTTGTAGTCCTCACTCACAATCACACCCCACCCTGAAACAGGACTATATTATAGCACAACACACAGTCCAACCATATTTTATTGCGACACTATACTACTGGTAGGTTAAGTGTGGAATATCACACAAAATCAAGCTAGGTATCTTTCTGTTTTGAATTAGGTCCACGCCCTATAGTAACCGCAACCAGAGATGATAAACCTTTTTAATATTTTCAAAAAAGATGACCATACTAAAGAAAACTGTGGCCAAGACACACTTAATAAATAAACTCAATAATTTATTTACGTGTAAGAATCTTTCAAGACTGCAGGCTACGTAGAAGGATATAATTAGAAAAGTACAGTGCTCAGACTCATACAGGGCTTCCCAGTGGGAGTGGATATGCATCAGGGTTCAGTTCTGAGCTCACTACTCTTCATACTGGAGATGGACTACATTAGCAAACAGGTCAAACGGGAGAAATCATCAAAGCTGCTGTATGCAATAGACTCTGAACAGAAGCTTTATAAATGATAGGGAAGTAAAATAAAAAAGTCAAGGCATCCAGTATGAAAGTGAGTACAGATAACAGAGCTACCATACAGCTAATGGGGAAAATCAGAAAAATAAGAAAATTGAAAAAGAAGGGAAAATAGTGGTACAGGTTAACAGCTTCAGGTATCTGGGGGACAGTTCAAGAGAAGGGAAGTCTAAATGATGATATCAAAGCTAAAATCACAGGAGCTGCAGTGAACTAGCACTGAGTGTCTGGGGTGGTGTGTGACAGGAGGATGTTAAAGAGGCTGGATAATAATGTACTGTATACAAAACAGTGGTGTGACCAGCACTTCTGAATGGTACAGAAACCTGGGTGGTGAAGGCAGAGTAGTTGAGGAAGCTAGAAGTGATGGAGAAATGTTTGAGATGGGTGATACAATGCACATTGTGGGACAGGTGAAGAAATAAGGGCATTAACTCCATTTGCATAGGTCAAAGAGAAAAAATTAAAGTGGTTTGGGCACATGTGCCAGCCTGGGATGACATAACTAACAGACCTCGATGCTTTGACAGAGATGGTCTTCATCTGTCACCCCTGGGATTTTGGCTACTGGATAAGGCTCTTGCCAGCCCCAGAGTGGCTTTTTTTAGGCAATGTCTCAAGGAAAAATTTCCTGATGTAAAAACTCCAGCTAGAAACAACCTCAGGGTTATGCTATTACATGCTAGGAGTCTAAACATGAAACTGCACTCACTAAAACAGTCCTCACCTTGGAAGACACAGACATTTGTGCAATCACAGAGATCTGGTCAGAGTTTGTGGATATTATCCCAGCCATACAGGGTTACACCTACTTCCACATATTCAGACCACAAACTGAAGGCGTGAAAACTAAAGGAGGCAGTGTATCAATTTTCATTAAAGATACATACACCTCCAGATTCGTCAAACAGCATGATTCCCTGGAGATACTTCAGGTGCAATTAACTGTTAGTAGGACACCAATTCAAGTCAATGCCAGCTACAGGACCCCTCCATGAATCAAAATACCCACTCCATCTATTTGGATCTTCTCGAGTCTATCAAGATACATCCCAACACCATGGTTTTGGGTGACTTTAACTATCCATTCATTGACTGGGTAAATTACTCCTGCTCAAACTCACCTGCCCAAAGGTTCCTCGACTTTGTTAACTCCAATGCCATGGACACGCTGGTTGACACCCCCACAACGAGTGCCAAAATCCTGGATCTCGTGCTTACCAATATATGGGACCACTGCAACATCCTCACTTTGAGGTCTTCCCTGGTGAGATCTGACCACAAATCAGTCTCATTTGAAGTAACTATCACACCTGACCCCCCCCCCCCCAGCAGCAACTACACTAAAAAACTTCTCCAAAGTAGATTGTAACCTCTTACAGGATGGTATAAATAGCTTCTCTGCACTGCCTCCTTCAGATGTAACTGGCAACTATGCAGAGTTCTACACCAATGCTTTATACAAACACCTGTATAACTGCACTGACTCGGCTATACCTGATAGGACCAAAACAAGCTCCTCAAGGAAGAGCAAACCTGCCTGGTGGACAACTGCCATTAACAGGCTTTACAATAAGAGGAAGAAATTGCTATCTAAGAATAAGAGGGAGTGAGCCCTAAACTGGAAACACTCCATCATCAGCTTAAATGAGCAAATAAGACTTCTTGTGAGGTCCTCCAAAGCAAACTACAAATCCAAATTAGCTTCCTCAACTAAGGTCAACCATAAGGCATTCTTTAGCTACATCCGTAACCTAAACGGAAAGGCCCAGATGTGTGCCGAACAGGTAGTTAATGATACCACATACACAGAGCCTGTGGACATAGCTAACCTGTTGGCCGACAGGTTCTGTGAAAACTTTACTCCCTTGTCCGTATCACACGTGCCCCATCCCTACCACCTGTCCTCTACCTTGCATCTCTAATGAGCAGGTCGATAACGTCCCCTCTAAGGCCGGGAACACAGCATCTATGGGACCTGATAACATCTCAAGCTGTGTCCTACATTGGCTCCAACAAGAATTAGCAACACCGTTGGTTACTCTTCTCAATCATAGTCTAAGCAGCGGCTTCATCCCAGCTGAATGGAAAATGGCCACCGTTACTCCCTTTCACAAAGATGGTGCTTCCACTGACCTCAGGAACTATAGACCTATCAGCTTGACTAGCCTTATCTGCAAGGCCATGAAGCGAATCATCATGGAACTTATCAAAGATTGAAACAATACTAATTTCATGAACTTTAATCGTACTTTGACTTAGGAATGGGGTCCATTCCTGTCATGGTATTAGAAACCCAAAAGAATTGAAGAAATTAAAAAAGACAGAGACCTTATCAACAAAGATATAGATAATCTCTGAACACTTGACCCTACTCAGTTCAGATCTGTCAAAGGGAGATCATGCCTGTTAAACCTGGTGGGCTTCTTTAAGACAGTCAACAAGACACTGGATGGGGGGAAATCTGTGCATATAGCCTACCTAGACTTAGCCAAGGCATCTGACACTATCCCTCACTCGGGCATCATTCACAAACTCACCCAGCTAGGTATCAACCCTTACACTGTTAGATTGTCACTAACTGGCTCACTGATAGAACCCATACACTCAAAATAGGGGAATCTACCTCCAACAGCAGACCTGTAAGCAGTGGTATTCTACAGGATCAGTCCTGGGATCTCTACTGTTTGTAATCTATTTATCTGAAGTACAAGCAAAAACCAAAGGTCTGTGGTTGACAAACTCTGCTGATGAATGCAAACTGGGAGCGGTCGCAGAATCTCCAAAGGATGTCAACATCCTACAAGAGGGTCTTAGGCAAACAAATGATTGGTACCTAGGTCAAGGCCTTAAACTCAATGGAAAAAGTGTATTATCATCCCTTTCGGTAACGGCAACGATCCTGCTACCATATCAATAACAGCACCTTACGTACGCACTCAGTGGTGAGAAACCTGGGCACGAAGGTTGACAGCAACCTTACCTTTGGCCAACTTGTCTCCACAGTGGTAAGAAGGGCATTCTATATTGCTCATCTCATAAGTAAAGGCATTGCATCCAGAAAAAAAAAAGAAGTTATAACTTCCCTGTACTCTTCGCTCATAAGGCCAATAATTGAGTACAACCCCCTTCTGGTATGTACCTTTCCAAGCACTTGAAGCAATTGGAGTGACCACAAAGGTTCCTCACAAGGAAAATTCTAGATCTTCAGCATCTGTCCTAAGTGGATCTTCTGAAATCACTGTCACTTTATTTTGTATCACACAGACTATTCAAAGGTGATCTCCGCTTTGCATACAAGGCAATCTCTGACCCTTCTTTACTGGAAATGCCACTTCTCCACAAGTCAAATGGTACACAGGTTACTCGCTCTAAAGACCTTACCCTGGTGTATATTAACAGAATCTGCTTGAGGGACAGATTTGTCTCTCAGAGGTTACCAAACTTTTGGAACAGACTCTAACTTCAAATAAAACAGAGCACCTCATTGGCCTTCTTCAAATGCAATCTGGACGACTGGATGGGTAACCGTAAATTCACCCCATGGGTTCCATCTGTGTCCATCCTAGACAGAGACAATAGGTGCTGACTGTTGAAATAAGGGTAGAGCTTGCTAGCCTAGTAACTTCCTATGACCCTATGTGCAGAAAAGCAAAAGGCAACCTGGTGAAGATGGTTTGAGGGACAGGAAGAAGACAAGAGAAAACAAGGTCATCCACCAAAGAGATGTACTGATTGTAAAAGAGAAGATGTGCAACAGTTGGGCATGACTGTTGAAGGAAGGTAAGAGAGTGGTACTGAACTAAGTGAGATGGCGACAGTTGACGCGACACTGTGGCCCAGTGTTGAAAATATGAAAAAGGGTGTAAAGCCAATCATGAATGTTTCAAGAGATGCAAGACAGTGGATGTACTATGTGCAGGCCCAAAGGTTATATTAGAACACAGACTTCAAGATGCAAGAGTAGGCCTGCCCACTGGCCAATCCAACAAATACTTGGGATCAACAGTTCAGAGTAATGGTGAGTGTGGAAGAGAAGTATAGAAGAGAGTACAGGGAGGGTAGAGTGGATGGAGGAGAGTGTCAGGAGTGATTTGTGACACACGGGTACCAGTAAGAGTGAAAGGGAAGGTCTACATGAGGGTAGTGAGACCAGCTATGTTATATGGGTTGGAGACAGTGGCATTGACAAAAAGGCAGGAGTCAGAGCTTGACGTGGCAGAGTTGAAGATGTTAAGATTTGCACTGGGTGTGACAAGGATGGACAGGACTAGGAATCAGTTTACTATCAAAAGGTTGAATTTCATATGGTCTGATGTTCATCTGATCAACCCATATGGTCGACACATGAATATTAAGTAGTTCATTTGGTTGACAGGAAGTGCATGCAAATTACCTGTCAACATTATGTTGACAACAGGGCAAGGACATACCCTTGTCAGTACTGTTGTGTGATCTTGGACTTGTAATATATAAGGAGAAGGTGGTGTGGGGGGGTGCACAGCCTTCCTGCAAAAACACTAATGTTAGTGTTGCGGGTGTTTTTCGACCATTTAAACTTTGACATTTTTTTTCAGTATTTTGAATGGAGCAGGGGGTGTGGGGGCCCCTGCAAAAACACTACTGTTAGTGTTGCAGGTGTTTTTCGACCATTTAAACTTTGACATTTTTTTTTCAGTATTTTGAATGTTCGGTGTAATGACTTTCGACGTTATGACTGTCAACCATATGAATTTCAACATTTTGATAGTAAACCTTAGGAATCCATATATTAAAGAGCTAGCTCAGGTCGGATGGTTTGGAGACAAAGCCAGAGAGAGGAGACTATGTTGGTTTGGACATGTGCTGAGGAGGGATGCTGAATATATTGGCAGGAGGATGCTAATGATGGAGCTGCCAGGTAAGAGGAAAAGAGGAAGACCTAAGATAAGGTTTATGGATGTGGTGTGAGATGACAGGCAGGGGGCTGGTGTGACACAACAAGATGCAGAGTACAGGAAGAAATGGAAACAGATGATCTGCTATGGTGACCCGTTATGAGAACAAAAGACTTGGAGACAAATTTTGCTCTTCTAATTATTAATACCTTTCTCTATCACCTATGTCATTTCTTCTGCGCTGATTCATTTCAGTATGATTGATGTTGACATACAATAATATACTTAAGTTCTACATCACATAGCGGGTTGTATCCAAAACATCATTTTCCTCTCACTGACTTACAACTAATGGTGTATAATTTTAGACATTGAAATCTTTGATCATACCTCACATTTCTACTTGATTCAAAGTTTCTTGTAACTTTATTTAAACACATTCTAAACTCAGTAGATATCCATATGAGTAAAGTGCTGCATTTAAGTTGTATTCATCCATAATAGTAGATATTCAAATTCCTCCCTGCTGCAGTAGCCTATCTTCCTGTTACTACCACATTGCTAGATTCGCCACAGGTATGGCATACAGGACTCACCATTACAACAACCTAAACTTGATTGGCTGGAATTTCTTTCCCTTTTAAAGCTCAACCAGCTTACAGCACAACACAAAATACTCAACCATTCTAACAATACCCCAACCCTCAAGAGCATTATTAGCCCACATAATGCTATTAGGCCACTTCGTTCACCCAATAAACTATTAGTTCTAACCCCAAAATCCAACAATACAGCAGGTGATTCCCTGTTTGCTAACTCAGTTGGTAAAGTCTGGAACCTTCTTCCTGCAACTCTTACCCAAGAAACATCTCTTCCCCTATTTAAAAAATGCCCCAAAATATACTTTAAAACTAACTGGCTCTGCCCCTGCCTAAACCCTGACTAACCCAATCCAACAACTTGGTCTTTCTCTACCTATCAGACTATCAGCAAGCAGATATTCCACTCATCTGTTGTGTCATGTCATAATGTACAGTTATGCCTGCTGAGTTTATCCTTACTGTATACTGTAGTGTTTTCCTGTTGTGCTTTAAATTTGTGAAAAGATCTATTTCATATTTTATTCTTGCTCTGCTAACCATTAGCATATGCCTGTGTATTCCCACTGTGTTAAACCTGAAATGTTGTATCTAAACCCTTTGTACTATTGTACTATTGTACTATTACTATCGTTGTGGAGCTTTTCTCCCCAGGCCTCCGCTGAAACTGGACATGTATCCAGTCAGACTTTCCCGGTCAACAAATTTAAAATAAAATAAAATAAAATAAATAAATAAATTTAGGCTGTATGGGTTGTTTCCTGCCGAAGAAACAAAAAATGAAAAGCTTCACAAAGCTCTGGCTCCCTCCCATACCTTCACTCTGAATGCTTCTTGACTTTCTTCAGCACTTTCTTGCCCATACACAGAATGAAGAGTCTAACAATCCTGAACTAATAAACAATGATTTTATATATCTATCTATTTTATATATATATATATATATATATATATATATATATATATATATATATATGTATATGTGTATATATGTTTGTATATATATATATAGAGAGAGAGAGAGACAGAGCGTGGAAACACAAAGAACCTCAATTTATTCACAATTACAAGTACATACAAGACTAAGGGGATGAAGGGTGGGTGCACCTACTGTATCATTACTATTGCTACAGTAGCCTTTTGGCTATATGGGGCAATTACCAAAGCCTATCCAACCTAGGAGGAGGAAGGATATGGATCTAGGAGCTCCTGAAGAATGGTCCTTGCAAAGCTTGACCTAAAACTCAAAATGGCATCCAGTTTTTAATGCTTTGTACAAGTATGTACGAAGGAGCATGCAGCTGCCTCTAGAATGCTTCTAGTTCAAAATGTGTCAGTTCATAATCTGTTAGTACCTCTTCTGCTGCTACTTCTTCTTTAAGTTTCCTGGCAACACTAGACTTAAAAGATGTTTTACAGAACACATTTGTCTGATACTGTTGCCAAAAAGAAAAATGGAGAGTTAAGACTTTCTGGAAAAAAAAATAGCCCAGGATAGGAGTAGGAGTAGGAGTAGGGGTGGGGGTGGGGGTGGGGTGGAGTCACTAGGTCCCTTGAATAGTCATTCAGATGTGTTGGAATGTCCTTAATTTTGGGAGGTTATAGACTTTTTTCTGGAACTCCATTGCCATTTCTTCTTACTCATCTGTTTACCTGCATTTTGTTGAGACTGTTAATTTTTTTTCAACAAAACTGAATGACAAGAAAGAAAATTTAGAAAAGGAGGGCTGAAAATCTTAAGAGATTCCCTGGATCAGGTTGCCCTTTTATCACACTTTTTGATCACCTTTGCAGCAGAGAGGGCCAAAGCACTAAATCTCTACCCAATAGAGAATTTAAAATGTCATTTTATTATAATGTGGAAGGTCCTGAGAATGCATCATTGTAACCCCCCCCCCCCCAAAAAAAAAAATAATACCAGTGGTCATAGCCCTGGAAGAAGCATTAACAGAGTCATACACACACTGTAAACAATGAGTAGTGACCTGTGCAATATAAAAAACTAAGTTAGTTAAAGCACATTTTTATTCACAGGTAGAAATTGTAGAAAAAACTTTCCTCATACATTCACAATTTGTCAGAACAAATTTTAACATAGGAGCCTGACAATTCAAAATTCTGAAAATTAAAGTTGCAGAAGTATACACTTTTTCCCCACACCTATTAATAATTTTCCCATCCTTATCAGAAAGAGTAAGACTGAAAATGACTAAGTGCTTAGCAGCAGTGGGATTATCTAAAACTATAGTTGCTGGGTGAGGTTTAGGAACAGCATTTACAAATTTAAGAGAGCGAGGGACTTTATGCATCCTATCTGCCTTTTTAAGGTCAGATGGCTGTCTATTAGAAAAAGTGCAGGCAGTAACATACACATCTTCTGAAGCAGACAGAACAGGAGGAATGGGTGTACGTTTTGGAAAATGATTCTGTAACAACTCTCAGTATTTTCAGAGGGACTGAGAATCCACAGTGTTCTCCCACTGAAATCACTGGCACATTCAAGCAGTAGTTTCAGAGATGAGAGAAACCCCCCACACGGTGAGTCAGAAAAGTACAGTTGTGTACACTTACTATAAATGTAGATGTTCGATTGTATTCACTGTTGCAGTCATTACATTTGGGTAATCTGCTGGCAGGTTGCCCTCAGTCAGCCTGATTAACAAAGTCTTGGGACCTGCATCGGTTGCTGTCCCTTCTTCCATGACGTCAGGGGTATAAAACATGCATCCAACGCCATTACATCAGTTTTTCTTGCCCCAGATGTCAGGTGCCCCCTGATGGGGAGCAAATACAATTAAAAACACAAAAATATACCTCCAACCAAAAGCAAATACACCAAAAAGGCTTTTAAGCATAGTAAAAGAAGGTAGAGGTATAGCCAGAGAAAGTAGTGGGCTGGAGGGAGGGTAACCAGGACAGCAACAGTGAATACACTCTAACATCTACATTTATGGTAAGTGTACATAACTGTACTATGTTCTTCGAGTTTCACTGTTGCAGTCATTACATTTGGGTAGATTCCCAAAGCTATGGTTGGGAAGAGGAGTTTATACAGCATTAGGGCCAGCTATAAGGCCCTGCAAAACAGCAGTGGCAAAGCCAGCTCTGGATTTAGAGAAAATTGGTGAATGATAATGCTTGGTGAAAGTATGTACAAAACTCCAGGTAGCAGCTTATAGAATATCCCTGCTAGGAACACCTCTGAGACACCTCTGAGAAAGACTGCAGAAGTAGATGCAGCCATGGTATAGTGAGATCTGATCCCCTGGGGTATAGGTTTTTCCATGGTGCTTATAACAGAAATGAATGCAATGGCTTATCCATTTAGCAATGGTTTGTTTTGAAATAGCCATCCCCTCTGCCCCTGCTGCAAATGCTACCAGCAATTGTTCAGATTTTCTTCATGATTTAGTCCTGTCCAAGTAGAACCTAAGTTGTCTGTGCACATCCAAGGAATGCAGAATCCGTTCCTTTTTGTTATGTGGATTGGGAAAGAAGGATAGCAAATGAATGGACTGATTAAGAACCACACTGGAAACCACCTTGGGCATGAAGGAAGGATTGGACCTCAGAGATACTCTGTTCGCATGAAAGATGATGAAAGGCTCCACTGCCATAAGGGCCTGTAATTTCGATATCTTCTAGGTGAAGTGATTGCTAAAAGGAAGGCTGTTTTCTAAGAAAGAAATTTTAAGTCTGCAGTAGCAGCTGGCTCAAAAGGAAGTAGAGTGAGGTTTTCCAAAACAAAGTTAAGATCCCAGGCAGGAGTAGGAGCTCTCCTGGGTGGTCTCAAGTTCTTTGCCCCTCTGAGATACTGCTTGAGCAGGGGATGAGAGAAGAGGGGTGGTTCTGTGTTATAGTGAGATGAAATAGCTGAAGCGTGGATTTTAATAGAGGAAAAAGACTGGCCCTTGAGAAGCATCTCAGTTAAGTATTGCAAAATCTGAGGGAAACTGGGCGCTGCTGTGCTCATCCCTAAAGACTAGTTCCAGGCACAGAATCTTTTCCATTTGTCAGCATAAGATTTTCTAGTACTAGGTCTTCTCACCTCCAAGATGGCATCCATCACAGGTTTGTTTAGGGATGATAAGGGTGAATTTAAGTGATTAGCCACGCTGCAAGATTCAATGTTGGAAGCTGAGGGTGCAGAATATGGTTCTCCTGCTGAGACAGCAAGGAAGGGGTCTGAGGCATGTGCCATGGAGATATTTGTGACACACTGAGCAGGAGTGGGTACAAGTGTTAGCGTGGCCAGTCTGGTGCAATCAAAATCATTCTTGGTTTGTCCTATTTGACTTTTAGCAGAACTTTGGAGAGCAGAGGCAGAGGGGGAAAGGCGTAAACTGACAGGTTTTTCCAGCTGAAGGACAGAGCATCCACTTTCCAGGCTTTTTTGTGGGGAGTCCTTGTGCAAAACTTGTCCAACTGGTAGTTCTGGGGGGAGGCAAACAGATCTATGTCTGGGCTCCCCCATTTGCTTGTCAACATGTTGAAAATCCGTGGTTCCAGTTTCCACTCGTGTGGGTCCATGAGATTTCTGCTTAGTTCGTCTGCCAGTGTATTCAATTTTCCTGGCAGGAATTGAGCTTGTAGGTGCACTTGGTAGCTCAAGGCTGTGTTCCACAATGCCATGGCTAGTCTGCAGAGGGGGTAAGAATGTGCACCCCCCCCCTGCTTGTTTATGTACCACAAAACTGTGGTGTTGTCAGTCTTTACCATTAGTTGTCCTGGAAGAATGTAGTCCTTGAAGGCTGTCAGAGCATTCTGTACCACTAACATTTCTTTTTGATTGATATGCAGGTGCATTTGATTTGGGTTCCATTTGCCCTGAATGCACTTTCCTGCCAGGTGAGCCCCCCATGCATTGACTGATGCATCTGTAGTTAGGGTTTGGGCAGCAGGGGGTAGTGTGAATGGCATTCCCTTGTTTTGGTGGTAGGCCTCTGCCCACCATAGGAATTCCAGGCATAGGCAAGGTATGACAGGAATCATTGTTTCCAGGCTGTGACAATGTTGACTCCATAGACTTTTTAAGTACCACTGTAGTTTCCTCATATGCAGTCTTGCATATGGAATTAGAAGAATGCAGGAGGCCGTGAACCCCAAGGCTGGCAGTATTTGTCTTGCAGATAGCAGGTTTTTGGGGCCACTTGTTTGAAGTAAGTTACCAATTGAATTTGCTTCTCTGGCATGAGGAAAGCCATCTGGGCAGTTGTATTCAAGCTTGCACCCAGGAATGTAATCTGTTGAGAGGGTACCAGTTGTGATTTCTTTTCGTTTATAGTGCACCCCAGACAAGTCAGATGACTTAGGAGTATGCCCTGGTTTTCTGCCTGAATTAGACAACCGTCCAGGTATGGATATATTTGAATGTTTCTTTGCCTGAAAAATGCAATAACTGGAGGCAGGCACTTTGTGAATACCCTGGGCGCAGTAGACAAGCCAAAGGGCAGTGCAGAGAACTGATAATGCAAGTAGCCTGCTTTGAAGTGTAGGTGTCTTCTGCAAGATTCCCTGATTGGGATGTGCAAGTATGCTTCTTTTAAATCTAGAGTTGCCAACTAGGCATCTTTGCCTAGCATAGGAAGTAACTGGTGAAGAGTCAGCATCTTGAATTTTGGAATGTCCAGAAAGGTGTTTAGAGTAAACAGGTCCAGAATTGGACGCCATGAATTGTCTTTTCTGGGTACCAGAAAAAGCCTGGAATAGAAACCCTGTCCCTTTTCCTCTTCTGGTACTGGGTGAATAGCCCCCATGTTTAAGAGGGAAGTACTTGTTTTTGAGCCACTTCCCACTGACTTGGGGGCAGATCTGGCCATCCGTTTGGTGTTGGCAACGTGTGGAAATGAAATTTGTATCCCTGGAACATTATGCTTAAAACCCATTTGTCCTGGGTTATGAGTTCCCAGTTCTTTGCATGAAGAGCAATCTTTCCCCCTAAAGGGGCGGCTAAAAGTAAGTGCTTGGTAATTTTAAAAGGAAGTCATTGAGACCGTTTACCATAGGGGGGTGTCTTGTTATTTCCAGATTTGGAAGTGGAGGCCTCCCATTGCTTAGATCTGAGAGTCCCCTGGGACTGAAACCTGGTGCTTTTGGTGTGTCTGGGTTTGGCTTGAGAGGAGCTGGAAAAGACCAATTCTTAGTAGGCCAGTGCCTACTAAATCTTGGAGATTGCACTTGTAAGAAATCTTTAACAGTGTGCATAGATTTAGCTTTATCTTCCATCTTTTTTAGAATTTCTTCAGCCTTATTGCGAAACAAGCGGTCCTGATTTAAAGGAGCATCGAACAATTTCGCTTTAACATGATCAGGCAAAGATTGCTCCTTAAGCCAAACATGCTTGCTAAGCACAGAACCAGTAACAGCAGCCCTGCACGAGGCTTCTAAATAATCAAAACCACATTGCAAAGTATGTTTTCCAACTTGTTCAGCAGAATGCAATAAATCCTGTAAATCTTTATTTTCCAAACAGTCAGGAATCAACATAATTTGCTGTTTAAGCAGTCCAATAGTATGCTGTTGATATTTTAACATATGAAATTTGCAGTTTAAAGCCCTGATTGCCAAGGTTGCAGAAGTATAAACCTTCTTACTCCATCTAACCAGCACCCTGGAGTTTCTATCAGAAGGGGTAGGATTTTTAGCAGTAGAAGCCTTAATGTCCTTGGGCCCCTAAGAAATGGTTTCTGGATCTGCAACAGGATTTTTGAAAAGGAACTTGTGGGACTCAGGAACCCTGTAGTATCTGTCAAGTTTACTAGGAGCCAGAGACAGGGAATCGGGGGCCATACTGGATTCTGAAAACACATCATCAACAATGTCTAGGACAGGAGGTATAGCCAAAGGCCTATGCTCAAGTAGAAGAAGGAAATCCCTAAGCCTCTTTTTTGAATCAGAAAATTCCTGTCTTTCCCAGTGGAAATGCTCCCTTAAGGTATGTAAAGTTTCCCCAAAAGAAAAATCCTCAGGAGGGGAAGCAGAGGGAATGGAATCCTCTGCATCAGAATCCTCATAAGTAGGTATGGACAAATCCAGGTCATTAGAAGAGTCAGAATATACAGAAATCTGATCGGAAGATTCATAATCAAACTCAGCCCTAGACCTCTTGGGGGGGGGGGTGACTACCCCTGATTACAGTAATTAAATCTTCAGCCATTTTGATCATTTGTTTTTTAGGCATAGGGGCCTAAACATGTGGCCTGGGCATCGTTTTTTTAGACATAGATCGAGATTTAGACCTTAGTAAAGAAGGTGGAGTCGGTTTAATATGCAAGTCTGTAGGCCTGAATACACCCCCAGAAGCCAGTGCCTGTACAGCGGCTCCGAACCTATCCAAGGTAGAGACATCCACGGGTTCCGTAGGTGAAGCATCTCGTGGCATATCAGACTCCAAATGGGTCTCAGTAGAGGCCTGTGAATCAGAATTAGCAGGTATCAGGGTTTGCGAAAGTGCCTCACTGAGTATCAGCGAACTGGTGACTGGCTTAGGAGAAGCGTCGTCAGCAGTTTTTGACCCCGGCAGCCTGTCTCTGTCTTTACTTTTGCATTTTTTTGGAATCTCAGTAGTTGGATGGCTAACCAACGACATTTCTGGATAATTAAACCGAGAACCGAAATACTTAGAGGCAAAAATTTACCAACAACGGATAGTGCGTTGATTAAATAAAGCACAAAACCATAAGCAAGGTACGCCGTGGTCAGGGCCTAGGCAAGGAATACAGTATGAATGAAAATCTTTGTGAGGTATTTGCTTTCCGCAAGTAATGCAATTATTAACTTTTACTGACATCGGTAAGGAGCAAGAAAAAGTTTCCCCAACTGGGTACTTAGCTTTATGTTGAAGACTTTGGTTCTGAAACTAGAAAACGAAAATTTCAGGAGTTGGCCGACTGGCACTTGCGAACTGCTTCTGCTTCGGGCACCGCACGGCAAGAAAGACTGATGTAATGGCGTCGGATGCATGTTTTATACCCGAGGACCTGACGTCATGGAAGAAGGGACAGCAACCGACACAGGACCCAAGACTTTGTTAATCAGGCCGACTGAGGGCAACCTGCCAGCAGATTATCCAAATGTAATGACTGCAACAGTGAAACACGAAGAACATCTGAGCTCTCCTCTCAGTCTGAATCAGAAATCTCAGGCAAAAAACTGTATCTGTCCATGCATCTTCCTGTTCAGATTCAAAATCTTGAATCTCTTCAGGAAAAAACTAATCCCTCCTTCTCCTACCAGAAACTACTTTACAAGAAGGATCAATCACCTGAATTAAACCCTGAGCCAGAGACAAAAACTACTCCTAGTCAAAGAAAATTGAAGAGCAGTAGATATAGGCTTGCTTTTCTGTTTCATTTTGACAGGAAAAATGACGCCAACCATGTTATTAATGTCAGCAGCCACTTCCTTGGGGATGGGCACAGCATTCTGACATAATGGGAAAAATTCCCTGTTCCCTCTCCGAAGACTGACAAGAGTGGCTCTCAACTGCCCACTGAGGGGACTCCCAACAGCCACAAAACACATGGCTAATCTCCGGTCCATAGTGGTTGTAGGTGCTACATCAGAGGGACAAAGGGTAAAAGAGGAGTACTCTGAGGTACATTAAAGTGCCACAGCAGAGTCATCCACCTGTGACTGAGCCAAACTGCTAGCTCACTATGGTGGCAAAGGCTGTTTGCTTAATTTTTCTCTTTCTGTAGCTGGAAACAGACTGACCATAGAACCCATAGTCTGTTTCATGGTCAACCAGAAAATGGTGTCTAGCAATTGCAAACAGTCCACAAAAATACATTTTTTAACATAAAAACACAGTAAAAAAACACTTTAAAACATTATGCCAGACCCACAAAAGTAAAATTAACACAATTTATTCACAGAAAAAAAATGTTTTTATTTACTTTTTACCACTTTTAAACTGACAGAAAAAAAATAGCGTTCTTTTTAAAAGTACATTATAGTCTTGAGACAGCCCATTAAAACACAACACTCCAAGCTTTAAAATAACTTTCCTGAAGAGGAAAGTAGTAAAACATCAGCGAAATTAAGAAAATGGAAGATGTTCCCCAAAGGGAATTTAACTTCCCTGCAAAGGAAAGCACAAGCCAATCATCGATCCTCAAAAGCTTCAGAGGAGCTTACTCTTCAGCAGAAGGAAAACTCTAAAGGCTTCACTCCCAAACTTGTCTCCAAGCTTTAAAATAACTTTCCTGAAGAGGAAAGTAGTAAAACATCAGCGAAATTAAGAAAATGGAAGATGTTCCCCAAAGGGAATTTAACTGCCCTGCAAAGGAAAGCACAAGCCAATCATCGATCCTCAAAAGCTTCAGAGGAGCTTACTCTTTAGCAGAAGGAAAGCTCTAAAGGCTTCACTCCCAAACTTGTCTCCAAGCTTTAAAATAACTTTCCTGAAGAGGAAAGTAGTAAAACATCAGCGAAATTAAGAAAATGGAAGATGTTCCCCAAAGGGAATTTAACTGCCCTGCAAAGGAAAGCACAAGCCAATCATCGATCCTCAAAAGATTCAGAGGAGCTTACTCTTCAGCAGAAGGAAAGCTCTAAAGGCCTTCACTCCCAAACTTGTCTTTTAGCCAGCTCAGCTCACTGCCATGAAGCTTGGAAACTGACCGTCCAATTTAGGATATAACCCATACAGCTAAGGCTACTGCATCTGATCAATATGATGAACATCAAGAGAAACACTGTGTCGTTTTCTGCACTATGTAAGAATGCGATGGAAATCAATTAAACAAAAATTAAACAAAAAGTATATCAGTGAACCAGTGGAATAGGATAAAAAAAACTGGGATAAAAGATCTGGTAATGAAGGTTTATATTTTTTCTCTAGTAAACCTACATGCATTTACTGATGTGTCTTGAGAGAACATATATGATCTCATGTTTAAGATGACTAGTTTCTAGATGAGATTTTGGAGGAAGTGAGCAGAAATTAATAAAATCATATGTCATGCCTCCAAGCATACAGTGTTGATCAAACTGCCAACAGCAATTGCACTACTGACTGAATGCCTTCCAAGCAGAAATTGCATTTGCTTAAAAGTTGCAAATTTTGTTTGTAAAGTTTGAGTAAACAGCTTGCATCCAGGAGAACTGACCCTTTTGCCTCTCCCTTGCCTTAGCTTGTATGTATGAGTGTGACTGTGTATATATGTCTGTGCATTCACTATGCATTTAGCAGAACAGTTCACCTAAGAAAGACTTTAGATAGTCTTAAGAATGCAATGGGTGTGTGATTCTCACTGATGTGAAAGGAAGATTTGACTGCTAATTGAACTCTGATAGTGGAATAGCTGGCTCCATTCTGAAAAAAGATAGGCTAGAAATTCCAATATTGCTGGAAGTGGAGCTGCAAAATGATCAAGATGGAGACCATTTTCCATTTGCTGAGCCACAGAGGAGTTCACCCTAGGAAAACAATCAGAGGAGCAGTAAGCAAAGCTAAGTAAAGCAGCAGAGGGTAAGGTGACACAATGCCTTGATAATAGAATATGCAGAGAGGGTTGGCAGTGAAGAATATTAGAAGAAAGAAAGAACAGAGTGGGAGTATTAGCTCTTCCAGAATATTAGAATCCAAGAGCCTGTAAGATGTATTTTAAAAAGAGCCAGTAGATGTTTAAAAATAAATCTGTGTGAGTCAGGGACTCTGTAGTGCCTGTCAGGTTTTCTGGATGCAGGAGGGAGAGTGTGTCAGGAGTCAAGCTGGATTCCAGAAAAACATTCTCCTCAACATCCAGGACTGGAGGCCTGACCATGGGTCCGTGCTGTGGAAGATCTAAGAATTCTCTGAGTCTCTTTTTAGACTGAGGGTAGTCCTGACTCTCCCACTGGAAATGCTTCCTAAAGGTATGAAGGGTTTCCCTAAAGGAAAAATCCTCTGGGGGAGAGGCTGAAAGGATGGAATCCTCTGCATCAGAATCCTCATAAGTAGAAAGGGATTGCATGTCTTCACATTCAGATGCGTCAGAGTCATCTGACTCTTGTTCAGAGAAAACTACAGGGGACAGATCTCTTTTCCTTTTGGAGGGGGTAGCTTGGCTTCCCCTGATCAGCATGATAAGGCCTTCTGCCATTTTAAGCATTTGAGACTGAGGCAAGGAAGTAGGTGCCTGAAATTGGGTCGTCGGTTTCTTGGGTGTGGTTCGTACCCTGGGCCTAAGAAACTCGGCCCTTTTCGAACGAACGGTAGTCTCAAAAGAAGACATCGGTTTGTGTACAGAATCGGTAGTGCGAAGGATTTCCTTGGAATCCAGTGCCTGCTCAGCGGCTCTGGACCCATCCAAGGTAGAGATGACCACAGGATCCTTAGTTGAAGAAGAGTTTTGCGGCATACCAGCCTCCGAAAGGGTCTCGGTAGCGGCCTGCGAATCCACTGAAGTGGGCATCAGGGGCTGCGAAAGCACCTCACTGAGGACCGGAGAACTGATGACTAGCTTAACGGAAGTGTCGTCATTAGGTTTGGACCTGGGCGGTCTGTCTCTGTCTTTATCTTTACAGTTTTTCAGAAGATTTGCTGTCGGATGGGTTACCGAAGCCATATCGGAGTTCGAGGACTGTAAGTGAAAATATCTAGCAACAATAAAGGCCTGACGATGGGTAGTTCTGGCGTTGAACAAAGCACAGAAGTGACAGCAGGGGACGTCTTGGTTTGGGCCTAAACAAGTGACACAGTAAGAATTAAAGTCCAGGTGTAGTATTTGCTTTCCACAGGCAAGATGACGGTTAACTTTTTCTGACATCGGTTAGTGCAAGAAAAAAGAATCCCCAATGGAGTACTTAGCTTTAGAAGACTTCAGCTTCAATTCGGTAGACGAAACTCAGGTAGCAGCCGACCGGCACTCGTGCCAACTGCTTCTGCTTCTGGCTCCATGGCAAGAAAGACTGATGCAATGGCATCGGCTGCCTTACTTTACACTACTGACGACCTGACGTCAGTCCTGAAGCGACAGCAACCGACACAGAAATACTAAGCCTCTGGTATTCGGGCTGGCCGAGGGCTACCCTGGGCAAGGATAACCCAAATGTGATGACTGCAACAGTGAAACACAAAGAACATCAGGGGATGTTGTGGTCTGGGCCTAAACAAGTGACGCAGTAAGAGTGGAAGTCTCGGTGTGGTATTTGCTTTCCACAGGCGAGAAAATTATTAATTTTTCTGACATCAGTTAGTGCAAGAAAAAAGCATCCCCAATGGGGTACTTAGCTTTAGAAGACTTCAACTTCAATTCGGAGACAAAAACTCAGGTAGCAGCCGACCGGCACTCGTGCGAACTGCTTCTGCTTCGTGCTCCATGGCAAGAAAGACTGATGTAATGGCGTCGACTGCCTTACTTTATACTACTGATGACCTGACGTCAGTCATCAAGCGACAGCAACTGACGCAGAGATACTAAGTCTCTGGTATTCGGGCCGGCCGAGGGCTACCCTGGCAGTGATAACCCAAATGTTATGACTGCAACAGTGAAACACAAAGAACATCCATAGATGTCCTTTTCTCCATGTTGCAATATTCTGCACTCTTGGGTTTCCTTCCCTTGCTACCTGAACGTCCAGCCAGTATACAAAAGCTTCTTGTCACTGCTAGGTGCGTGGTATGTCTGACATGGCTAAGGGAAAGTGGGCCATAAAAGTGACATCTGCATGCACCAGTCCTCAAATGAGCACCCCAGTCGGACCTCAGTCCCAGGAAAAGTGTGCAGGTCCAGTGCCCATCCAAGACGGGACTGATAAGGAAACAGGTGGGGAAGGAGGGAGGGAAGGAATACAGCAACATGGAAGAGAAGGACATCTATGGTTATGGTAAGATTTTACACAACTATCCTATGTCCATCTATTCACATGTTGCAGTATTCTGTACTCTTGGATGAGTGCCAAAGCTCATTGGGAAGTAGAGGGCAGTGGCTTGGAACTATTCTCCTGAAATCCATGGAGGAAAGGCCTGGCAAATCCAGCCCTGCATTTGGAAATTTGGTCCAGTTTGTAATGTTTGGTAAGTGTGTGGATAGATGTCCATGTAGCTGCCTCTAAAATGGTGGCAGTGTCTAATCCCTTAAAGAAAGCTCCTGATGAAGCCATAGCCCTAATGGAGTGTGCTTTAACTTTGAACTCCAAAGATTTCCCATGGTGTGCATAGCAGAAAGAAATTGTCTTGGAAATCCTGGCTGAAATTGTCTGATTTGTCACAGCTTTCCCCACAGCCCCGGGGTGAAGAGATAAACAACTGGTCAGATTTTCTGATAGACTTTGTCTTGTTCAAGTAGAACCTAAGCTGTCTATGCACATCAAAGGACTGTAAGACTCTCTCGCTGTCACTCTGAGGATGGGCAAACAAGGTATGGAGGTGAACAGCTTGGTTTAAGGAACCTTGTGGACCACCTTGGGCATGAAGGAAGGGTTGGTTCTAAGGGTTACCCAGTCCTTGTGAAAGATGAGGAAAGGGGGAATGGCCATGAGAGCCTGTAACTCAGACACTCTTCTAGCCGATTTCAAGGCTACTAGGAGTACTGTTTTCCATGTGCAGTGTTTCAGAGAAGCCTTAGAAGCTGGTTCAAAATGGACTGCCGTGAGCTTCTCCAAAACGTAATTTGGGTCCCAGGGGGAGGAATAGGCTTCCTGGGGGGCCTGAAATGCAGAACTCCTTTTAGGAACAACTTTGCAGGAAATCTGGAAGGCAAGGGGGGGGGGGTCCAAAGTCAGACAAGCTGAAATAGCAGCAAGGTGAATTTTAATGGAGTATGCCAACCCTGTCAGCAAAAGTTCACACAGATATGACAGTACCAAAGGGAAAGGGACCAACTACCTTTGTAGACACCATATGGAGAATCTTTTCCATATACATATATAAAATCACCTAGTATTATGTTTCCTGGCCTCCTGAAGGACTGTGAGTACACCCTCATTGTAGAGGTGTCTGTAAGGGATCAGAATTCTATCACCCACAGGGTGAAGTTCAGAGATTGCTACTGGGGATGGATTTGAGATCCCTTGTCCTGTGTGAGATGGTCCACTCTGTGGGGTAACTTGTGGTGATGCCCCCGGCTAAATGCTGAAGGAGGGGGAGCCAGTGCAGTCTTAGTCAAAAGGGGGTCACCAGCAAATTTTTGGTCTGTCCTGCTGAATTTTCAGTAGGACTTTTTGAAGTAGTGGGAAGTGGGGAAATGCATAAAGAAATATCCCCTTCCAAGAGATTGAAAAGGCATCAGTTGCCCTCGCCTGGTGAAAAGGATGGAAGTTGTCTGTTCATAGGGAAGGCAAATAAATCTATCTGAAGTGTACCCCATTTATGGACTATGTCCAAGAACACATCCCAGTGGAGCAGCCATTCCTGGGACTGTGACATGGACCTGCTTAAAGTGTCTGCCTGAGTAATCTGTTCTGAAGGGATGTACACTGCATAAAGTGTGACTCCCTGTTTTGTGGCAAGCTCTCACGCTTGGACAGCTAGTCTGCATAGCATGTAGGATTTTGTTCCCCCCTGCTTGTTGACATACCACAGAACTGTGGAGTTGTCTGTGAACAATTTCAGTGGGCCTTATTTTATTGCAAGTTGGAAGGCCTTTAGACCCAAAAGAATTGCTCTCATTTCTCTGATACTGATAAGCTCCTGTTTGATGGAGTCTGGTCAAGTACCCTAGACTCTTAGGGAGCCCATGGTTGCTCTCCACCCCAGATCTGAGGCATCCGTGTACATTTTCTGTACTGGCAGGGGGGGCTGTAAGGGTAGACCTGGGTTGCAATTCACTTGATCCAACCACCACTGAATCTCTTGAGACAAGGCAAGAACGGATTTTGTACTCTACAGGATGAGAGCGCTGAGTCCATATGGAACTTAAGCTGTATAATAATAAATTATAAATAAATAAATAGTAAAAACTGTAGCTTTTTCATGTGAAGCCTTGCCAATGGCAACATGGGAATGGTCGATGCCGTGTGGCCCATGAGCCTGAGGTACTGCCTAGCAGTCAAGTTTGTGGCCTGAAGGACAGTGAGCAAGTAGTGCTTTAAGTTCTCCACCTTTTAAGGTGGTAGAAAAACTGTCATGACATCCATTCTTATCTTGTACCCCAGGAAAGCAAGGTCCTGAGAGGGGATTTGGTTTGACTTGGGAAAATTTATCTTGAATCCCGTTGCCTGCAGGGGAGAGAGAAAGATGTCTGTAGATGGAGTAGGACAGATTCTTTGCAGTCTGCCTGAATAAGCAGGTCATCTAAGTAAGGGAAAATTTGAATCCCTTGGGTCCTGCAGAAGGCCACCATTAGGTGCCAAGCACTTGGTGAAGACCCTTGGTGCCGTAGAAAGCCCAAAGGGCAAGGCTGAGAATTGAAAATGTGATTAGGCCACAGAGAATCGCAGATATCGCCTGAAATTTGGCCTTATGGGGATGTGTAAGTAGGCATCCTTGATGTCCGAGGTGGCCATGAACCCCTGAGGTAAAATCAAAGGGAAAAGGGTTTTCAGAGTGAACATTCAAAAGGTGGGCACTTGCAGAAAAAGAATGAGATGGGAGTGACCTAGTATTGGTCTCCAGGGGCAATCTTTCCTTGAGAATACGAAGAGCCTGGAATAGAATCCTTTTCCTTTTCTGTCAGGAGTACAGGTTGAATAGTACCCTGGGCAATGAGGTTGCCTAGAACTGTTGATAGAAAGAAAATTGTTATTTGGGGGGCTGTGGAATGCCCCTCCAAGACGCAGTAGTAATCCAGGTCATGAAATAACCCTTCACTACTATGGATAAGACCCACCTGTCTGTGGTGATGTTTTTCCACACAGGGAGACAGTTAAGAGAGCCTTTGGGACAGAGGAATGGAGTTTTTTTTTTTTTCAAGAGTGGCAGGTAGTCACAGACTACCTGTCCTGTCTTGAAATTGAGGTTTCTGTGCTGGAGTCTGGACAGGCCTGGAAGGTGTAGTTTTGCTTCCTGGCAGTTTTTCTGGCTCTGGAAGGAGGGGCTAGGGCAGAACACTTTCTGATAAATTGGGTTTTCGAATGGCAATTCCTGTGGAATTTGGGGATAGGAAAAACAAATAAGTCTTTTAAGTCTTACAAACTCCTTCCCCTTTTGTTGCAGAGTCTTGAATAAATCGGCCACTTTTGTCCCAAAAAGAGGTGAATTACCAAGAGCTGCATCTAAGAGTTTTGGCCTGATGTCATCAGCTAGGGGCTGTAACCTTAGCCAAGAATATCTTCTCAGGAGTGAAGTAGATGCAGCTGACCTTGCCAAAGCTTTTGCAGAATCATAGCTGCACTTAATGGAGTGCCTAGTGACCTGAGAGGATAGGGATAAAAAGGCTGGAGAACTGAGCTTTGGCAGTAGAATCTGGGAAGTCACTCAGTTGTTTAATGGCTTTTCCCAAAAGGACTAGGGCATACTTGGACATGTGGGTTTGATAATTTATTGCCCTGAAAGCCAAAGTTGAGGAGGTGCAGACCATCATCCCCAGGCATTCTATGGCCTTGCTGTCTTTGTCAGTGGGGAGGAGGGAAGAGGATGGAAGATGTTTGGATGCCTTATCCACTGACACTGAGACAGTGTCAGGGTCAGCTGCAGGGCACTTAACCAGGAATTTGGCTCCCTCAGGGACTTTGTAGAATCTATCAGGCCTTCAGGGAGCAGGAGGCTGAGAGTCAGGACTGAGAGATGCTAAACTAAATGCATCCAGAAATGCTGGCAGTATTAGTGGTATGGCTGAAGGGTCAGGGGAGTCCATTTGAAGAAGTTCATAATATATTCCATTTGAAGAAGTTCATAATATATTTTCTTTACTTCTGTCATCTCAGAGGCATCCCATTTGAAATGCTCCCTCATCTTAGCAATGGTCTCCCCAAAGATGAGATCCTCAGCTGAGGAATCTGCCTTTGCAGATTCTTCTTCTGGGGAGGCAGAGCCAAGGGGGGAAGGTAAAGTACAGTTGTGTACACTTACCATAAATGTAGATGTTCGAGTGTATTCACTGCTGCAGTCATTACATTTGGGTTATTTGATTGCAGGTAGCCTTCAGTCAGCCTGATTAACAAAGTATTGGGTCCTGTGTCAGTTGCTGTCCCTTCTTCCATGACATCAGGTCGTCAGGAGTATAAAACATGTAGCCGAAGACATTACATCAGTTTTTCTTGCCCCAGATATCAGGTGCCCCCCTAATGGGGAGCAATTAAATATAAAAGTACAATGATATACCTCCAACAAAAAGCAAATACACCAAAAAGGCTTTTAAGCACAGTAAAGGAAAGTAGAGGTATGGCCAAAAGAAGTTAGGGGGCTGGAGGGAGGATAACCAGGACTGCAACAGTGAATAAACTCGAACATCTACATTTATGATAAGTGTACACGACTGTACTACGTTCTTCGTGTTTCACTGTTGCAATCATTACATTTGGGTAGATTCCCAAAGCTGTGGTTGGGAGGAGGAATGTAGATAGCATTAGGACCAGCTATAAGGCCCTGCAAGACTGCAGTGGCAAAGCCAGCTCTGGATTTAGAGAAAATTGGCAAATGGTAATGCTTGGTGAAAGTATGTACAGAACTCTAGGTAGCAGCTTCTAGGATGTCCCTGGTAGGGACACCTCTGAGAAAGGCTGTAGAGGTAGATGCAGCCCTGCTGGAGTGAGGTCTGATCCCCCGGGGGATAGGTTTTTCATGGTGCTTATAGCAGAAATGAATGTAATGGCCTATCCATTTAGAAATGCTTTGCTTTGAAATAGCCTTCCCCTCTGCCCCTGGAGCAAATGCTACCAGCACTTGTTCAGATTTCCTTTGAGATTTAGAGTTGTCTGTGCACATCTAAGGAATGCAGTATCCGTTCCCCTTTGTTCTGTGGATTGGGAAAGAAGGTTGGCAAAAGATGGATTAAGAGCCACACTGGAAACCACCTTGGGCATGAAGGATGGACTGGTTCTGAGGGACATCCTGTCCGCATGAAAGATGATGAAAGGCTCCACTGCCATAAGGGCCTGTAATTCAGAAACCCTTCTAGCTGAAGTGATTGCTAAAAGGAAAGCTGTTTTCCAAGAAAGAAATTTTAAGTCTGCAGTAACAGCTGGCTCGAAAGGAGGTAGAGTGAGTTTCTCCAAAACAAAGTTAAGGTCCCAGGCTGGGGTTGGAGCTCTCCTGGGTGGTCTCAAATTTTTGGCCCCTCTGAGGAACTGCTTGAGCAGTGGATATGAGAAGACAGGGGGTTCTGTGTTATAATGAGCTGAAATGGCTGAGGCATGGATTTGAATGGAGAAAAAAGACAGGCCCTTGTGAAGCATCTCAGTTAAGTATTGTAAAATCTGAGGTAAACTGGGTGCTGCTGTGCTCATCCCTTTGAGATTGGTTCCAGGCACAGAATCTTTTCCATTTTTCAGCATAGGATTTTCTAGTGCTAGGCCTCCTTGCCTCTAAAATGATATCCATCACAGGTTTACTGAGGGATGGTAAAGGAGCGATTATGTAATTAGCCAGGCTGCAAGGTTCAGTAGAAGCTGAGGGTGCAGAATCTGGTTCTCCTGCTGAGACAACACGGAAGGAGTCTGAGGCAGATGCCATGGGGTTAACCGTGACACACTGCGCAGGAGGGGGTACCAGTGTTGGCGTGGCCAGTCTGGAGCAATAAAAAATCATCCTTGGTTTGTACTGTTTGATTTTTAGCAGTACTTTGGAGAGCAGAGGCAGAGGGGGGAAGGCATAGACTGATAGGTTTTTCCAGCTGAAAGACAGAGCATCCACTTTTCAGGCTTGTTTGTGGGGGTTCCTTGTGCAAAATTTGTCCAATTGGTAGTTCTGGGGAGAGGCAAACAGGTCTATATCTGGGCTCCCCCATTTGCTTGTCAACATGTTGAAAATTTAGAAGTTATGTACCTACCATAACGTTCCATGTTAGTTGTCTTCTCTCGCCTTCTTTCTTGCTGGATGGGTTCGGAGCCGATCCTCGGCTCCGACTCGGCACTTGCTAAGCTTGAGAACTCCTTTTACCAGCTCGAGGCAACCCTATATCCCATGATGCAAGGCGAGACTACCTCAGATCTCGTTTGGTAGCTATAATATACCCTGCTAAATAATACTATTCCCAAAGGAAGAGCAAAAACTAGCCTAGAAGAACTAGGCAAAAAGTTCTTAAGATAGACTCTTTCTACTGAAGACTCAGGAGAGTGAAAACCTGAGAAAGAGAAGCCCTTCAAGATCTGTCCAGGCCAGGGGGAAGGAGGGAGGGGTGCAAGAAAGAAGGCGAGAGAAGACAACTAACATGGAACGTTATGGTAGGTACATAACTTCTAAATGTTAAGTTGTCAATCTCGCCTTCATTCTGCTGGATGGGACCGCGTCCCTAGCACCTGTATCCTGGGTGGCTCAATGGAACAGACTCTTGAGAACTGTGGAACCAAACCTGGCTCTGTCCCTGGAGGCCAAATCTAATTTATAATGAGAGACAAAGGTATGAGGAGTGGCCCAAGTAGCTGCTGCACAAATGGTATCAATGGGTAGCCTATCCTGAAAGGCTGTAGATGTGGACAGGCTCCTGGTTGAATGCGCTTTCGGTTTTGAGGGTAGTTGCTTGCCTCTGAGCGAATACACATAAGAAATGGTAGAAGACAACCATCTGGATAAGGTCACTTTCGAAACTGGGAGACCTTTTCTGTTTCCTGCATAGGAAACAAATAATTGATCGGATTTCCTGAATTGTTTAGTTCTATGCAAATAATATCTGAGTTGACGATGGACATCCAAAAAATGAAGTTTTTGTTCAGTTCTGTCCGAATAATTAGGGAAAAAAACTGGTAGATCAATGGATTGGTTAATATTAGTCTGAGAAACAACTTTGGGCAGAAAAGATGGATTAGTTCTTAAGGATACCCTATCCTTGTGAAAAACTAAGTATGGGGAACGGATACGGAGGGCTTGTAGTTCAGATACCCTCCTTGCTGAAGTGACAGCAACCAAGAATATTGTTTTCCAGGTCAGAAACTTTAACGAGCATGAAGCAGACGGTTCGAAGGGGGGTAAAATCAAGGATGCTAACATCAAATTCAAATCCCATTGTGGAGGAGGATGTTTTACTGGAGGCTTTAGGAGAAAAATACCTCTCAGAAAAGCTTTGCACAGTCTGTGCG
Organism: Protopterus annectens; assembly: GCF_019279795.1. Classification (NCBI taxonomy): domain Eukaryota; kingdom Metazoa; phylum Chordata; order Ceratodontiformes; family Protopteridae; genus Protopterus; species Protopterus annectens. The sequence goes on from NC_056736.1 coordinate 358,953,129, forward strand.
ACATTATGTTATGATCTTGCAAGCCAACATGATATTTAGAAATTGCTGCCAGTTGGACTTTAACTGTCGATGAAGAAGATCCTGACTGAAAAACCTCAGCCAGAAAATCTAAAATTGAATGCACCGGCGCAGTAAAGGGATCAATGTGTCTGGAGTTTGCCCATAGGGAAAAACGTCGCCACTTGCTAGCATAAACCGTTCTGGTGGACGACTTTAAGGAAGCTATTATGATATCTCTAACAGGGTCAGAGATCATAGGAAGCCTGGCTAGGGAAGGAAGTGGAGCAACCAAGCAGTGAGGTTGAGAGAACGAATGGCCCGGTGCGGTTGACCCGTCTGGTGGATCAGAAGATCTGGAACTGGGTCCAGATGCCAAGGCTGCACCAGGAGGTGACGATGTAGGGACGGAAACCAAATTTGTCGAGGCCAGTAAGGGGCAATGAGAATCAACTTGGCTCTCAAAACGGTAGCTTTCTGAATGACCTGTGGAATTAGAGGGAATGGAGGAAAAGCGTACAGAAGTCCCCAGGGCCAATCCTGGGTCAGAGAGTCTCTCAGGGGATGGCCTGGTAGGGGAAAGAGGGTGAAGAAGTCCGGGCATTTGCTGTTTTGGGGTGTAGCAAAAAGGTCGCAACAAGGGGTGCCCCACCTCTGAAAAATCTCGTCCACTACCGATTGTTTGAGAGACCACTCGTGAGGCATGAGAATAGCTCTGCTCAGTCTGTCCGCTAAGAGGTTGGACCTGCCGGGGATGTGCGTTGCTATCAGAAACCGATGAGAGGAGACTGCCCATTGCCAAAGTCTGAGAGCTTCTCGACATAAAGGATAGGACCTGGTCCCGCCCTGTTTGTTGATGTACCAGACTGCAGACATGTTGTCCGTTTGAACTGCAATAGTCCCTGAGGGAAGAAAGTCGTTGAGGGCTTGCAACGTTAAAAGCACCGCTCTCATCTCCAGGACATTTATGTGCAGATGGTATTCTGTGGGTTGCCAAGTCCCATGGATCATCCTGCCCTGATAATGCCCCCCCCCCACCCGATCAGAGAGGCATCCGAAGTGACTGTGGCAACCGGAGTTGGGGGAACAAACGGTCGGCCCTGATGGAGCAGAGGAGAAGATATCCACCAGGTTAGATGAGTCTTGCACGATTGTGTAACCAGAATTTCGTGCCTCATGGGTAGGTTCTGGAACGACCATTGAGTGAATAACATCCACTGCAGAAGACGCATGTAGAAGCGGACTAATGGTAGAAGTACAATGGCCGCAGCCATAAGACCTAGAACTTTCAGAACCAATCTGGCTCTGACCTTGTTGCTCAGTAATATGATCCAAATGTATTTTTGGATGTCCAGAATTCTCTGATTTGTTAGTCTGGCTAACATACTGACGGTGTTTAGCTCTGCGCCTATAAAGGTGATAGATTGGCAAGGCAGCAGAGAAGATTTTTCGAAATTCACTGAGATTCCCAACTGTTTGCAGATCTGCAGAGTGTAGTCTCTGCATTGGAGAAGTTGATGCTTGGTGGTGGCGGAGAGGAGCCAGTCGTCTAAATAAGGAAACACCTGGAATCCTTGCCGTCTCAGATGAGCCGTAACCACTGCCATGCATTTGGTAAACACTCTGGGGGCTGAAGTGAGGCCAAAGGGCAGGGCTCTGAATTGAAAATGACTGGTCCCCAGCCGAAAGTGGAGAAACCTCCTGGAGCATCTGTGTATCTTTATGTGATAGTACACGTCCTGAAGGTCTATCGAGCACATCCAGTTGTCCTTGCCCAAAAAGGGCAGAATGGACTGAAGCGTGACCATCCGGAATCTTGCCTTTCTGACAAATCTGTTTAGATTGCTCAGGTCTAAAATTGGTCTCCAATCTCCCGTCCTTTTGGGGACCAAAAAGAATCTTGAGTAGATGCCGGATCCTACTTGGTCTGCTGGAACTATTTGGACGGCTCTTTTTTCTAGGAGCTTTGAGACCTCCTGTTTTGCCAAATCCCTCTGACCGGGTGAGATGTCTGGAAGGGATTGGTGAGGTACGGGATACCTTTCGAAAGGGATTTTGTAACCCTCGGATCGACTGTACCCATATGTCTTGTGAGAGGGAACGCCAGGCTAATGGGCACAGTGATAACCTTCCCCCGACTGCCTCCAAGGGTGGACAGTCGGGCAACACCTCAGGGATGCTGAAAAGGTTTGTCAGGAAGAGGCTCCCTGCTACCCTGATTCTGGGGACCCCCCCTGCCTCTAGGGCGGTGTCTGTTATTGTTACCCCCTCTGCCTCTGGGGGTAAACTGACCACGTGTGTCCGGCGTAACTCCTTGGGCTTTACTGAACCACATTTTCCTCCTTTCTGACCTTTGGGGTAGGGTCTTGAAGGAGTGGAAAAATGGACTCCTACGGCAGAAAGGGTTTTGCCGTCTTGTTCACACCTGGTCAAAGTCTCCTTCACCTGCGGTCCGAACAAAGCCAAACCGTCAAAGGGGGTATTGGTGAAGGACGCCTTGAAGGGGTCCGCGAAATTACAAAGCCGCATCCAGGCCTGACGCCTAAGTGCCACTCCTGTGCCTGCGGCTCTACTCGCTCCATCGGCCGCATAGGAGATGAGCCGCATGGAGGAGTTGGTTAAGGAATTTAGGATTGCTAGCTGTGAGGCAATCTTGTCTTGAGCCCCAGCAGCTGAAGGATCCTGAACTACTTCACCTAGTTCCTTGAGAATGTCTCTCTGAAGTCTGGTGAAGTGACAAAGGTAGTTCAGCAAACGCATAGCAAAGGTCGCTAAAGAAAACATCCGCTTGCCATACCTATCCATGGTCCTAGAGTCTTTGTTAGGAGGATGGACAGGCACGGAAGGATCCGCAAGTTCCTTCTTGGTGGTCGCCGCCACCACCATAGCATCCACAGAGACGCCCTTAGAAAGAAACTGCTTGTCTGGAGGGGCCGTAATAAATTTGGATGGCCTCCTGGAGACAGGTTCCACAGAACTGGGCTGCCCGCCTTCCGAGCCACTACCTGCATGAGTGGGTCGAAAGGCGGAGACACCCAGGAGGTGGAGGGTCGAGATCCAAACGCCTCCAGGTATACCGACTCATCCTCGGAGGGGTCAATGGAAGGCCAGTTCCCCCTCTGTTTGAGGAGTTCCAGGATGTCTGAAAAGGACACATCCTCAGAGGGGGACCGGGGGGAACCCTCCGATTCATCTAAGTCGGTATCCGATGTGGTAGACTCAGGGGAGTCTGTGTGTTTCCTCTTACATGTCCTCTTGCGCGGGGGGTTCTCCTGCGGGATCAGGAGAAACATCGGAAGAGGAAGTCATTCCCAATGGGGAAACCTGGGGCGATGGATCCCTGGGCCTGGGAGCAAGAGACTGGCAAGAGACATCAACAGGCACCGAAGAGGGAGGAGCTAAAGGAATGGACCGTTGACCTGGCTCAGGTGCCAGGACACTCCTCATCACCTCAAAGGCTCCTCTCCCAGGGAGACCGGAAGACTCCTGCTCTGAAGATACAGGAATTCCCGGCTCCACTGAAAAAGAAGGCTCCGAGGCCGAGCTCACCAAAGCCGAAGCTCTGAGAGAGAGAGCGGGGTCGGACAAGGGTCCGATGCCACTAGCCCCCTCGGAGCCGACAAGGGAAACTCGACGACCAGATCCCTCCAAGGAAGGTCTCATGGAGGAGATCGGAGCCGAAGACGACGGAGCCAAAAGGGGATGTATCGGCCCCGGCGCCGACACGATCACTGTTCCGAAAAGCTCCGGCTCCGAACTCTGGAGGAGAGTCGGAGGAGGAAGTTCAGGGGGAAGAGCAATAGCCGAAGTCTGTTGAGACGGGCTATGGAGCATATGGGCTAGTGCCTGTGACTTCAACAGCCCGCTTACCACCCTCTCTAAATCGTGGTCTGACAGCCTGGAAGATCTCGAAGATCGGCTCCGATGACTCCGTTCCAATAAAAGAGGAGACCTCGGAGCTGAGTGAATCGACTCCAGAGAAGGGGACCGAGATCTCTTCCTGGATGGAGCCATCAGAGCCGACGACCTCTCGGTTCCAGATGGAGCCGAAGACTTATCGGCTCCGATGCTGGATAACATCTCGGCACCAGCCGGTGCCGACAAGGAAACTGGAGACTGTGTATCGGAGCCGGAAGGAACCGACACTACAATATCAGTGGTAGAAAGATCGGCTCCAGCCGGAGCCGATCTTGACTCCGAAGGAGTCGGAGCCACCGGGGAAGGCTTAACTACCGGAGCCTGAACCTTAGGTGGCTTGGAAGGTTTACCCGACCCAGTCTTTGTCGGTGAACCTTCTGGCTTCAATAAGCCACGGAGGATCAACTTGTTCCTCCTCTCCTGCAGGACTCTCTGGCTAAAGGAGTGGCATATAGCACAGGAGTCCTGCAGGTGTAAAGGCCCCAGGCAGTAAACACAAGAAGTGTGACCGTCTGTCAGAGACATCTTCTGACAGCACGAGTCACACTTCTTGAAGCCTGAGACCTTTACCTCTTTAGACATAGTCTAAGAAAAAGAAATACACACACACAAACAACAGTCACACAATTAACCCCAAAACACACACAAACAGACAGGGATTAATGAACTGGGTGGCTTAGGCCTAACAGAGAATAAGTAAAACTTTTACCTAAAATGGAAGGAATATAGGGTGGGAACTAAGTATAGCTATACACACTAGTCTAGAAACTAACCAATATAAGAAAAAGGGAGAATTACCCCTGAATAACTGTGAAATAGAAAACTCACCTGAGCTGGCAAAAAAGAGACCTCTTCGCGAAGCGGCAAACGAGATCTGGGGTAGTCTCGCCGCATCATGGGATATAGGGTTGCCTCGAGCTGGTAAAAGGAGTTCTCAAGCTTAGCAAGTGCCGAGTCGGAGCCGAGGATCGGCTCCGAACCCATCCAGCAAGAATGAAGGCGAGATTGACAACTTAACATCCTTGGTTCCGGTTTCCACTCGTGTGGGTCCATGAGGTTTCTGCTTAGTCTGTCTGCCAGTGTATTTAACTTTCCAGGCAGAAACTGAGCTTGTAGGTGCACTTGGTAGCTCAAGGCTGTGTTCCACAATGCCATGACTAGTTTGCAGAGGGGGTAAGAATGTGTACCCCCCTACTTGTTTATGTACCACAAAACAGTGGTGTTGTCCGTCTTTACCATTAGTTGTCCTGGAAGAATGTGGTCCTTGAAGGCTATCAGAGCATTCTGTACAGCTAACATTTCTTTTTGATTGATATGCAGGTGCATTCGACTTGGGATCCATTTGCCCTGAATGCACTTCCCTGCCAGTTGAGCCCCCCCCATGCATAGTCTGCTGCGTCTGTTGTTAGGGTTTGGGCAGCAGGGGGTGGTGTGAAAGGTAGCCCCTTGTTTTGGCGGCAGGCCTCTGCCCACCAAAGGAACTCTAGGCGTAGGCAAGTTATGATAGGAATCATTGCTTCTAGATCCTGAGAATGTTGACACCATAGGCTTTTTAGATACCATTGTAGTTTCCTCATATGCAGTCTTGCATATGGAATTAGAAGAATGCAGGAGGTCATGAACCCCAAGGCTTGCAGTATTTGTCTTGCAGATAGCAGGGTTTTTGTGGCCACTTGTTTGACGTAGGTTGTCAAACGAATTTGTTTTTCTGGAGTGAGGTAGGCCATCTCGGAAGTTGTATTCAAGCTTGCTCCCAGGAATATAATTTGTTGACAGAGTACCAGGTGTGATTTATTTTTGTTTATGGTGTACCCCAGACAAGTTAGAACCCTTTGTACAAAGGCCAGATGATTCAAAAGCATGTCCTGGCTTTCTGCCTGAATTAGACAATCGTCCAGGTATGGGTATATTTGAATATTTCTTTGCCTGCAAAATGCAATAACTGGAGCTAGGCACTTTGTGAATACCCTGGGCGCAGTACATAAGCCAAAGGACAGTGCACAGAACTGATAGTGCGTGTAGTCTGCTTTGAAGCATAGGTATCTTTTGCAAGATTCCCTGATTGGGATGCGCAGGTATGCTTCTTTCAAATCTAGTGTTGCCAACCAGGCATCTTTGCCTAGCATAGGAAGTAATCGGTGAAGAGTCGGCATCTTGAATTTTGGAATCTCCAAGAAGGTGTTTAGAGTAGACTGGTCCAGGATAGGATGCCATGAATTGTCTTTTCTGGGTACCAGGAAAAGTGTTGAGTAGAAACCTTGTCCCTCTTCCTCTTCTGGTATCAGATGAATAGATCCCATGGTTAAGAGAGAAAGTACTTGTTTTTGGGCCTCTGCCCACTGATTTTGGGCTTGGTGTTGGTAATGTGTGGAAGTGAAATCTGTATCCCTGGGACACTGTATTTAAAACCCATTTGTCCTGGGTAATGAGTTCCCAGTTATTTGCATGAAGAGCAATCGTTCCCCCCAAAGGGGCAGTCAGTTGATAAATGCTTGGAAATTTTAAAAGGAAGTCACTGAGACAGTTTACCATGAAGGGAGTCTTATTACTCCCAGATTTGGAAGTGGAGGCCCCCCACTGCTTAGTCCTGTGTGACCCTGGGACCGAAACCTGGGGTTTTTGCTGTGTCTGGGTTTGGATTGAGAAGACCTGTAAAGGACCAATTCTTAGAGGGCCACTGCCTACTAAATCTAGGAGGCTGAACTTGTAAGAAATCTTTATCAGTTTGCATAGATTTAGCTTTATCTTCCATCTTTTCAAGAACTTCCTCAGCCTTGTTGCCAAACAGGCAGTCCTGATTTAAGGGAGCATCCAACAATTTAGCTTTAACATGATCAAGCACTGATTGCTCCTTAAGCCAAGCATGCACAGACCCAGTAACAGCGGCCCTACAAGAGACCTCTAATGAATCAAAACCACATTGCAAAGTAGGTTTTCCAACTTGTTCAGCACAATGCATTAAATCCTGTAATTCTTTATTTTTCACACAGTCAGGAATCAACATCATTTTCTGTTTAAGCAATCCAATAACATGTTGCTGATACTTTAACATATGAAACTGACAGTTTAAAGCCCTAATGGCCAAGGTTGCAGAAGTGTAAAACCTTCTTACCCCATCTATCCAGCGCCGTGGAGTCTCTATCAGAAGGGGTAGGATTTTTAGCAGAAGAAGCCTTAATACCCTTGGGCCCCTGTGAAATAGTCTCTGGATGTGCAATAGGATTTTTAAAATGGAACTTGTGTGACTCAGGGACCCTGTAGTATCTGTCTGGTTTTCTGGGAGGTGGAGGCAAGGAATCAGGGACCAAACTAGATTCCGAAAAAGCATCATCAACAATGACTAGTACAGGAGGAATAGCTAAAGGCCTATGCTGAGGTAGGAGTAAGAAATCCCTAAGCCTCTTTTATGAATCAAAAAAATCCTGGCTTTCCCAGTGGAAATGCTCCCTTAGAGTATGTAAGGTTTCCCCAAAAGAAAAATCCTCCGGAGGGGTAGCAGAGGGAATGGAGTCCTCTGCATCAGAATCTTCATAAGTAGATAAGGGCAAATTCAGATCATCAGAAGAATCAGAAAAAACAGAATCCTGGTCAGAAGATTCATAAATCATTTCAATCCAAGGCCTCTTAGACAGGGGGGGGGGGGTTGGCTACCCCTGATTAGAGTTATTAGATATTCAGCCATTGTTATCATTTGTTTTTTAGTCATAGAGGCCTGAGCATATGGCCTGGGCGTTGGATTTTTAGGCATGGTTCAAGATTTAGGCCTAAGAGAAGAAGGAAGCGTTGGTTTAATATGCAAGTTCGTAGGCCTGAATACACCCTCAGAAGCCGGTGCCTGCACAGTGGCTCCAGACCCATCCAAGGTAGAGACGTCCATGGGTTCCATAGTTGAAGCATCTAGCGGCATACTGGACTCCGAATGGGTCTCAGTAGAGGCCTGCAAATTAGAAGTAGCGGGTATCAGGGGTGTGAAGGCGCCTCACTGAGTACCGGCAAACTGGCGACTGGCTTAGGAGAAGCGTCATCGGCAGTTTTGGACCTCAGCGGCCTGTCTCTGTCTTTATCTTTGTTTTTTGTAATCCCGGTAGTCGGATGGCTAACCGACATTTCTGGGTAATTAAACCGAGAACCAAAATATTTAGAGGCGAAAATATACCGACAGCGGATAGTGCGCTGATTAAATAAAGCACAAAAACCGACAGCAAGGTACGTCGTGGTCAGGGCCTAGGCAAGTAATACAGTTCGAATGAAAATCTTTATGAGGTATTTGCTTTCCACAAGTAATGCAATTATTAACTTTTACTGACATCAGAAAGGAGCAAGAAAAAGTTTCCCCAACAGGGTACTTAGCTTTAGTTGAAGACTTCGGTTCTGAAACTCAAAAATGAAAAATTTCAGGATTCGGCTGACCAGCACTTGCGAACTGCTTCTGCTTCGGGCACCACACGGCAAGATAGACTGATGTAATGGCACCAGCTGCATGTTTTATACCCCTGATGATCTGACATCATGGAAGAAGGGACAACAACTGACACATGACCCAAGACTTTGTTAATCAGGCCGACTGAGGGCTACCTGCAAGCAGATAACCAAAATGTAATGACTGCAACAGTGAAACATGAAGAAAATCTGGGAGACACAAAAAAGGGAATCATCTGAGGAAGAGTCAGAAGATTCCTCAGTTTCAACCTGGGAGGTGTCTAAGGCCTGAGGCCTAGTGTTCATCATAGGACCAGCCACTGGGGATGTTAAGGAAGTAGCAGGCCTTAGAGCCATAAAGACACTGAAAAGATTCTGTGAAAATGCCTGCCAATCTGGTTGGCTCTCAGCTGCGGGAGAAACATGCTTCCTTTTCTCCTTCTTTTTAACAGAAGGCCTAGTGGGCATCGAAGCCAGGGTAGGCCTAGGGTCAGTTACCAGCACGGTAATGGAGAGATCCGTCCAGGCAGCCAGTGTGAGCTGAGGTTCCCCCTTGCAGTCAGAAGCCAACATCTGCAAAACCTCCGAGGACGTACTTTCCACTTTGGATTCTGCGGGTTCCACATCGGTACCAGCTGTACCCATTTTGGCGGTGACCGATCGTTCCTACTGGCTGACGTTGGCCACAGGAGGGACACTGGGTGGAGGAGGTGCAGCTAAAGATTCAGGCCTAGCAGTTTTGGCCATCTTCTTTGGCTGCTCAATGAGCTGACCAGATGGCGCCTCCATACCTAAAACTAAGTTCATAAGATGGTAATTCACTAGACAGATGTTTAAAGCATACAGTCTGCTAAGCAAGGTTTTCAGGACAAAGGCCTAGCAGATGGAGCAGGACTTATGGTCGTGCGAAGACCCTAGACAAAAAAGCAAAGTTCGTAGGTGACTTTTCCTTCCTGGATGACATGAACCTACACAGGCAAGCAGTGTCCCAAAAATAAAACATCACCAACAGGGTACTTAGACTCTTTGAGCCAACAGCCAGTACAGTAGGAACAGCTGACGTTCGACTGGTGGCAGAGATGTTCTGAGGTCTGGTGCATGCAGATGTCACTTTTATGGCCCACGTTCCCTTAGCCATGTCAGACATCCCTAGCACCTAGCAGTGACAAGAAGCTTTTGTACACTAGCTGGACATTCAGGTAGCAAGGGAAGGAAACCCAAGAGTACAGGATACTGCGACATGTGAATAGAAGGACATCTTCAGTTTCCCAGTACAAGTTACAGACCATTTTAGAAAAGTCCCATTAACTGCTTAAAAGCAGTATTAAGCAAACAAACAACACATTAGTAAGTTAGAATTCCTTGAGAAATTAACAGCAGTAGTAAATAGGAAGAATATTAAAATAAAAACCTGACATGCTAAATATATTTAGAATAAACAAGAAAAAAATCAAAAGTAGACAATAATAGAAAGAAGGGGACACTTCCATATGGATCGTATCCGTGTCTAGTGGCTGTAAGTTACCAATAAAGGCGGCTGAAGAGATTCAACTGTGCGAGTCCTACAGCTACTAACAGACTGAATGACTGACTTTTTGTGAAAGGGTTTAGGCTTCCCCGAGGAGGGGGGGGGTCTTAGCCAATCCCTATCAAAGAAAGTCAAAGGAGCTGCCACTGTGGGTTTGTTGTGTGTAGACAATG
>NC_056736.1:358963663-358977722 GCF_019279795.1 Protopterus annectens
ACAAATCTTCATAGGTTGCTGTCTGAACACCTAGTAATGCAGAGCAAGAGTGCCTATGGACAGTGTTCTTGTACTTCAAGCAATCATTTTGCTTCTTTCTGTCTTCTTTAAACTTCAGCAGCTGCTTACATTTGTCTCATAGTGCAGAGTCTCATGGTAGCAGCCAAGTTTTGAATCCAGTTGTGAAAATCTGAGACTTCTGCAATGGGTCTTTCAGGTCCAGTGGTGTTTGAATGGGGATGTCTTACACCATTAAACTTGTATATTTCAAGCATGTAGGTACATTTTTCATGGTAGATAGAAGTTTGTAATCTTTCTTTTTAGCAGTTTCGTCTCTCTTCCCTATTTTATAACTGCATGGATACTTCAGCATTATTGAGGTAGTGGTGGCATTACAACTGCCAAGATAGTTCATGTTGTATGGACTTTACCAAGATGCTGTTATGCTACAAGAAATTAGAGTAGTCCTTCTGACCCTTCACGGCTTTTGTTACTTTTAATTTTCATTCATTGACGGTTATTAAGATTTGCATGGTGCAGTTAAAATGACAAATCTGTCTGAAAGTTAGCAGTAAATAATTTCTGCGTTGATGTACAAGAGCTAATCCCTCTTCAAGTAAATCAGCAGACTTTCTAGAATTAGAACAATTGCTTTATCTAAACAGTGTCATGACTGTTGTTGTAATGGTGTTTTTTTTGTCCACGACAGAAATAGTAGATTTTAGTCAGTTTATTAAATGATGTATTTGCCTCCAGAATAGATGATCTGACAGCCCATGTCTTGTAGTCTTCAAGTTAATTCTCACTATCTGTTTTTGTTTACTTTTTTGATATGGGAGAAGGTAATTCATAGGTTCATATGTAGTTACTAGTCTATCTGCCTGAGGGCATTTATAAGCCTAGCCAGAGTGTGTCAGCTTTCGCCGCCCCATTGATTAATTAACTGAGCCTCTGTCAAGAAGAGCCAATGAAGTGATCCTAGGGTTGTATTTTCTGTTACCCAGTCACTCGTCAAGGTTTCTCTTGAAAAGTGTTAGTGAGGAGCTCTGCCTAATGTAGTTAGGAATTTTGTTCCAAAGCATGGGGAGTCTCTGTGGCAGGAATCTATTCCTCCAGCATGTTCCATTTTATTGTTGTGGTGAGGTTTAGCTCACTAGAGCGAGTGGCTCGCAGTAACTTGGATTTCTTTAGGTGGAGCATGTACAGCAATTCTGAGTTGGATATGGCTTTGTAAGTAGGGCAGAGATCACCTCTGAGTAAGCGATATGCCGCTGAGTACAGTTGGAGTTTTTCCAGTCGGGCTGCATAGGACTTATGTTTTAGGCCAGTAATCCTCTTGGTGAGGTACTTTTGTGGTCTTTCCAGCTGTTGGAAGTGTCTTGTGAGGTACATCCCAAATGGGGCATTGTACTCTGTGATGGGTCTGAGTGACGAGTAGAGGGGCAGTATAACCTCTTTATTTCTAGATGCGAACCATTTAGTAATTGGATGGGCTACATAGAAGGATTTCCTAACTACTTTGGCAATATGATTTGTTAAAGGAGAGATTACTATCTACCTGGGTCCCCAGATATTATTACATCTTCTATATTAAGGGGGCTGCCACCTATATGGTAATTCATGGGCGTTTTGTTTTTCCCAAATGGGATGACTATGCATTTTTTGGCATTTAGCTTGAGACCATGACTTTGACACCAGGTGTCCGTCTCAGTAAGGCCCTTTTGGTGAATATTTGTCAGCCAGAGAGTCAGTTATGGCTCCCAGTTTGCAGTCATCGGCGAACTTGGTTAGACATAGTCCTCCTGTGTTTGCCTGTACTTCTGAGAAGTATATGCCTAACATTAGGGGTCCCAGGACTGAGCCTTGTGGGACACCACTTGTGACTGGTTTAGAGTCTGACCTGGAGCCCGCTATTCTTACCGTGTGAGTTCTGTCTGTAAGCCAGTTGGCGACCCATCTCGTGACGTAGGGGTTTATGTTCAGGCTGGTGAGATTTTCTCCTTGCCTGAATGAAGTATAATTTGTCGATAATTAAAAGAGAAACAAGAAAGACATTGCTGTAGGGGTCAAGTCCTACTGTTCTACCTTTTTTAACTAAAACCACCACCCCTTTTTACCTATTACACCACATTAGCATAACAATGGGAAGTATGAAACACCTTGACAGTGCCCAGTCATCTTGAACAAAACATGGGACCACTGTGAACAATAGAAGTGTACTAGTATTCAAAGAACCAGCTAATGGAAAGCCTCTCAATGAAATTGTATTCAACCAATTGCAGGACAGCCACCAACATTATATATATATGCATGTGTGTGTGTATCTCTACATACAGATATATATATATATATATATATATATATATATATATATATATATATATATATATATATATATATAAAACATGGAATAAATGAATTTGAGGATGTTTAATACATGTAGCCAGGAACTGTCTGAGACTGAAGTAAAATATTTATTTATCCCCATGATGATTATAGCTACTGAACTTCGTCCAAATTTCAGCAGACCAAAAGTCACAGGCTACATCTAAAGGTAGGGAGATGTCTGGCAAAGTGCATTTACTGGTTAACAAGTTCTAAAAAGAAAATGTTGGACAGCATTAAACCTTTTGCAAGCTTTAATATGGCTTTTAAGTGTGCTATGAGCTTTTTGTCCATGACTTACCAATGTGGTATTATCTCATGTTGCCCACTAGTGTAACTGCTCAAAGGTATTATAAGCTGCCCAAGTTTCAAATCATGTAGCATACAATTTGAAAGAAAAAGTAGACTAGTAGCAGGTATACAGTGAATTAAAAAATGTATATATATATATATATATATATATATCTTTATTTTTTAAGAGCAGCTGGAAGTATTGTAGGAAACTGAGCATTATTGGGGATTTTAAGTACTGTACTGGAACAGCTTCTGTGCAGTTGAGGTAACATCATAAACTGAAGCAGAGTACATTAGAACTGAATTGTAGCTTTTTTTTTTCCTTTCAAGAATACTGCAGGCATTATGTCTGGATCCATGAGCCAGAAGACAGATATAGTAAATGAAAACAACTGCATCCAGTCCTTAACATTGAACCTGCATTCCTCCCACAATGAACTGCTCAATTCAGACATCAAAAGAAACACTTCGCCAAAGAGCCGCAAGATTTATGCTTCAACCAACCTTCACGCTGCCATGGGGTTAGGAGCGCCTACTGTTGAGGCTGGGAGTAATGAGACAGCCAATGCCAAATGGGTGAAGGATGGGCAGAACCAGTTACGTAAAGCAGCAAAGCATGAGAAGCAGGATCAGAATCGCAATGTGACATCGGTCATTTTACTAAGTACAGGAGACCAAGAGCATTCCAAGGAGAACCCCTCAAAGGAGGTGGAACAGTCTAATGAGAATCCCTTAAATGAACAGGAAGGATCCAACCTAAGTCCTTCAAAAGAAAGAGGGGGCAGCCAGCCCTTAAATGGGACCAGAAGGTTCCTCAGTTACTATGCTGAACTGGAGGTGTCTGCTAAAAACTCTGTTAACAGCAGCAACACCAATGGTCCATTAGTCATTGATACAGAATGTGAGACGAGCAATGAAAATGATGATGATCTCACTCCTTGTCAGCATGAAAATGAGCTAGCTGTCGTGGAGCTTGCCACAGAGGGGCAAGGGTTTTCTCCAGTGGAGCAGAAACAAGTCTGTCAAGAGCCTGAGAAAGAGCCACCTAAGGACAGTGGGAAGAATGTGTGCTTGCTCTTTGGGATGAGGAACAGTGCTGCCAGTGATGAGGACTCTAGCTGGGCTACACTGTCTCAAGGGAGTGCTTCATATAGTTCTCCAGATGACTCTGGTAAGATCTTCTTTGCATGAAAATATTTGCTTATGTTTATTTGTGCATTGAGTTTGGATGAATATTTGTAAGTAAAAGTCTGTAAGACCTGCATAGAAAAGAACATGGTTGAAGAACAAAGGATGCATTAGAGTAAATATATTAGCCGTCTTTGAGGAAATATTTTCACTTGTTTGCAGAAATGTGTGCTTAAGGTTTTTACCTCACAGCTACTGTAGTGGTCACTGTTAACATCCAGTCATTTTCTTTGTGGAGTTTGCATGTTCCCCTCTGTCTTTGTGAGTTTTCTTTAGAAGTATGTTGGGTATTTGGATACACTAAAGAATCCTTAATTCTTACATTTACTATTGCTCTTGTGGCTTAGGTTTTGGTTGAAAAGGGTCCAAGGTAGACCAGTGCACGTATCTGGTTAATAAATTCATAAGGTAGGTTCGGATACAAATTAATATTTTAGTGAGCTGATTGAAGTTTGTGAGAGCTAACATCACAGAACCTCCTTGATATGACATCCAAATGGATCCATCTTTTCCACCACTCATGTCTTTCGTAGTTATCCTGCTGTGGGTCAGCTGCACAACAGTGATGATACCCACTGCAGTATAATTCATTGACTTCATAAACTTAATTGTCCCCCATGCCGTGTTACCTCTAGCAGAATTTGGATTTTGATCCTTTTTGTCAGTAGGGTTGCTGCACTTGCATATTGTGTTCTTGGCTTTTGTAGCTCCTCTAACTTAAGACCAGATTACAGAATGAAGCATCTTATAATTTATTTATTTATTTTACATTTGTTTACTGGGAAGGTCTGACTGGGCAGAGCCCATTTTCAGCGGAGGTCCAGGAAAAAAGCCCCATAAAAAGTGACTGTACATACATTAGTAACAGTAAATACAGCATGACAAGCAATATGTACTACACAAGTTACAGTAGATACATCAGATATGGGACTTAACATAGTGATAACATTAACATAGAACCTATGAGTATTAAATTACATTTGTAAAGGGAAATAATTTTAGATTTATAACTCATTTAAGAATAAAAAGTAAAAAAAATAAATATCGTAATACAAATAAGATCATTCTCTGAGACAGGCTGAATATTTCTTTAAACTGTTGTGTGTTGTCTGTGGTTCTGATATTATGGGGGAGTGGGTTCCAGGTTTTTGAGATATAGGAAGAATGTAAGGAGTCTGTTGTATAGTTGTTAGTGTTAGAGACTCGTAGTAAAGATTTGTTTGATGATCGTAGTGTTAGAGTGTCAGAGTAAGGTTTTAGTAAGCTTTGGAGAGCCTGAGTTTGTTCAGGTTATAGAGTAACTTTTGGGCCATGATTAATTGGTTGTATACAAGAAGCTCATGTAGTTCAAGCCAGGAAAGTTTTTTTGAGAGCTAGACCGTGATGTTACCTGTGTAATGATCCAGTAGCAAATTTAGCCATTTTGTTATAGCATGTATTCAATTTATCTAAACCTGTTTTTTTGAGGTTCATAAGGATGGGTGAAGCATATAATAGAGTTGCTAGTAGGTGGGTTCTGGCTATGGCAGTTCTTGAGGAGTCTGTTAAAATTTTTTTGTTTCTGTAAAGGGTGCTAATTTTTTTGTGGACTTTTTTAATTTTGTGATATATGCAAGGCAAATCTTAGCTTATCGTCTACAGTGACTCCTAGTAGTTTGGATGGTGCGGGTGTAATTATTGTGTTATTAGTTGTGATGTGAAACTGTGGGGGGGATCTAGCTGTCTGGTAGGTTGAAAGATCATAAGTTTTGTTTTTTGGGGGGTTAAGAATAAGTTGGGAGTTAGCCAGCCATGTTTCAGTTTTTATAAAGGCCTGTTGTGTTTTGTCCTGAAGTTGTTGCCTGGTACATATTAATGTTGAATCATCTACATATTGGATAATGGTGGCAAGTGAGGTCGCTGGTTATTAGTGAAAATACTAAAGAGAAGAGGGCCATAATGTGGATCCATGTGGGACCCCAAGGGTAACGGGGAGATGTGTGGAGAGGGATGTCCTTCATGGATGCATCTGCAGTCATAACAACTGGGTTGTCCTGTCGTCAGGCAGCCCTTCAGTCGGCCGGATTCCAAAGTCCGGTCCGCCGCTGATGTCGACTTCACCCGACGCCATCTCTGTTGGTCTTCGGCATAAAGGCATCAGCCGACGCCATTTTCCTCGGTCTTCTTGCCGCGGCGCTCAAGCAGAAGCTGTTCGCAAGCGCCGGGTCGGTCGGATCCAGAGATTACTTCACCGAATACTACTAAGACTTCTAAAGCTGGTACTGCTGGGGAACCTTTCTTGCCTCAGCTGATGTCAGAAAAGTTAATAATTGTTTAACCTGTGGGAAACAAATACCTCATAAAGATTTCCAGTCTCATTGCCTGCCTTGTTTAGGCCCAGCCCATGACGAAGCAGCCTGTTCGCCTGTGCTTTTTCAACCGACTAACGCTAGGCGCCGGTCGGAGTTTGCAGAACAGTTTTTCGTTCTGATTTTGCGTGACATTATGCCGCCGGACCCTCCGACTTCCCAATCTGCCAAAAACGCAAAGATAAAGACCGACACTGCTGTCCGCGGTTCTCGCCGAAACCACGGTTAAGCAAGTCAAGGAGTGTCTCGGTTTCCGCCGAAACCCAGAAAACCGCTCCCAGTACAGCTCAATCTATCTCTACAACTGAGGCCCCTGCTACCACTCTTGAATCGGCCTCAGAAATTTTATCCACTACGGTGGTTGCCACTGATTTATCAGACACCATTCCCTTGGATGTCTCTACCCCAGCACGTGGTGCAGCTAGGCCTCCAGCAGCCATGTCCATTAAGGCCTTCGCCAGGGCTAAAGCAGCTAAGACTACTAAAACAGTGCCTGTTAAACCCCCACTACCAGGCCCTCTTCTAGTTCTCAAATGCTTACTTTGGCAGAAGATTTAATTTCATTAATCAGAGGATCTCAATCTCACCCAGACAGGGCCTCTCAGCCCCCAGAGAAGAGAGACCTAGGGCAGAGCCCCTGAGCCAGTGTCCTCTGATGATTCTGCTAATGAATCAGACATAACTGACCAGCCAGAGGCTCCTTTCTCCAATTTCGAAGATTCTGATGCTGAAGATTCCATTCCAGCTGCTTCCCCACCAGAAGAATTCTCCTTCGGGGAAACCTTACATGCCATGAGAGCAGTTCCAATGGCAGCAACAGGATTTTTCAGACTCCAGAAAAGACTTAGGACCTTTCTGCACCTTCCACAGCACAGGCCCTTAGCTATACCTCCTGTTCTCTCTGTGGTGGATGATGCTTTCAATGATGTCTGCTCCGCCCAGATTCTTTACCCCAGCCCCTGCCAAACCAGACAGATTTTACAGGGTGCCAGATACTCATCACCACCTTTACAAGGCCCCACTTGCAGACCCCGAGACAATATCCCAGGGTCCCAAGGCAATAGTCACACCATAGCTAAAAACCCTGTACCTTCTGACAGGGAAGCAAGGTCATTAGACAGATGGGATAAAAAGGTCTACACTTCAGCTACTCTCTCAGCTAGAGCTTTAAACTGTCAGTTTCACATGATACAATACCAAGAGTTTATACTTGATCAATTAACTAAAAAGCTAACCACTGATGAATCTCTTGATAAGAAATATGTATTAGAAATGGTAAATAACATACAACAGGTTAGTAACCATTCCTTAAAATGTGGCTATGATGCACTGGAGGCTTTATTTAGATCAGCCATGACTGGCACAGTGATAAGAAGGCATGCATGGCTAAAAGAGCAAGCTTTACCGGATCATGTTAAAGCTAAGTTGCTAGATGCTCCTATGGATAAGACAAGTTTGTTTGGTACACCTGCCCAGCAGGTTATGAAGAAAATGGAAGAAAAGGCAAAATCTGTCCAAACGGTTAAAGATTTCTTGCAGGTACAACCCCAAGGTTTAGCAGGAACTGGCCTGCCAAAATTGGTCCTTTCCTGACTCCACAAGATCTCAAAGGGCAGGAACAGACGCTCCAGAGGCAGAAACCAATCCAGAGGAGGTGCCTACAGAGGACGACAGTGGCAAGGTAACAACAGAGGCACAGACACAACCACTGCCACTACATCAACACAACCACAGTGACTTAACCCTAACCGCTTCTACCAGGGAACAAATAGCAGCTCCTTTAGGCGGAAAGTTAACCTTATTTTCAAAGAACTGGCACTACATAACAAAAGACAAGTGGATTCTACAAACCATAGATCAAGGCTACCGGTTCCACTTCCACACTTTACCAGTCAAAAGAGGAATGCCAAATCTACCTCCAAATCAAAACAGAGGCTCTACAACAGATAATGGAGTTAGCAAACATGAGAGCTGTGGAAAGAGTGCCAACAGCAGAGCAAGGAAAGGGGTTCTACTCCAGACTATTCCTAGTTCCAAGAAAGGAAAGTTGGAGACCACCTCTAATCTGTCCACCTTAAATACATACATCATTGTCCCAAAATTCAAAATGCTGACCTTACAGCAACTTCTTCCCATGCTGGGCAAGGAGTGTTGGCTGGTAACTCTAGATCTCAAGGAGGCATACCTGCACGCCCCCATCTCGACCAATCTGCAGAAGATACCTCAGATTTCTTGCAGGATCAGAGCACTATCAATTCTCAGCATTGCCCTTTGGCTTATCTACTGCCCAGAGTATTCACAAAATGCCTGCATCAGTAATCGCCATTGCAGACTACAGGGAATTCAAATTTACCCATACCTGGACGACTGCTTACTACAAGGGGACAACAAAAGCAAGCTGACAACAGATTTACAAAGGGTCATTTACTTGCTACAAGCACTGGGATACACAGTCAATTTACAAAAGTCAAGGCTGATACCATCCCAAACAAGGACCTTCTTGGGCTGAATTGGACACAGTAAAACAAATGGCATTCCTAACTACAGAAAACAAAAAGAACTCCCTTTACTTCTTGGCACTAACAAAACTGAACAAGATAATAGCAAGGAAAGTACTCCAGGCCTTGGGCTTCATGGCATCATGCATAATCTTGGTCCCATTTGCCAGACTGCATATGAGAAAACTACAGTGGTACCTAAAGAATTTATGGTCCCAACACAGACACAGCCTGGAAACAGAAATCCCACTCAATTCCATGCTTAAAACAGGAGTTCCTATGGTGGGCTCAGATGCTAGTCAAACCCAGGCTCACCCTTTCGCAGATGTCAAGCAAGCCAGACCATCACAACAGACGCCTAGACCTAGGGATGGGGCCCACATGCTGGACAAATGCGGCAAGGACTCTGGACACAGGATCAACTTCACCTGCACATCAACCTAAAAGAAATGCTGGCAGTAAAACTGGCAATCCAAAAGTTCAAACCATTTCTCAAAGAGGGCCAGTTGATGATAAGGACAGACAACACCACAGTCATGTGGTACATCAACAAACAGGAGGCACTCATTCATACCCCTATGCTGAATGACTTTGGAGCTGTGGACCTTTGCACTCAGCTACAACATCCAGTTACAGGCAATATTTGTACCGGAAAAGAAAATACTCTAGCAGACATACTAAGCAGATCCACTTCGGATGCCCACGAATGGAAGCTGCACCCGGACATCTTCAAGACCATCTCAAAGAAATGGGAATGCCTCAGATAGATCTATTCGCGATCACCTCTCAATCACCAGCTCAAAAAATTCTGCACAAGGACATTCCACCCACTAGCATGGAAAGTGGATTCGCCTCCTTCAGCTGGAAAGGCCTAACAGCATATGCATTCCCACCTCTTCCCTTGATACACAAAGTACTACTAAAAATCAAGGAAGAACGCCCACGGATAATCCTGATAGCTCCAAACTGGCCAAGACAACACTGGTACCCACTACTGAGGAGCATGTCTCGAACAATATGTGGCCAATTCCTCTGATGCCTTTGATGTTAACTCAGAACAACTACAGCATCATGCATCCAAACCTAAAACGCTGCAAATGACTGCATGGAACATCACATAGCAGCAGCTAACACAGAGCTTTCCCAAAGAGTTAAAGACATTATTCTTGAAGCACGCAGACCTTCAACAAGAAGGAACTATGCTGGAAAATGGAAAAGGTTTGTCATTTGGAGTACTGAAAGAGGAAAAGATGTCAAACATAGATATGCTCTAACATTCTGGAGTACCTGGTCGAACTTCTTCATTCAGGCCTGTCCTACTCTCCATCAAGATACATGCATCAGCTATTTCAGCAGAATACAGCTTTGATCCACCTGTTTTTTCAAGACACTTTGCTCAGGCAGTTTCTCAGAGGAATCAAGAATGTAAACCTCCAAGGAAGTTTCACCATTACCAGCTTGGGACTTAAACTTTGTGCTAGAAAAGTTGACACTATCACCCTTTGAACCAGCAGCAACAGCAGACCTACAACACCTGTCATGGAAAACTGCTTTCCTACTGGCAATTACTTCAGCAAGGAGGGTTTCAGAACTACAGGCCTTAATGGCATGCAACCCTTCCTAATCTTCCACCAAGATAGTGTCCATGAGGACTAATCCTACATTTATGCCTAAGGTGGTATCCAGAGTGTTCCTTTAAACCAGGCAATCCACTCTACCTACCTTTCTTCCCAACCCACAAAACAGAGGGGAAAGAATACTGCATACCTTGGATGTATATAGACAGCTACGCTTACTACTTGGACAGAACAAAAATAGCAGAAAGACTGACCAACTTTTCAGAGCTTATGCAACAGGAAGGGAAGGAAAAGCTATTTCAAAACAGACAATCTCCAAATGGATAGGAAATTGCATACGATTCTGTTACTTCCTTCCATGGAAAACCAATTCCACAGAAATATAAGACCTCATTCTACAAGGGCAACAGCCACTACCACAGCCTTCTTACGAGGAGTGGCAACCAAAGACATTATTGAGGCGGCTACTTGGACCTCCGTGCATACATTTGCCAAGCATTACAATTTGCCTCTGTATTCCAGATCCCGAGCAGGGTTTGCCACTGCTGTACTGCAAGGGATCCTAAACACACCATAATTCTACCTTTATCCTCCTCCCCTAGTTGGCTATGGTATTCTACCCAGTTGAGGACTGCAGATGCATCCATGAAGGACATAGTACAGTTTTGTACCTACCTATAAATGTAGATGTCCGAACTGGATAGCATCTGCAGTCAGGATTACCCTCCCTCCTTCCCTCTGTGGTACTCCTAGGGTGTTTACCCTCCTAATAGCTAGCTGGTGGGGAGTCTTTATGGTGTATTTGTTTGTATATATGTACATACATGCTTATGTTTGTGTTTACCTCATCTTTTTGGAAACATTGGCATCTATCCAAAATTTTAGCCTTCAAGAGGGCTACTGGCATCTGGGGCAAGAAACACTGAGGAAAATGGCGTCGGCTGATGCCTTTATACCCGAAGACCAACAGAGATGACGTCGGGTGAAGTGCGACATCAGCCGAAGCCGGACCCGGACTTGAATCCGCCGACTGAAGGGCTGCCTGACGACAGGACAACCCAGTTGTTATGACTGCAGATGCTATCCAGTTCGGACATCTACATTTATGGTAGGTACAAAACTGTACTTCATATTGCCACTTAACTACCTGCTGACGACCTAAGTAAATATGGAACCGCAAGACACATGAAGGGTGTATATCTAGGTCTGAGAGAGCAGTTAGAAGTTTGTTGTGGGAGACTGTGTCAAAGGCTTTAGACATATCCAAGAAAACTGATGAGACTGTTTCTCTCATTCTTGCATTGGTTTATGGTGTTGGTAAAGCTATGTAGAGCAGTGGTTCCACTCTGGGATGGTCTAAATCCATGTTGGGAGATGGCAAGTAAGTTGCTGGATGTGAGATATCTCATAAGTTGGGAATGTGTACATTTCTCTAGGAGTTTTAAAAGCATTGATAGGATAGCTATGGGGTGGTAATTTAGTTTAGTTGATTGATCACCATTATGTAGGGGGATATTATAAGAAATTTTCCAAATAGTAGGGACATAGTTTTCAGAAATCAAGTGGTTAATCAATATTGAAATGGGATAAGATAGATATAGGAACTCTGCTAGTAAGTTATCAGCTGCAGTTGTAGTTGGTTTAAGTTTTTTTATGTTTTTTTCTATGGTTTTGGTGGGGATGGGTTGACATTAGAATGAAGTATTATTATTTAGATTGTTAGTTGTTTGTAGGATATTTGGGTTATCTCTGGTTAGTGCAAGAATGTTTTCTTTAAAGTATTTGTTAAACTGTTCAGCGGTGATTTCAGAGTTATTTTGTAAGGTGGGGAGGGAGTTTTTTTTCCGGGATTGAGTATGTTTTTGATTGTAGCCCAGAATTTTTGTGGGTTATTCTGATACTTAATTTACATGTTAGTATAATAGTTCTTTTTGTCTAGCTTAATTTGGTGGTTAACTTTGTTCCTGCATTGTTGATAACCACAAAAGTGAAGGAAAAGTGCCCAAATAAACTCCAAACCATAAAAAAGTCACTAGGCACTCAGGAAGGATCCAGGTGATGATGTTAATCCACACCGATCTTTATTAATCACAAACGCATATACATGTATGAGCCAGCTACCAAAAAAAAAAAATCTCCAAAATTATTACTTTGTTAAAAAAACCTTGCAGATTTGTTAGAGGGTGCTTATTGTACCAATTTGGAATTACTAACAATAAGAAAATGTTTCAGCCATGAAATTACTAACTGTAAGAAAATGCTTAAACCAGATACAAACACAAAAATCTTAGGGGGAAGAAGCCAGAGTGGAACATTATAAGTATGGGAGAGGGAGTGAGGGAGGGAGAGAAGGCTTTTTCTTGCTACTGACCCTAGCATCATACCTTGCTAGCAAATAAGTAGTTACAAGGCAACAACATACTTTCAGCTTTTGGAGGTGGCCTGAAAAGATGGGCGAAATGAACGCACAGGTTATACAGTTTGCTTAATACTGATGTCAGCAGAGTTCCAGTTTGGTGGAGTGCTTGGTTGCAGTTCAAGGGAAGTTAAAAAAAAAAAAATGTAGTAGAAAGTTAGTAGGAGATGAAAAAAAATTAGCATGGAAGTATGTGGAACATGGAATGCAATTTACTGAGTGATACAAAGCTAAAATAACCAGGAAGCACAATCGGCAGGATGTGGGGTGGTTACAAATTGCTAGGAGAGACAAGTTAAGCAGAAAACAAATGCCACAAATTAATCTCAGAATATCCCAAATTAGATCAGGTAATTTAATACTATAACCGTTAACCAGTGGTTAACAGTAGTGAGGGAAAGGAACACTGAGGTTCTCTTTACCATGTTTGCAAAAATAAAATAATGCTAATGATGCATAGTTTAGAGCCAGGTGAGTACTGAAATAACCTTAATGTTTCATTGCACTAGACAAAATAAGTTTACAGTATCAGCTTCAGTTACCAGTTAAAACCTAATAACACTGTGTGTAAGAACATTGCATATTGCAGCAGGAAATTCAAATATTGTAGCAGTCTATAAGCTTGGATGCCGTGTAGGTCACAGTAATCCAGTAAGTAAAGGTTTACCCAGTGTTTAATAAGTAAAAAAAAACACAGTAAATAGATGAGCCTTGGTTTAGCAGTAGCACCATGGATTAAGCAGATTATAACAGAAATTTGAAAAATATGAAAACTCACTCACAAGTGAGCTGGGGATGATAGAGTGGTTCAGCAGCAAGGAAAGTTTGAGAATGGCGCCCGGAGAGTTTATGGAATGACTGGGGGGGATGGTCCCTTTCTTGCCTGAGACTTTCATTAGAGGCTTAGTTACAAAGACTGAGACTTACTCTTCCTAGCTGCTGTGGGCAAGTCCATGTCTTTAGTGCTACACAGTTCTTGCAGGATCAGAGCTTACTACCAGCTAGTGAGAATTTGAGATCATTCAGGTTCCTCTTGGGAGAAGTGGACTAGATGCATGTCCATAGCATTCGCTCTAGAGATTGCATTTTGGGCTGTTTGGATCCCACTGACTACTTGATAAGCTTGGTCGTGGGCCCTTCTATTCTGATTTTGGGGGAGTGGCCCTCTAATAACCAGCCATGGATCAGGGTTGAGGCTTTTTTCTTTGACCCCTCACGTCATATTCATTGATTGGTATTAGATTCATTGTTATTGAGATAGCTAGCTGCATTATTTTGCATGTCATGTGGTACACCCTTGTTTCTAGAAAAAATTATTAGAATATAGACTTCATGGCATGGGTAGACCTTCTT
>NC_056736.1:358978222-359205722 GCF_019279795.1 Protopterus annectens
CAGACAGATATTTTTTTTTTCTCTCTCAAAGCTGTCATAGTAGACATTTTAAAAACTAATATAAGAAGTTCTGAAAGTAAAGTAGCACCACCTTTATAGGTTCATAGGTAGGTACTAGGCTATCGGTCTAAGGGCCTATGTAAGCCTAGCCAACAAGGTTCCCTGGCTTATGCCATCCAAGAAAGTTATTTTCCTGTGCCACTGTCGAGCAGAGACACAGAAGTGATCCCCGAGGTGTATTTCCTATTTTCCATCCACTCATCAAGATTTTTCTTGAAGAGTGCTAATGAAGAACACTGCTTGACATAGATGGGTAGCCTGTTCCAGAGAATGGGAAGTCTCTGGACAGGAATCTATCCCTCCAGCATATCCTGTTTACTGTGGTGACAAGGTTTAGGTCCCTAGAGAGTGTAGCTCGGAGGGATTGGGATTTCTTTAGGTGTAGCATGTTCAACAGCTCTGCGTTTGACATAGCTTTATATGTTAGGCAGAGATCACCTCGTAGTAGGTGATATGCTACGGAGTAAAGCTGGAGTTTTTTGAGGTGGTCAGTGTAGGGCATTTGTTTGAGGCCAGTAATCCTCTTTTTGAGGTACTTCTGTGGCCTTTCCAGCTGCTGCAGATGTCTTGTGAGGTACATCCCAAAAGGGGCGTTGTACTCTATATAATGGGTCTAACGAGTGTTGAGTAGAAGGGAACAATGACCTCTTTTTTCATGGATGAGAACCCTTTTCTGATTAGGTGTGCCATGTAGAAGGACTTCCTGACTACTGTGGCGATGTGACTATCAAAGGAGAGACTACTGTCCACCTGGGTCACAAGGTCTCTTATCACACATTTGGTGTTAAGTAGATTGCTGCCTATGTGGTAGTTCATGGGTACAGAGTTTTTGCCAAAGGGGATGACACTGCACTTTTTGGCATTGAGCTTGAGGCCATGGCTCTGACACTAGGCATCTGTCTCAGCGAGGCCCTTCTGCAGGATGTCCACATCATTTGCGGACTTGACTATGGCTCCTAGTTTGCAGTCATCTGTGAACTTCATTAGCCATCGGCCTGCTGTGTTAGCCTGTACTTCAGAGGAGTAGATACCAAACAGGAGAGGTCCCAGGACGGAACCCTGTGGTACTCCACTTGTCACTGCTTTGAGGTCAGACTTGGAGTCTGCAACTTTTACAGTGTGGGTTCTGTCAGTGAGCCAGTTGGCAACCCATCTTGTGACGTAGGGATTTATACCTAGTTTAGTGAGTTTAGCTATAATTCCAGAATGGGGGATGGTGTCGAAAGCCTTGGCGAGGTCAAGATAGGCTGCGTGAACCACCTTACCCTCATCTATGGTTTTGGTGACTGCATCAAAGAAGTCGATCAGGTTCAGGAGGCATGATCTGCCTTTCGCAAACCCGAGCTGGGTGGAGGTTACCAATGTCTTTGTTTATGAGTTCCATGATTATATGTTCCATGGCCTTGCAGACCAGGCTCATCAGGCTAATAGGTCGATAGTTTCCAGGATCGGTGGTGGCTCCCCCTTTGTGGAGTGGGGTAACTGTTGCTGTACGCCATTCAGTGGGCACAAAGCCTGATGCGAGGCTATTATTGAACATGGTGCTTAAGTGGGGAGCCAGTTCGTTCTGAAGTCCGTGTAAAATGCAGCCTGGTATGTTGTCCGGTCCCGTGGATGCTGTGTTTTTGGCTTTAGAGAGTGCAGCTTTTACCTGTGTAGTAATTACAGGGACTCTTCATTCTTCCTGTACAGATATGGGCCCCTTAGGGGAGAGGGGGAGTAAAAGCACTGAACCTATCTGCCAGAATGTTGGCAATATCAGTTGGTTCTGTAATTTTAGTGCATTTGTGCTGTAACTCAGAGCAGATCTGGGTGTTGCCATTGAGATTCTTGACATATCTATAGAATGCTTTGTTGTTGTCCTTAGAATTAGTGGTAATTTTGTTTTCGTAGCTAGCTTTGGAGGATATTATAAGGGATCTCAGCTTCTTACTGAGGCTGACAAGGGAGCTCCTCCACTCATTGGATTTTACACTCCTTTGCAACAGTTTCTTCCTTCTGTTGTACAGTTTGTTTATGGCAGGGGACCACCAGATTGGCTTCCTTTTTTTTGGAGGACAGCGTCTTGGTTCTGTTTGGGATAGGACAATCCATGCACTCGTGTAAGTGCTTATAGAGTGCATTTGTATAGGATTCAGCAGTTGTAACTGTACTGTCCATCTGCATGGGTGTCATGAAGTTCACCACTTCTGTCTTAAGAAGCATAAAGTTGGCTTTGGAGTAATTTTTTACTGTGGTTTTCTTAATGGGGAGTGGGGGTGGGATGTGGATATCAAGGGTGATTAACTTATGGTCGGATTGGACCAAACTGGAATGATTCAAATAGTGCTTATGTCATACTTCTGTTCTCTTTATTGTAAGAAACTGGCTGACTCAGTTGTTCTCAGATGCTCAGTGTATTATACAGAAATGACCAAACTGAATATTGTGTTATCACTTTCTTGATTTTACTTACTGCTGGACATGTCTTCAAAATGATTCTGCTGGTCAAGCTCTTCAACTTTTACACTAATAATGTTCATTTCTCCAGCCAAGCTTGCCATTTGTATTTGTTCTCCTGGGATGGCGAAACCTGCACATTTATTAATAACACAAAAAATTAGATCTATTAGTGGTACTGCAAATGAATTAAAATAATACAAGCATTCTAAATCACAGTGTCTTAAGTCTACTTAATGATATCAGTTGGCATCTGCGTTATATTTTCAGTTGGCAATGGTCACCTCTACATCAGCTAATTCCTGACTTGTGCTACTGACTTTTCAGTGTCAGGTAGTACATGACACACACAAAGGTAATATTACTCCACACAATCTTCACTTTTTGCACATCAGAAACTACAACTTTTAATTGCATGTATTTGCTTCAAGTCTATTAACTGGGGTGATAAACTGATCCACAAAGACTCAGTCCGACCAACACCCAGAAGACTACAATAAGAACAAAGCTGAGAGAGAAGTAACATTGTGAACATAACATACATAGTCAATCAAATGTTGGAAAAAGTATAGACATACATAATATCCATGGTGTAGCATATATATATCCAGCAAAATTGAGTTACAGTAAATAAGAATACAGACAATACTGGGTCATTGCTAACAGACGAAGAGCATCAAGAATTCAAAGTGATAAAAAAGAAAAAATTCAAGGTGACATTTCTTCAATTACTACAGCTATATGTAATGTTGGGGTCAGGAAAGCAGTTACCGATGTATCTTTCAAGTAAGAAATTAGGTTAATCTGAATGCTTGACTCATCAGTTTCCAGTATCTGGTGGTAAGGTTTAGTCTTTTAGGCCAATGACAGAAGAGACATGATCACTATCCTTTCTTTGAAATGTCTTGCATGGATTAACAATATATCAGAGGATTGGGACCTCTGGAAGTAAGAGGATTATTTGGACTTCAGTCTACATGCAAGCAAAATGTGGGAAAAGACAGAGTGCTATCACTGTAAAAATCAGAGTCAGTAGGAGAAGTACTAACCATCCTTAAATGAAAAGCCAGTTCACCCTTAGCAAGGTAACCTACAGTTCTGTACACTTACCATAAATGTAGATGTTCGAGTGTATTCACTGTTGCAGTCATCACATTTGGGTTATCTGCCTGCAGGTAGCCCTCAGCCGACCTGAATACCAGAGTCTTCGGATTTCTCTGTCGGATGCTGTCACTTCTTCCATTATGTCAGGTCATCAGGGGTATAAAACATGCAGCTGACGCCATTATATCAGTTTTTCTTGCCCTAGATGTTAGGTGCCCCCACAATAGGAAGCAATTATATGGTATGGTACACCCCCCATCAAAAAGCAAATACACATGAAAAAAATATATATATACCAAACAAGAAGGAAAGGTAGAGCCAAGAGAAGTCAGAGGGCTGGAGGGAGGGTAACCAGGACTGCAACAGTGAATACACTCGAACATCTACATTTATGGTAAGTGTACACAACTGTACTATGTCCTCCGTGTTTCACTGTTGCAGTCATCACATTTGGGTTGATTCCCAAAGCTAAGGAACGGAGGAGATAGTGAAAGAGTTTTAGGGCCAGCTATTAAGCCCTGCAAGACTGCTGTGGCAAATCCAGCTCTAGATTTAGAAATGATAGGCAGGTGGCAATGCTTGGTGAAGGTAAGTACAGAGCACCAGGTAGCAGCTTCCAGGATGTCCCTGGTAGGGACTCCTCTGAGAAATACTGTAGAGGTAGATGCAGCCCTGGTGGAATGTGATTTTATCCCCTGTGGGGTAGGTTTTCCATGGTGCTTGTAGCAGAAATGAATGCAATGGGCTATCCATTTAGAAATGGTTTGCTTTGAAATGGCCTTCCCCTCTGTCCCTGCAGCAAAGCCAGCTAGCAGCTGGTCAGATTTTCTGAGAGGCTTAGTCCTGTCCAAATAGAATCTAAGTTGTCCGTGCACATCCAGAGAATGCAGTATCCATTCCCCATTGTTGTGTTAAGTTGTCTGTGCACGTCCAGAGAGTGCAGTATCCATTCCCCTTTGTTGTGTGGATTAGGGAAAAAAGTAGGCAAATGAATGGATTGGTTTAGGGCCACACTAGACACCACCTTGGGTATAAAGGAAGGATTAGTCCTGAGGGAAACCCTGTCCGCATGGAAGATAATGAAGGGTTCCACTGCCACAATGCCTGTAATTCAGACACTCTTCTTGCTGAAGTGATGGCTAGAAGTAAGGCTGTTTTCCAAGAAAGGAATTTTAACTCTGCTGTTGCAGCTGGCTCAAAGGGTGGAAGAGTGAGCTTTTCCAATATAAAGTTACGGTCCCCATGCTGGAGTGGGAGCTCTCCTGGAGGGGGGGGGGGGTCTTAAATTTTTGGCCCCTCTAAGGAATTGTTTTAGCAAGGGGTGAGGGAAGAGGGGTGGGCTCAGTATTGTAATGTGCTGAAATGGCAGAAGCATGAATCCTAACTGACGAGAAAGATAGGCCCTTGTGGAACATTTCTGTTAAGTACTCTAGAATATGAGGTAAGCTGGGCACCCTTGTGCCCATCCCCTGAGCCTGGCACCAGGAGCAGTATCTTTTCAACTTTTCAGCATAGGATTTTCTGTACTAGGCCTCCTTGCCTCCAGAATGACATCCTGCACCTGCTTACTGAGGGATGCAGAGGAGAGCTCATGGAATTAGCCAGGCTGCAAGGTTCAGGGTTTGAAGCTGAGGGTGCAGAATCTGGCCCGCCTGCTGGGACAGCAGGGAAGGGGTCTGAGGCAGGTGCCATGGTTGTAGCAATGTCAGACTGCACAAGAGGGGGTACCAGTGCTGGTGTGGCCAGTCTGGTGCAATCAGTATTGTCCTTGGCTTGTCCTGTTTGATCTTTAGTAGAACCTTCGAGAGGAGAGGCAGAGGGGGAAAGGCATAAATCGAGAGGCTTTCCCAGGTATAGGACAGGGCATCCACTTTCCAAGCTTGACTGTGGGGAGTTCTGGTGCAGAATTTGTTCAATTGGTAGTTCTTAGGGGAGGCAAACAGGTCTACCTCTGGAGTCCCCCATTTGTTCCTCAAGAGGTTAAATATTTTGGATTCTAGTTTCCATTCGTGTGGGTCCATGAGATTTCTGCTTAAGTCATCTGCCAGTGAATTTAGTTTGCCTGGCAGGAATTGAGCTTGTAGGTGCACTTGGTAGCTCAAGGCTGTGCTCCACAGAGCCATGGCTTGTCTGCAGAGAGGGTAGGAGTGAGTTCCCCCCTGCTTGTTTATGTACCACATAACTGTGGTGTTGTCTGTCTTTACTAATAGTTGTCCTGGAAGAATAAGGTCTTTGAAGGCTGTCAGAGTATTCTTTTTTTTTTCAAATATAATTTTTATTGCACTTCACTTCTATTTAAATACAAGAAAAGAATGACACAGAAAATATACATACAAGCTACTTGGAATATCAAGTTTCAGTCGTCCAAATATGATACACACAACATAAATCATCAATGTTAGGGTAACAATTATACAGAATTGTCTGATAATCAAGCTGCTCTTAATGAGCTGTAAAACAGACATTTGCATAAAGATAGTATACAACATATTGAAAAATGTGACATTAAAGCATTGCAACCAGATATTCCAGATTACCTAAATAAACATTCTGTCTTGCACTAACTATGTACAATATATACACTGATGTCACCTTAATGTTCATCTTATATGTGTTTGCCATGACCTGTACACTCTTATTGTGGGCAGTTCTATAATAATTACCTTTAATTTCCCTTAATTATGTAAAGTAATATTGATGGTGAAGTCCCTTGGTCATAAATCAATTTTGTCCTAGGACTTCTAAAAGCGTTTTCCAGTGTTTCTGATAGTAAGATAGTTTTTTTTTGGCTTCTTGTAATTAATTTGCTGGCTAATAAGTATTTTACAGCCATTCCTTTAAATTCTTCCCATGTGATTTTACTTCTATCTAACCAATTTTGGGCTCTATATGACTTGATCACTGCACACAATGTGACTATGATGCGTTTATTTTCGTATGAGAAATTATTAGGGAATATATGTAAAATTGCCATTTTCCATGACAGGGTAGATTTGGTGTATTTATTTTTTTCTAACTTGGTTCTTGGCGAACACCACAGCTTGTAAACATTTTTACAGCTCCAAAAAATATGAAGGGTGTCAGCAACACTGTTTTGGCATATGGTACAATAAGGGAAGTGGGAGGGATTAATTTTGGTAAGAAAAAGTGGTGTGTGATACGCATTGTTATTGATCATAATTTGGGTATAAGTAGCAGGTTAATAATTTGTTGAT
Source organism: Protopterus annectens (assembly GCF_019279795.1). Classification (NCBI taxonomy): domain Eukaryota; kingdom Metazoa; phylum Chordata; order Ceratodontiformes; family Protopteridae; genus Protopterus; species Protopterus annectens. The sequence goes on from NC_056736.1 coordinate 358,985,041, forward strand.
ATACCTGCATGTCTTGGTTGTCTATTTTGACATTCATAGTAATTGTGTTGTTCATTTATATTAACTGGTTGATTATGGTATTATAGCTTTTATTTACTTCAAGTTTTTGTCTAATATTGTCAACTGAGAAACTTTTGATCTGGTATAGGTCCCATCCAGTGATATTTTTAATTTTTGGATACTGACTCAGGTTTAATATAGTATTGTTTAATTTAATATTAGGATTAAGGTGTACTGGCTGTCCCAATACCAAAGTATATTTAAGATTTAGGGAGGCTACCAGCTTTTGAAATATTACAGTGATTCTTATTATTATGGGATGAACCTTAAAATGCTTTAAAGTCTTAGAATTTAGAAAGGGTACTGCTCTAAGGTTTAAATTGCATGAGATTAGATGATTGTAATATATTTTAATCCCTAGTGGATACCATGCATTGTTGGATGGTTCAAAATTTGCTATATGTATAATTCGACTAGCATTTAGCATGTTGTAGTATTTTGGAATTCAGGTAGGCCTAGGCCCCCTTTTTGTTTGGATAATGTTAAGTTAGTGTATTTTATTCTTGTACTTTTTGGATGCCAAATAAACTTTCCTAGTAGTGCTTCAAGTTTGGAGAAGAAGTTTTTTGGTATATTTTGGTTAATAGCACTAAAATGAAACAATAGTCTTGGAAGAATATTCATTTTAACTATGGCCGCCTTAGCTAGTGGAGAGAGACTGAGGTTTAACCATCTCTTAGTGTCTTCAGTGATGGCAGACCAGGTTTTAAACAAGCTGTTTTTAGTCATGTCAGATTGGGGGTGAGTGAACATAATACCCAGATATTTGAGATTATAACTGACTTCAGTTTCAGGGAAACAGAATTCCTTATGTCCTAGAGTATTCATAGGGAATATGACAGATTCATCAATGAGTTTAGTATCTTATTCAAATTAGTATTAGGGAATTCAAAACAAATGTTAAGATAGTCAGCAAAAGCTGTATACTTTATTGGGACTTTGGAAATATTTATAATATGGTGGTAAGTTCTTTGTGATATTTTAAGCAGCAGAGGTTCTATGTATATATTGTACAGGTAAGGTGATAGTGGGCATCCTTGCCTTGTATTGTTCACTGTTTGAATAGGCTTTGATTGCTTTTTATGTATAGATAGTGTTGTTGTGGCATTTTTGTATAAAGCCCTAACCATGTTTATATAGCCCTCAGAAATACTAAATTTCTTGAGTATATTTAATAAAAAAATCAAAATTTACTCTATCAAAAGCTTTGGTTGCATCTACTGACAGTGCATAGCTAGGGCATTTATCATTCGCTTTTAAACTAATGATTGAATCAATAGTAAGTGTGTTGTCATATATTTGTCTGTTGTTCATAAAGCGTAGTTGCTCAGAAGATATAATATGAGGTGGAATTTGTTTGATTCTACTAGCTGGTATTGTAGAAAGAATTGTAATATCAATATTTATGAGTGATATCGGCCTGTAATTACTTGGGTTTGATGCATCAGATTTGGGTTTTGGTATAAATATAGTTTTTGAGTTATTGATATACAGGTCTTTGGTACCATACTTTATTATGTATCTGTATACTTTCAGTAGTATAGGAGCTAACTGTTTCTTGAAAGTCTTGTAAAATTCCACCACGTAACCATCAGGCCCTGGTGATTTACCTGGTTTCAACTTATTTACAGCAGCAATGATTTCTTCTACACTTATGGAAGCTTTAAGATTATTTACTTGTGTCTTATTCAGTACTGGAAACTGTAACTCTTCGGTAAATTGATGAAATACTGACTCATTAAATTGGTCTTGGGGGCCATATCGTTTTTGGTATATCTCTTCAAAATCTGCAATGATCTCTTCATCTGTCTCTAAAGTTTTGTTATTATAATTTAGTGGATTTATTTTGGTAGGAGGATTCTTAATGTTTATGATTCTTGCCAGTGCTTTTGAGGGCGATTGAGCCCATTCGGCATATTTGTGGAGGAGTTTAAATTCATTGATTGAGTACTGTTGTGTTTGAATTTCACGTAGTTGTCCTTGCAGTGTAACCATTTGACTTTCAAGTACTGGTGAATAATTTATTTGCAGTTCTGACTCTATATTTTTTAATTTTGATTCTATTAATATGACTTTTTCTCTGTTTAATTTTTTATACAAAGCAGCTTTTTGAATTAATATACCCCTAATAATGTTTTTTGTAGCTTGCCATTGAATGTCGTATGGTATATCTACTACTTCTAGGTTGTTATAAGTTTGGGTAAGAATGTCTATGATACTTTGTGAAACATCTTTAAGCTTTAGTAAGTTAGTATTTAACGTCCAGTTCATAACTGTTTGGGGTCCTTGCACTGAGCTCCCCAACTTTAGTGTAATTTATCTTTGCATGATCCGATATTGTCCTAGGTTCACTACTGTATGTGACTATATTATTTAATAAGATTTCAGATATTAAAAAATACATCTACCCTAGACCAAGACTTGTGATATGGTGAATAATAAGTGTATTTACTAGTAGTTATACTATTTCTATAGTTTTCAAATGGGTCAGCTAACTTAAAATCTTCCATTATTTCAGCTATTAGTGTAGTAAGCTGAACCGATTGCTTGTTATTCTTATTTGTCCTATCAAGTTCTGGATTAATTAACATATTCCAGTCACCTCCTATGATATAGAAGTAATTAGGATAGTTCTCTAAGATTCTGTATATCTCGTATAGATAAGTTATTTGATGCAAAGTGGTGCATAAACATTCAGGACTAAGAAAGGTTTTTTAAACGGTGGCAGTTTGCAAGTAAAATAACACCATCTACCATTTGGTTCACAGCTACCTTTCCATATATTACCATCAAAAGATTTTTTTAACTACTATGGCAACTCCCCTAGAAGCCGTACTGTCACCAGCAGCAACAATATATTTCACCCATTTTTTTTTTGTATCTTTCTCCCATTGCTCTTTCAACATATGCGTTTCTTGTATGAAAGTTATCTCTGCCTTAGATTTAAAAATTAAGTGCATTAATAGATTCTTTTTTTCTTTTCTTGTAAGCCCTTTACATTCCATGAATCCACAGAGATCATCTAATAGGTACAATACACAGATTGCTGGCTTTCAGAATAAGTGGATATATATATATAGGGACAAAATAACATTTAAAAATTATTAGAATTTTTTGTACATATCAATGGTGTGGATATAAGTGTGACATCACTCCCTTTCAGACCACCCCCCCCCCCCGTGCATACCCACGCTAGCCTACTACCTGAAACAGAGGTAAAAGGAATATTAACAACTATAATACAAAGGGTTTCTGTCATTCCCAGCAATAAAACATCACACATAACAGCATGCCCACACAAATCATGTATAAAAGATATGCATTCTAACCCTTTGTTCATTTGAAAATAATTAAGCTGAGCATATTTTAACTGAAATTTATATATCTAGCTTAATAGGAAATAGCATTCTAATCAAAATATAGTACAAAGTAAACTATTGCGTTTTAACTGTTCCCACATAGAAGAGTAACAACATACACAACTGATTTTACCTTAATATAGTTTTGTCAAACAGTGTTTGCATGTTCCTTGTTATGCTGGTCATACGTACATTCCATTTATATATATATATATATATATATATATATATATATATATATATATATAGCAGTTCTTTTACTTGTTGGGTCTGCGTTTACTGCTACAGTTATATCCCTGGGTGTCCATTTATCATGTAAGAATCAAGCATATATACAAAAAAAAACAGCATTGTGATCATAAAAAGAAAGAAAATATGAAAAAGAAAAACAAAGAATCCCTATATATTCTCTGCTGTACAAGATTGGTATGCTTACACTTGATGCATACTTATTTTAAAGCTTAAGAAAGCATATTTTAACACTATGTAAAACAACACAAACCTAACTACAATGGTTTGTTTTTTCTAGTATGGGCTGAGTATTTATTGCAGCTGCAACAGCTGCTACAGTTTCTAACCCAGAAGATTTTATTAGTCCAGCTTGTATATATTCAGGAAGGAACAAGAAAAAAAAAGTAGCACCTATATATTACCATTTGTATATCATCAATTAACCTGTGGTACTATTTCTAGGCTAGATTTACCTTCCATACACCATATACATGAGAATCTTCACTTTTTGAGTCAGGAAAAAGTAAATCCACAGGTATTCTGTTATGTGAGAGCCTTACATTCATTTTAATTTGCAAACGCTGGTTTTCTGAGATGTTTTGGGATTGAATGGATACCATAGTTTTTCCTTTGACCTCAGCTGTGCTTATTTTTTCTGATTCATGGTTGCAAAGGATTCTGGGTAATGTAGTTCATTCGCGACAGTGTGGAGATGCTCCCTAAGCTGTAGCTGGAGTGCCCAAATGAAAAACAATGAATCCAAGCAGAAAACAGGTATTTTATGTATTTTACCTTGTCATTGAGGGAATTAGTATGCCAAAAATACAAAGAAGCATATAGTCTTTGTATTAGGAGCCTATTTGTGTAAAAAAAAAAAGAAATTTACTTCATGGCAGTTCTTTAAAAGCTTTGAGAAAAGCTATTTTTGCTTCTTCTTTATTTTTAACTGCATAATTTAAGCCATTGTATTGAAATTGCAGAGTTGCTGGGTATTTCATTTGGAATCTAATGTTTTTGCTTACTAAGTAAGTGCAGCATGGTGAAAGAACTTGTCTTAACTGTTTTATCTGTAGAGGCAGATCCTGAGCAAATGTTATCTTGCAGCCATTTCATAGAATATGTTTCCTTTTTTTGCAGCTTGAATTATTTCTTGAGCATGTCCGGCATTTAGAATTCTTACATATATTTGCCTGGGGGCATCCAGGGTCTGAGATTTTCTTAGAGCACGGTGTATTCTTTCAATAACAATTTTTTTGGGATAGTTCTTTGTTTACAAGGAGTCTGAAGATTTACTTTGCTACATTAGCTAGCTGTGACTGTTCACATTTTTCTGGGATGCCTCTGAGCAAAACATTACTTCCCCTTGCTCTAGCTTCTAGATCAGTCAGCTTTTGTTGTACTTCTTTGACTGCATTTTCAGTGATGGAAGAAGCTTTCTGCATTTCTTCTACCTTTGTCTCATTACTCAGTATTCTAGCCTCATTTTTGCCCAGTCTGGTTATTATTTGATCCAAGTTATTGCCAAACGCTGTAAGTTTTGAAGAGAAAGATTTTATTTCTGTTTGCAGAGGCATTAAAGCTGCTTTTAGTTCCTCCATGTCAAAAGATTGATCAGTTTTTGGTTTAATTTGGTTCTTTGATACTTCGACTTGAGATTTGGTAGTTTTCTGCCTCTTAGTAATAACTTCCTTGTCTGGAGAAGCAATTTGAGATAGTCTTGTTTTAGATGTGTGTTTCCATTTGGTCCATTTTTCTTTGTTGTGTGAAAGCTTGCTTCTTTTCTTATTTTTTGTAGCTTCTACTTACTGCTTGCAGGCCCAGGCACATGTACAAGAGTCACTGCTTAGTCATCACCCAAATCCAAGGTATGCATTTCTTATTTTTACACTCAGAAGATAAAAATAAGCTTCACTCAGGTAGCGACTTTGGTTTAATTAGGCAGGAGTTCCTTTTTTGTAGATTTACACTGTAGCAATAGCCTTAGATGAGGTTAGATTTGAATTAAGTAGTTGGAGCAAGCTGAAGTGTGTGCAGTCTAGCTGGCGGCCATCTTTGAATGGCTGTCAGAGTATTCTGTACAGCTAACATTTCTTTTTGATTGATATGCAGGTGCATCTGTCTTGGGTTCCATTTGCTCTGAATGAACTGCCCTGCCATGTGAGCCCCCATGAATAGTCTGATGCGTCTGTTGTTAGGGTTTGGGCGGCAGGGGTAGAGTGAAAGGGAGTCCCTTGTTGTGGTAGCAGGCCTCTGCCCACCAAAGGAACTCTGTCCTTAGACAAGGAATGATAGGAATCATTGTTTCCAGGTCCTGAGAATGTTGACACCATAGACTTTTTAGATACCATTGGAGTTTCCTCATATGCAGTCTTGCATACGGAATTAGCAGACTGTAATCGGCCATGAACCCCAAAGCTTGAAGTATTTCCCTTGCAGATAGCTGTTTTTTTGTGGCCAATAGTTTGAAGTAGGTTGTCAAATAAACTTGTTTCTCCGGAGTGAGGAATGCCATCTAGGAAGTTGTGTTCATGCTTGCTCCCAGGAATACAATCTGTTGGCAGGGTACTAGGTGAGATTTCTTTTTGTTGATGGTGTACCCCAGTGAGGTTAGAAGCTTCTTTACAAATGCCAGGTGTTGTAATAGCAAATCCTGGCTTTCTGCCTGAATCAGACAAGTCCAAGTATGGGTAAACTTGAATACTTCTCTCCCTGCAAAATGCAATGGCTGGAGCTAGACACTTTGTGAACACCCTGGGCGCAGCAGATAAGCCAAAGGGAAGTGCAGAGAACTGAAAGTGCATGGAGCCTGTCCTGAAACATAGGTATTGTCTGCAGGATTCTCTTATTGGGATGTGCAGGTAAGCTTCCTGTAAAATTAGGGTTGCCTGCCAGGCATCCTTGGCTAGCATAGGAAGAAGCTGTTGAAGAGTTAGCATTTTGAATTTTGGAACCACCAGAAAGGCGTTGAGAATAGAGAGGTCCAGGATAAGACGCCAGAAGTTTTCTTTTCTGGGTACCATAAAAAGTCTTGAGTAAAAACCTTGTCTCCTTAGTTCTGTTGGGACAGGTTGAATAGCCCTGATACTGAGAAGAGAGAACCTGCTGTTGAGCCTCCGCCCACTGATTTGTGGGGAGGTCTGGCCAACCATTTGGGATTGGTAGTGTGTGGAAGTGGAATCTGTATCCTCGGGAAACTATGTTCAAAACCCATTTGTCCTGCGTAATGAGTTCCCAGTTTTTTGCATGCAGGGCGAGCTTTCCTCCTAAGGGAGCAAGTAGTTGAGAAGGGCTTGGAAGGATAAAGGTTAAGTCATTCTGCCATTTTTCCATAGGGGGGTGGCTTACTACTCTCTGCTTTGGAAGTGGGAGACCCCACTTCTTAGATCTGTGCGTAGCCTGAGACTGAAGTCTTGGTGGTCTGTTGTTCCTGTGTTTGGACTGAGAAGGCCTGGAAGGGACTGGAAAGGACCAGTTCTTTGAAGGCCAATGCCTACTGAATCTGGGAGGCTGTACTTGTAGAAAATCTTTAACAGTTTGCATAGATTTAGCTTTTTCCTCCATCCTTTTGAGGACTTCCTCTGCCTTGTTGCCAAAAAGGCGGTCTTGGTTTAAGGGTGCATCCAGTAATTTAGCCTTAACATGATCTGGCATGTTTTGTTCCTTAAGCCAAGCATGCCTTCTAAGTACAGACCCAGTGACAGCAGCTCTGCAAGATGCTTCTAAATCATCAAAACCACACTGCAAAGTATGTCTACCAACTTGTTCTGCAGAATGCATTAAATCTTGCAAGTCTTTGTGTTCAGCACAGTCAGGAATCAACATCATTTTCTGTTTAAGTAGTCCCATAACATGTTGCTGATACTTTAACATATAAAACTGGCAATTTAAAGCCCTAATGGCCAAAGTAGCAGAAGTGTATACCTTCTTACCCCATCTGTCTAAGGCTCTAACATCTCTATCAGAAGGGGCACATTTTTTGGCAGCAGTGGACTTAATGCCTTTTGGTCCTTGGGAAATGGTCTCTGGATCTGCAGTAGGATTCTTGAAGAGGAACTTCTGAGAGTCAGGTACTCTGTAGTACCTGTCAAGTTTTCTGGGAGCTGGAGGTAAAGTGTCTGGGGTAATGTTAGATTCCAAGAAAATATCATCTACAATAGCCAGAACAGGAGGGATAGCTAGAGGCCTGTGTTGAGGCAGGAGTAAGAATTCCCCAAGTCTCTTTTTGGACTCAAGAATAGTCCTGGGTTTCCCAGCGGAAATGCTCTCTAAGGGTATGCAAGTCGATTTAGAACAATGGCCTATGTGTAGCTGCCGCTGAATTCTCTACAAAGACTTGACCTTCAATTTCTTTCTAAAAGAATCTTCAGAGGTGTTCTTTCTCCTCTAATTCAAAAGAAAAATCTTCTGGAGGGGAAGCAGAGGGAATGGAATCCTCTGCATCAGAATCCTCATAAGTAGATAAGGGCAAATCCTGGTAATCAGAAGGAGCAGAGATATCAGATTCCTGATCAGAAGAATCAGAAAGAAAATCGGTTCTAGGACTCTTAGAGGGGGAAGGCTAGCTTCCCCTAATTAAGGTAATACGTTTTTCAGCCATTCTAAGCACTTATTTTTGAGGCATATGGGCCTCAGTCAGCGGTTTGGTCATCGGTTTTCTAAGCGTAGTGCGAGTTTTAGGCCTGAGGAATTCGGTACTTCTAGTTGGAAACAATGCCGTTGATTTAATATGAAAGTCTGTAGGCCTGAATACACCCTCAGAAGCCGGTGTCTGCACAGCGGCTCCGGACCCATCCAAGGTAGAGACATCCGCAGGTTCCACAGTCGAAGAAGCATCTCTCGGCATACCGGACTCCAAATGGGTCTCATCTGCGAATCTGTAGTAGCGGGTATCAGGGGCTGCGTAAGTGCCTCACTGAGTACCGGCGGACTGGCAACTAGCTTAACGGAAGCATCATCAGCTGTTTTGGACCTATGCAGTCTGTCTTTATCTTTATGTTTTTTCGGAAGATCGTAGTTGGATGGCTTAACAAAGCCATTTCAGAGTACAGAGACCAAGAACGAATGTATTTAGCTACAAAAATAGCCAGGCGGCGAATAGTTCAGGCGTTGAACAAGGCACAAAACTGACAGCAAGGGATGTCGTGGTCTGGGCCTAAACAGGTGACGCAGTAAGAATGAAAATCTCTATGAGGTATTTGCTTCCCACAGGCAAGACAATTGTTAATTTTTTCTGACATCGGTTAGAGCGAGAAAAAATTATCTCCAATGGGGTACTTATCTTTGTTTTTGAAGACTTTGGGTCTGAAACTCAAAAATGAAAATTTCAGGAGTCGGCAGGCCGGCACTTGGGAAGTGCTTCTGCTTCAGGCACCGCACAGCAAGAAAGACTGATGTTATGGCGTCAGTTGCATGTTTGATACCCCTGACGACCTGACATCATGGAAGAAGCGACAGCATCCAACGCAGAAATCCGAAGACTCTGGTATTGAGGCCAGCTGAGGGCCTGCAGGCAGATAGCCCAAATGTGATGACTGCAACAGTGAAACATGAAGAACATCATAGTGGTGTCCCTCTTAGAGGAGAAAGAACACCTCTGAAGATTCTTTTAGAAAGAAATTGAAGGTCAAGTCTTTGTAGAGAATTCAGCGGCAGCTACACATAGGCCATTGTTCTAAATCGACTTGCAAAATGCCTTTTCCAAGAGCAGCTCTAGCTCATGGGGGATGGAATTTCCAGCTCAAAAAGACTATTCATTTAATACTGTTCTTACAATGCTTACATTTTAGGGCAATTTTTCAATAAACACAATAAAGTAAGCATATAATTAATGCATACACTTTGTAAATAAAGTCCAAAATGGTACATGTGAGATGGTGGAAGGGTTTCTCTACTGCTGAAAAAGCCTCTCTCCTGAAAATTTTCTGCTATACTAAGTGCCTCACACAGCTGTACTTTAATGGTTAAAACTTTCTCAGATGCGATAAGAATGTCATTTGGTCTTAATAAATGTGTGTAGCAACTTTTAAAGCAGGAAAGCTGCAGCACCAAGAAAATAGTCTGGAACAGGAATGTGGTATAAAGGAACTTGAGCATGAAGAACTGTATAATTATTTTGGAATTGATAAAGGACTGGCAATAAAACATGAACAAATATGAATAAACCTCAGCAAGGAATACTTCAGAAGACTAAAATTAAGAATGAAAACAGCCCTGACATCTAGGAACAAAGTCCAAGCTATAAGCCAATTTGCTCTTCCTGTTTTTTTAAGTTTTTTTTAACTTAAGAGTTTTGGTGTGATTGCTTGGTCCCAAAAGGTTTTGCATCAGTTGGACAGGAAAACAAGAAAAATGCTTCACGCTTATCAAATGTATAAAAAATCAGTGTATACCAAGATTATATATTCTTTGTTATGAAGTAGATATGGGCCTCCCTTGAAATTCATTACATGTATAGATTTGCAATCACGGGAGTACATACACATCTGCTGACCTCACCAGATCCAAGCAGTGAAAGTTTTAAAACACGAGAAGTCTAAGATGACTTCCCTGTTAAGATTAGCATAAGCAATTCAGTGTCAAGCGGGCATGGAAATCAATCCAGAAGCAAAAAAAAAAAAAAAAAAAAAAACAATCAGGCAGAAACTGAATGCGCCAAAAAAAAAAACAAAAAAAACAAAGAATATAGGGAAAAGGATCACATGGAAAGAAAAGTGGAAAAATAATTAACATTGTAAGTACAGAAAACTCCTTGAACAACCTCATGCTGATCAGGATTTGACACATGAATGGTTAACAAGAGATTACTTTAAACTAAAAGATGAAAGAGCAATACTGGCAGCTCAGGATAGTGAAATATGTACACATTTATTTAACAAGACTATTGAATATGTGAGAAAAACAGTCAGACTCAGGTTCTGTAAAACAGAACTGGAAAAAGTTGCACATCTTGTTGCTGAGTGTGATACAGTAATACCTGAGGGCCTGTATAGTGAAAGGCATAATAATGTGTCGATACTGTTGCAATGGGGATTGTCCAAACATTACAATACTGAAGTAGCTGAGAAGCACTGGAAACATCGGCCACAAAGTACTATAGAGAAGGATGAAACTTTTATCACATTAGATCACCCATTAGCAACAGTTCAGAAAACAAACGAGAGAAAATCAGACACAGTAACCCATGAAAAGAAGACAAAAGTAACATCGCTCACTAAAAGTATTACATCCAGTAACTACAATGTCTTTACAGCTCATATGGTGTAGTGGTATGTTGCTGTGACTGTAGTTTACAGGGACCAGAGCCGGCTATTTTTTTTTTTTGGTGGGAGGTTGGCATAATGGTTAAGGTGTTTACCTTACAAACACAAGGTGCAGGGTTCCATCCCCGCATGGGGTAATTGGCTACCTTAAAATAGACCACAAGGGCAGTTAGCCTAGTACTAATCTATGAACCTATGAACATATAGAGAGACACAAAGACATAAAATACCAGGATTTGCAGGCAAAAATGAAAGCAATGTGGAAGAAAGATGTGCTGGTAGTACCAGGAGCAATGGGTCTAAATAAAATAATTTGCACTCGTATTAAGATATGCTACCAATACATGTAAATCCATATGAATTGCAGAAGTGGTCAATTCTGGGCAGATTGTGGGTGCTGCAAAAAGTACTTTTGGCTAACATTACTAATTTCATGAACTTTAGTCATACCCTTACTTAGGAATGGGGTTCATTCCTGCATGGTATTAGAAACACAAAAAAACATGGAGAAATTAAACTGTACTACCTTACTTCAGTAAAACAAGCAAAAGTTATGTGCTTACCATATCATCTGATATATGAGAAGGCCCTATGCAGTACACAAATGCTGGGATTTCCTATTCTGATACTCCAAATATGGAAAATTTTTGAAAACGTCCAACTCCCGTATTCAGCACTATGCACTCCTTCGTACTGACAGTGCAGACTGTGACATCACATACTGGAATGGAAGTACAGACTTGGCCCCTGAATTCCCTACTTCAACTTCCATGTATCACAGATGCCCATCTGACTTATAAGAAAATTTATCAACTAATGCTAGATGGCGAGGCTACCAACATGTCTGAGGCATAGCTGTAGGGTAAAAATATGCACTGCAACGGCCTTCTCATAGACCATCCAATAAGGTGAGCACATGTTTTTTTATATACGATTACAAAGGCCCAATGCAGTTTATAACTGGAATAATCCCAGTTAGTAACCCCCACCAGGTTAAGAGTAAAGGAAGACCTAAACACAACAGTTCAAAAGGCCAAATCTTGTAACACCAGCATGCTAAAGGAGGAGTGACTCCTGGTACCATAGCCCAAGCAATAATGCTTAGCAAAGATGTGAACCAATGACTAAGAAATCAAAGAACAAATGTTAGCAATGACCACAGGGAATTGCCTTTGGCAGTGTTACCTACATGATGACAAAACACAATGCAATTAACCATCCACCTAGTTAGGATTTCCCATACCAAGACACTACTTATTCAAATGGAAGGAGAAAAACAAGTTGTCAGCGTTCCTGAACTCATGCACAAACCTTGAGCAAAACCTGAGCTAGTGGTATACAACAAGGATATGAAGAGCTTTTTCTTCCCTGGATTCTGCCTCCTCCCTGAAAGAAAACAAGAAGGTGAACTAACTAGTACATGGACAGTTCTGAGACCACTTTCAGGAAGAAATGTAGGTTAGTCCTAAGGGCCGTGTGATTCTTGCGAAATACCACATAGGGTCTCTTTCAAACAGAGCTCCTACAGGCACACATACCACTTAAAGATAAGCTTCAAATGTAATGAACAAGCCTACTCAAAGAAGAGGATGGGCAAACATATCGGACATAGGATCATAGGAAGTTACTAGGCTAACGGCCTCAGGGCCTTTACAAGTCCAGCTAAGTTCAAGCCGTGTTCCCAAGGGTGTCTGGTTCATGCAGACACTAAAATCAGCAACTACTGTCCTGTCCAAGAGGGACAGAGGTGGAACCCCTGGGGGTGAATTTCAAGTTACCCGTCCAAATTATGCTTAAATAGGGCCAAAGAGGGGCTTTGTTTAACATGAATAGGAAGCTTGTTTCCAAAGGTGGGGCAGCCTCTGTGAGACAAATCTGTCTCTCTAGAAAGTTCTGTTGATGTCACATACCAGGTTAAGGTCCTTTGAGTGAGTGACCCATGTGCCATTTGACTTGCAAATATGCAGCATTTCTATTAAGGTTGGGTCAGAGACTGTGCAAGGCACAGGCGCTTCTCAGCAGTCTGTAAGACACAGAGTAAAGTAACAATGACTTCAGTTTATCTGAATAAGACAGATCTCGAAGCCCCTGAATGTTCTTTGTAACGAAACTTTGTGGTCTCTCCAATTGCTGCAGGTGTTTGTAAAGGAACATACCAAAGGCAGCGCTGTACTCTTATTATTGGCCTAATAAGGGAAGAGTACAAGGGGTCATGAATTTTATATCCAAGGAGGAGAACGATTCTTTACAGGCAGGCAAAGAAGAAGAAATCCCACTCATGGAACTACAAGATCACCCACAGTGCCTAAATATTTAAAAAAAATAAAATAAAAATGCACCCTGACTGCAGAACACCCAAGACTCGAAGTAAATCAAGATGCCTGATATGGGCAGAAGCACTACTGAACTATTCAACTGATGTGCTTCACAATACATATACATCCAGAGGGAGAACCTCTTTGAAGAGTAAGTTTGCCACAATAAGGAATTTCGTGTGGCTTTACTCATGTCTGTGACTTCTGGAAAATGGTTCTGTAGTACAAAACAAATTAGAGCAGCAGCTAAGCTATAATGTAGACACATTTACTGCCTCAGCAAAGGAGGAATGGCACGGCTTACACTGTGACAGGTTTCTGCACTAATAGGGTCTTTGGAGCCTGAAACCATACCCATCTTGGTCACAGACTGGTGAACAGGCTAAGTTTTGGTCTCTTTTCTTTTCTCTGAAGTCTGGTAGCATGCAAAGAATCAGAAGGAATAATGTAAAGGAGTAATGAAAATTCTTCAACTACAGAAGGGGGAAAGTATCCACCATCAACTCTTGGGTCACATGCAGAACCATTAAAACTGGGAGAAAATTACATTCTCTCATGTGGCGTAGAGGTTGTTTTCTGAGAAGCCCCATCCCATGAACACTTGGAACCCACAGGTCACTCTTCAGCACCAGGAGAAATGAGCAACTACAACTGAGGAAGACCCTAGCATGTAGACTTTTTCAAAGATGTCAAGTCGCTGTAAGAGAGATGCCCTAGTTTACTGTCCACTCTCAGACAAGCATCAGTTCCTTGCACTGGGGAATAAGTACATCCATCCCCGTCTGTATATGTATCATAGCCTGGCCTGGCTATCACAGTTGGACAGGCTCTGCTCTCAAGTTTCTTTGTAAGCCTAAAAGGCAGGAAAACTGTCTCAGTTTCAGCAAATTTATCTGAAGCTCCCTTATGCTGAGGTCCAATTTCTCTGCACTAGGGAAAAGTCAAAGTGGGATCTCCAACCAGTCACTACAGTATCCTTCACAGCCTGCATTGGGTTAAGATAAAGAAAGGGCATCCTCCACCACTCTACAGCCCAATAACATGGGTTTAATATTAGTAGAAGGTCCAAGAGGTCATGAGGCACTCCCACAGGCAGAGAACTGAGGCAGACAAAATGGTGTTTGTCCTGAGACCTAAGAATTACAGATGTGCCCAAAGTACCAACCACCTCTGTATCTTTACACAGATTGATAAGACTGTCACTTCCTAGCCCCTCACCGTGAGCAGGAATGACTGACAATGGAAAGTCTCCAACTCTTTGATGAAGGCAACCCTCTAGATGAAGAACATAATTTTTTTTTTTTCGCATCTTTTTGCTTACCCCCCCATGCCTGTAACAATGGAAGGATCCATGTGAGAGAACCTGACAGGAGTCCCTTAACAAGAAACAATAAGAAAATCTTCCAGAGAAGAGAACACATGACTTTTTTTCTCTTGCCAGTCCCCTATTACTATGACAAGCAACATGGTAAGCCCAACAGGCAGACAGACAGAACCATTTGGCAAGACCTTGTGCCGATAACGAACCCTACAGAGACTGAACTAAAGGTACCTTCTGTAAGTGATATAACCCACTTCCACTGGTCTTTCCCATAGACCACAGTCAGAACTTAGCCCTATACACTAACCTATAACTAATACCTCCATTATGCTACCTACATCTAGCTCACGACTCCCAAAGTTCTTACTCTTAATTCTACTCCTACCTTTCCTTTCTATACCTTACCTACTTACATTTTATGAATACCTTAACTGCCTAGGATTTCATTACTCCATAAGGCAAACCTCCACACCAATACTTGTAGTCCCTCATAGCAATACATATACACCTAGCACAACAAACTACCTACCAGCTAAATATCATAGATTGACTCACATCAAATTCTATAGTCCAAGAGCTAGGAAATTCCACAACCTAATATGTAGACTTTTAAAACTTACAATGAGTTTACAGGCTCCCCCCTTAACAGATGGTGATATCCACCCAAACCCTGGACCAAACTCTACCACAACTACAGAGCCCCACACCCCAATTCCTGCTAACACACAATTGCTCACCAAAACCTCTAACTCATCTCAATATTCGGAGCATAAATAATAAAGTTGCCCACCTACATGCACTGATGGATGTACATTCAATTGACATCCTATGTCTCACTGAAACATGGCTCAAAAATGCAACACAAGATAATGAGATTATTCCACCCGGATACAATATCTTGAGGCTAGAATGTAAAGCTAAGACAGGTGGGGGAGTAGCTATTCTATACAAATCTGGATTACAGGTGACCTCCACTAACAAGCAAGTCTGAAATCCTTATTTCCAAATTGCAACTTAATAAACGTAAATCCATCTACATCATCTGTGTTTATCTTCCCCTGGGTAATAACTCTAACATCCTAGAGGATATCCTTAGTTGACTACCTAATACCTACCTATCAGTCTGATAAGCCTAATCTGCAATGACATGGAACGCATTATCATGGAACGTAAAAACAAAGACATTGGCAACCTTCAAACATTGGACCCCACCCAGTTTGGGTTCGTGATGGGCCGATCTTGTCTCTTGAACCTGAATGACTTCTTCGAATCAGTCTCCAGAGCTGTGGACGTGGGTTAGACAGTCCACACAGCCTATCTGGACCTTGCCAAGGCCTTCAACACCATCCCCCCACTCTGGGATCATAGATAAACTTACTAAGCTGGGCATAAATCCCTACGTCACTCGATGGGTTGCCAACTGGCTTACTGACAGAACCCAGACTGTAAAAGTAGCAGACTCCAAATCCAGCTCTAGACAAGTGACAAGTGGAGTACCTCAGGATTCAGTCCTGGGACCGCACTTGTTTGGCATCTACTTCTCTGAAGTACAGGCCAACACTAAGGGACTCTGGCTAACAAAGTTCACAGATGGCTGCAAATTGGGAGCCATTATTGAATCCCCAAATGATGTGGATATTCTACAAAAGGGCCTTACAGAAACATATGCTTGGTGCCAGAGCCATGGGCTTAATGCCAAGAAATGTATAGTTATCCCCTTTGAGAAAAAACATGTACCCATGAATTACCACATAGGTGGCAGTACACTAAACATTGAAAGTGTGATGAGAGACTTAGGGACACAAGTGGATAGTGGTCTCACCTTCGATAACCACATCACCACAACAGTTAGGAAATCCTTCTATGTGACACACCTCATCACTAAGGGCTTTTCATCCAGAAAAAAGGAGGTCATTGTTCCACTGTACTCATCCCTCATTATAGAGTACAATGCCCCGTTTGGTATGTGCTTCACAAGACATCTGCAACAGCTGGAAAGGCCACAGAAATACCTCACTAAATGAATCACAGGCCTAAACCAGATGCCCTATGCTGACCGTCTAAAAGAACTCCAGCTATACTCTGTGGCATATCGTCTAATCAGAGGCGATCTCTGTTTAACATACAGGGCCATGTCAAACCCTGAGCTGTTGGACATGCTCCACTTAAAGAAATCCCAATCCCTTAGAGCCACACGCTCCAGGGATCTAAACCTTGTCATCACAATGAACAAAACATGCTGGAGGGATAGGTTCCTGACCCAGAGACTCCCCATACTCTGGAACAGACTGCCCATACATGTTAAGCAGAGCACCTCCTTGGCCCTCTTCAAAAGGAACCTTGACGACTGGATGGGAGATAGGAAATTCACCCCAGGGATCATGTCAGTCGCCCTACTAGACAGGGGTCCAGGGAAGTAAATAATGTGGGAAGAAATATCCAGTGAATTGTTATGGCTAGACTTGTATAGGCCCTAGGGCCGATAGCCTAGTACCAACCTATGAACCCACAAGAAACCATAGTGCTTGGCGACTTTAATATCAACTGGAGGAACTGTACCTCTGAACAGCCACTTACTCATATTAAACTATATGGTTTTACTCAAACCATTACATCCCCTACAAGGACCAATAAACTTAATGACAAGGAAAGCACCTTAGATTGGACTCTCATAAATAGTCACCACCAAACTTACAAAGTAGGGACCCTCCCCAAAGATGTATGCAACCATTCATTTACCTTCATAATCAGATATAAGAGTGACATTCCAAACCCAATGACCTATAAGACAATAAGGACCAACAAGAATTTTAACCCTGACAGCTTTCAAAAAGAACTTTTGACATGTGCTTGGTCATCCCTGAAAAACTACCTCTAGAGGAAGCAGTAAAATACTTTAATTCAAAATTCCTAACCATTTTAGACTACCACGCACCAACACGTACAATTATATCCAGGATTAAACCAGCCCCATGGCTCTCAAAAGCTACCAAAATTCCTCCTTAGAAACAAACTGTGGGCCAGCTGATGTTCTACTAAAAACCCTGCAGATCAATTAAAGTTTAGACAGCTAAAAAATGAAACAAAAAAAACATATTGTTAGACAAACAAAATTTTTACTCCGAGCTCCAACAAATCCACCAAAATAAACCACAAAAATTCTGGTCAGGCATCAATAAACTCTTACACCCACGTCGTTCAGTCACACCATCCCTTTAGGCTCTGATCACAATAATCCCAAGCAAATGGCCAGTACCTTTAATACTTTCTTCACAGAGACCATTCAATCTCTTGCTAATCAGCTATCCCGACACGTCATCATCAACCACCTCCATCACTAACACACCCCCATCATTTCACTTTCAACCTGTTCCTACATCCCTTGTCTGCACCCTTATACAAAAGCTTAAACCTACCACCCTCTCTGCAGACCTACTACCTGCAGAATACCTGCAAAAAGCTGCAAAAGCCATAGCCTACCCAATTTCCATCCTGATTAATAGAACTATTACTGAAGGAACTATCCCATCAATCTGGAAAATTTCACACATTATCCCCTTGCATAAGTGTGGCAACTCCAACAAATTATCAAACTATAGACCTATAGCCATATTATCTCCACTGGCAAAAATCATGGAGAAATGCATTCATAAACAGCTGTTAAACTACCTAATAGAAAACCACTTACTAGCCAACTGCCAACATGGTTTTAGGCCATTTCATAGCATAACCTCTGCTCTCTTATCTTTCTCTGACTGTATTAATAAGAATCGCAACAAAGACACTCTATCCTCAGCCCTCTTCAATGATTTTTCAAAAGCCTTCGATATGGTTAACCACCACTTACTCATAAATATACTCAAAAACCTATCTCTAGACACATTGGTTATTCAATGGTTCCAATCATACTTAGACAACATGGGTTATGTATAAATACTGAAGAATATGACCTGATTGATTATTGAACTGCATTTGAGGAAGTGACCTAAACGAAAACGCAGTGGCCAGATTTTGCGTTAGTGCTGTGAACCTTGGTGTAAATTTCGTTGGAAAGCTGTTTGCGTGCTGTGGATTATTAAAACCTTGGTAAAATCATCTTTTGGTGCCTTATTTCCTCCACAAGTTACTATTTGTTTTTGTGGATACTTAGACAACAGACAGCAGGCTGTCCTATGGGACAACAACTTATCCTTCCACCTCCCAGTTGCCCTTGGTGTCCCCCAAGGCTCCATATTAGCCCCTCTCCTATTTTCTATTTTTATAAATCACCTATATTTTGTTATACCTCAAGCTACTTGTATTCAATATGCGGATGATTCCACGTTAATATGCTCTGCCACCTCACCATCTGACCTACAGCTCCTAACCCAAAACATGTTTAACACAGTCGAGGAATGGCTTCTACATCGATGTCTCATCCTAAACCCCCCCCCCAAAAAAACTGCTATTATTTACTCCCACCCGTAGGGCCTCCCCACTTAATTTTACTATGACATCAAGCAATGATACGATTATATCTCCTGATTCTACTACTAAACTTCCTGGGGTACTAATTGACAACAACCTTACCTTTGATTCCCATACTAACAGCGCTATAAAAACAGTCAACAAAAAATTAGGATCCCTATACAGGATTAAACCCTTTGTGACTCCACTAGCCAGGACCACCATTGCTCGTACCCACTTAATCTCTATCCTTTTCTACGCCTCACCTATATATACTAAACTATGTAAAAACAACCTGAACAAGCTAGCAATCTCCTACAATAATATTGCCAGATTTGCAACTGAGTCTGCCTTCAGAACCCATCACTGCGATAATCTTAAGCAGCTAGGAAGGCTAGAATTGCCAAATCTACTATTTAACCAGTTAACGGTTGCCCACAAGATCCTGTACCAACCTAACACACCAATACTTACTAACCTAATCACTCCCTATAACAACCTCAAGACCTTACGCTCATCAAATAAACTACTTGCACTAATAGGTAAAGCTAACAATTTGGCAGGTGACTCCTTGTTCGCTAATGTTTTTTTGTGTCTTTCGGCTTTTCCCCGTTAGGGGTCGCCACAGCGGAACTCCGGTCCACTAATGATTGGCTGTTGATTTTTACGTACTGGCTTGCCAGGCCTGCCACACAACCTTCAACGAAGGTACGCCCATTCATGCATGTCTCCACACAGAAGACGCTCTAGCTGAGAATCTAACCAGACAGCATTTTACTGTGAGGCGACAACGCTGCCGCAGCACCACCTGGCAAAAACTGGAACTCCATCCCAAGAGGCCTAACCTCTCTTACCTCAACAACACTATTTAAAAATCACAGTGGTTATGCCCTTGTCTTAACCCTGACTGACTACCTCAATTTTCTCAGGGTACTAATCACCATACCTGTATAAATGAGTTACTTTTCTGTTAACTACAAAGAGAGTGTATAAGCTAGTTACTTTTCTGTTAACTACAAAGAGAGTGTTCTCCTATATTTAAAAATGTTATTAGCTAAATATTTGAATGGCTAACCATAGCTGAAATGTACCATGATTATGTTGACAGAAATGCAACGAAATGTAATGAATGACAAAATATCTGTAAATGTAGCTGTGTTTGTAAATGTCACATAGTATAATTGATAGTGTGATTCTGTGGAGCTTTCTCCCTGGGCCTCTACTGAAAATGGACATATATCCAGTTGGACTAGCCCAGTCAACAAATGTAAAATAAATAAATAAAAACTCCACAAAATTATGTACCAAAAGGTATCCATCACGTTCATAACATTAACTTAAAATCCAGAAATGCTGTGCAACAGGGATGCATCACCTGGAAGTCATCACCCAGAACTGACACACTGTACATGCTCAAGAAGTGAAATCACTATGACCCAAGATAAAATGCAATCCTTCTATCTCCTTCAGATTGAAGAAGTAATGGAAACAGAACTATTTGTCTCCGTCTGCTAAGAAGCAGGCACTGCAGTCTCTTTGAGAAGCAGAGTTTGGGCCTATCTGAAGAAAGTACAGTTGTGTAAAATCTTTCAAAACAACAAATGTCTTTGACACAAACAAGAGACATCAAAAACAAAAATACAAATACTGCCCTATACAGACATATTGCCAAATATCCATCACATGGATTTAAATTTTTGGTTACTGAAAAAATTTTCCAGGACCCTAGAGGTGGTCCGTGGGAAGACACACTGGACTTTAGAGAGTTATGTTGGCAAGTCAGGTTGAACGCTTTAAACAAACCTGGCTTGAATGATGGTATTAGCTTAACTAGTTATTTAAGACAGCGTTCATATAAGGTTTAATATATTTCATTTACATATGGTTGATTTACATGTATATATTCATATATGTTTTAAGTATATGTTTTTCTTTTCCGATTGTTGAGTTTTGATTTATAATGATTTTTCTTAGGGGTATAGTTTTTATATATAAATATGTAAACATTTTAGATGTAAGGCAAGTTGGGTTTCATTGGATTGGTTTAATTGTCTAGAGTATTTAAACGTGTATTTCTTAAGGGAAGTATTCTGAGGAAGTCTTAGTTACATACTGACGAAAGTGCTAAATAAAATTGTGTTCTACAAACAAAGTTGTAATTTTACATTAGGTTGGTGTTTCACGTTTGCTTCAAATTTTGTGTTTGGTTCCAAGTTTGTTGAGTCGAGAGGGATCCAGTATCTGTCTGCTTGAGATGACATGACTGACAGACCTCAATGCTTTGCCAGAGATGGCCTGCATGTGTCAGCACTGGGCTTCCGGATACTGGCCAAGGCTCTTGCCACCCTTATAGTGCCTTTTTTAGGCGGTGTTCCAAACACCAAATTACCACCAGAACAGATACAAATACAATCTGAGGGTCATGCTGCTCAATGCTAGAAGTCTAAATCTCAAAATGCACTCACTCGAAGCACTCTTTAAAATGGTGAACATCGACATTTGTGCTGTAACAGAGACCTGGTTCAAGGCAGCAGAAAGCACCCCTGCACTACCAGGCTATAACTCATTCCACACCTTTCGGCCCCAGAACTTGGACCGAAGCTCCAAAGGCGGTGGTGTTTCCATATTCATAACGGATGCACACACCTCCAGACTGGCAGCCCAACATAATGCATCAAAGATACTTCAGGTGCAGCTAACATTGGGTAAGACAGCGACTCAGGTCATAGCCTGCTATAGGTCTCCAACCATGTCCCAAGACTCACACTCCACGTTCCTAAGCACCCTGGAGAATATTAGGGTCCAACCTAACACTCTCATACTGGGCGACTTCAACTACCCCTCCATTAACTGGGAAAACTACTCATGTACCAATACACTTGCCCAACATTTCCTAGAATTCACTAATTCCAATGCCCTGGACCAGCTTGTTCTTACCCCCACTAGAGGTAGCAACATCCTTGACCTGGTCATTACTAACATGGGCGACCGCTGTTCTGCATCAATAGTCAACTCCTCCCTGGTTAGATCAAACCACAAACTAATTATCTTGGGTATCCACCCCCCCCCCCCCGCAAAGGTAACCACCATGAAAAACTTCTCCAAAGCTAACTCTGGGCTCCTAAAAACAGAGGTGGCTAACTTCATGGCACCCATGCAAATGGAAAACAGTTGCTTGACTGCCGAATCATACACCAATGCACTGTACGAACACGTACACAAATGCATGGATCTCGCCATACCCAATAGAACCAAGATGCTCTCCTCCAAAAAAGGAAGCCAATCTGGTGGTCCACTGCCATAAACAAACTCTACAACAGAAGGAGGAAACTGATGCTGAATAAGGTGAAGTCCCAAAACTGGAAAAACTCCCTTATCAGCCTCAACAAAAAGTTTAGCTCCCTCATCAAATCCTCTAAAGCTATCTACGAAAACAGAATTGCAGCAGATAGTAAAGACGATCACAAGACCCTCTATAGTTATGTCAAGAATCTCCATGGCAATACCCAGCGAACAGATGTTGCCAATATACTGGCCGACAAATTCAGTGACAACTTTACCCCCCCAAAGGACCAATCACAATACCAGTAGATTGCCAGGCACCCAATATTACTGCTGCACAGGTTAAAACAGCGCTGCCCAAAGCCAAAAATACAGCTTCTGTGGGATCTGACAATATCCCTGGCTGTGTTCTACATGAACTACAGAGTGAACTGGTACCTCATCTGTGTGCCCTGTTCAATCACACCCTCATCTCATGCTTTGTACCTACCGAATGGTGCACTGCTACAGTCATCCCTCTCCACAAAGGAAGAGCGACTACAGACCCTGGGAACTATCGCCCCATTAGCCTGACAAGTCTGATATGCAAAACTATGGAACGCATCATTATGGACCTAATAAACAAGGATATAGGGAATCTCCAAACTCTGGACCCCACACAGTTTGGCTTTGTGAAGCGTAGATCATGCCTGCTCAACTTGGCCAACTTCTTTGAGTCCGTCACCAGAGCTGTGGATGAAGGCAAGGTGGTTCATACAGCCTACCTTGATCTGGTCAAGGCCTTTGATACCATTCCCCACTCAGGAATCATAGAAAAACTCACTAAGCTAGGCATCAACCCCTATATCAGTAGGTGGGTGGCAAACTTGCTCACTGATAGAACCCACAGTGTGAAAGCAGCTGACTCAAAGTCAGACTGCCGACCAGTCAAGAGTGGAGTCCCACAGGGTTCGGTCCTGGGTCCTCTCCTGTTTGGTATCTACTTCTCTGAAGTCCAGGCCAACATGAAGGGATTCTGGCTGACAAAGTTTGCAGACGATTGCAAGTTAGGAGCTATTATTAACTCCCCAAGTGATGTTGACATCCTACAGAAAGGCCTCACTGAGACCAACGACTGGTGTCAGAACCACGGCCTTAAGCTCAATGACAAAAAAATGTGTTGTCAACCCCTTTGGGAAAAACCCGGTTCCCATGAATTACCACATCGATGGTAGTCCACTGAACACAGAAGGCATTATAAGAGATCTGGGAACACAGGTTGACAGCAACCTCTTTTTTGACCACCACATTGCCACTGTGGTCAGAAAGTCCTTCTATGTGGCATATCTCATTACTATGAGTTTTGAATCCAGGAAAAAAAGAGGTCATTGTCTCCCTATACTCTTCCCTCATTAGGCCAGTCATCGAGTACAATTCCCCATTTGGCATGTCCCTCACTAGACACCTGCAACAAATAGAGAGGCCACAAAAGTACCTCCCAAATTGGATCCTATGCCTTAAACACTTGTCTTATACGGACAGACTCAAAAAACTCCAACTATTCTCTGTCTCATATCACCTACTTAAGAGGCGATCTCTGCTGGACTTACAAAGCCATGCTGACCCAGCTCTGTTATAAATGCTACATCTAAAGAAATCCCAATCCCTCCGCACCACACGCTCCAGAGACCTCAACCTCATTACCACAATCAACAGAACGTGCTGGAGGGACAGGTTCATAACCCAGAGACTGCCCATACTATAGAACAGACTTCCCATACATGTTAAACAGAGCACCTCACTGGCTCTCTTCAAGAGAAATCTTGATGTGTGGATGGGAAATAGAAAATTCACCCCGGGGATCACTCCAGTGGCTCTACTTGACAGAGGCACTGGGAACTAAGGTCGGGTGGCATGATGCCAGGATAATCCTATAGGTCAGGCTTGTAAAGGCTCCAGGGCCATTAGGCTAATACACACCTATGAACCTGGCCTGGTTGAAGAACACGTACAGGTTGCTGGAATTTTGTCAACTGTAAAATCGCTAATAAGTCTTTTGTTCTCTGGTCATTTTTCATGACAAACTCACATTGAATGATCTTTGGTTCAAGTATGGATTCTAGCATTGGTATACTTGCCCTTCAAGCATAAGCAGTAGAGAGTTTACTCCTGGGGCACTGTGTGGAGTAGTACATTAAAACAGATATGATATAAAAACTCTGTGAAAATCATATTGTCTCAGAATTTTTTATAAGTGTGTAGTACTCTCTCAGCAGCTCCAGTGAAGTGTAGATAGTGATAAACTATGAATGGAGCCAGTAGTGGATTATAATGGAGCGAAATGGGCGATCGCCCAAGGCCCACGGCCAGCCATAACAAGCATGATGCTGCAGAATAAAAATATTAATTCCTTTTCCCAAGCCCCTGGGAAGTAGTAATGTGGAATGCAATGATTCTGTTTTTTTTTTTTTCTTGTTGTCATTGCAGAACGGCCTGATTCATTACCCTTCATAGGGGCCCCATTTGTCCATGATTGGCTTTGTTGACTCTGGTGGTGTACGCTGCAACAATTTAGCATTATCACCCATTCCAGTAGGTCACATCTGTACTGAGTGATGTCAGAGGGGATAGCTATTCTTGATGACAGAGAAGACATAGGAGGTCAAAAATGAGATGCAGTTGTCTTGCAAGCATGTCAGACCCCCCCCCGAAAAAAAGATAAAAAGTATGTTGTAATACTTCTGATTTTTGTATGACCTGTGGTTGTTGAACAAAAGCTGCTGCAGTATTTATACTATCTTTAATTGTTTTATTTTATTCATTGCACCAAAGAATGCTTGCACTAATCAATTCATAGGCCTGGATTGTGCAATACAGTCTAAACATGTTGCATTTTAGCAATATATTTTGGAGAACCTTCTTTGCAGCCTCCAGAGAATGCAAAGGGGTTGACATGTGCAAGGTCATATAGTCTGCATTACTTGAAGTAATGATTAGAACCATCTGATCTTCAGAATCCATTATGTAGTCACTGTTGCATATTTCTGTGATACAGTCTTCTCTACAAGATCATATTATAAAGGACTTCTGCATGTAATTAAAAACTGTTACTCTGGCAGTTATTCTAGAGGACTAAATCTCCAACTTGTTAATGAGCTGATTCATGTGGCAAGGGTGCAAGGTTTGAATCTTTCCACCCTCGTTTACCTACTGTGTGACATTGAGCAAGTCACTTAACAGACTGTGATTTGGATCAATCGGGTATATAGGATAGGCTCCTTAATGGTCTCCTAAACTGCATGCCTAGTAAAAATGAACCTGCTGATTATGTTGCCAGCCACTCCCTACTGCATAGATGAATTAGTTCACAAATGATGTGGCAATATCACCAGCTAGAAGCCTCCAATGAAATTTCCTGCACGTAAGGAGTTGCACGGCTGTAAAATAAGCAAATGCAAAAGAAAAACGCCAGCAACTGGTGAACTGCTGAAATAGTAGTTTAATAATAAACTACCAAAGCACCATAAAAGCTCCAAAACATACCGGTTTCGGCCCGGATTCAAACCGGGCCGAAACCGGTATGTTTTGGTGCTTTTATGGTGCTTTGGTAGTTTATTATTAAACTACTATTTCAGCAGTTCACCAGTTGCTGGCGTTTTTCTTTTGCAATATCACCAGCTAACCATTTTTTTTAATCCAACATAGGCAATTTTCTTCTTCAAGGGCAGCAGTCACTGCATTTGTAGATAAAGCAGTGAAATGCAAAATTGTTTGCCAACAGCCTCTTTACATTAGTAATAGTTCTCTTTGATGTGGAATTATTCCGCTGACTTTTACTTCTGCAGAGATCGTGCATAATGAATTTCGGAGAGCTTGGTATAATAGTTAAGGTCTTTACCTCTGAGATACAAGACATAAAGTTTGGTTCTGGCCTCTAGTTAGTGGCTAGGCTTGTAATAGTTTGCAGATTGACAGCCTAATATGTACTTATGAAATTATACATTATCAGACAGTTAATATTCATTATTCTTATGTTGCTCTAAATACTCTTCTATTTACATGGTGTTACAAATGTCTTAGTCTTACGGTATGACAAACACAGATCTTTATAAAAGTTTGCATATTTCATACAAAGCTACTAAAAAGTACATGTAATTTATTTCTGCGTAACAAGGGGTTTATATAGTTAACAAAGGGGCTATAACTTTGGTTGGGATTATTTTTGAAGTTTCAGTACTATATCACATATCCACAGTATCTACAAATACAGAGAACAGCATACACTTTTTATCATCTCACATAAGAAGGAAAAGGTATCCAGCATACATGTCTAAGGAAGGTGGTACTAATAAGTGTTTTAACAGTATCATCCGTAATACAAAATTCCACTCAGACAGTCATTAGCTGATAAAAACTGACCCTCAACTGCAACTTTAAGTGAGGACCATTAGCCTTCTTTAGTATTCTGCTGTCCTTAAAGGTAAATGGCTAGCAAGTTGATTTTTGTGATAAGGTACTCACCTGCAAATATTGATAGTTTCTAAGCACACAATGTGTGCATGCCTTCCTCCTTGCTAGTTGCTGACAAAACATGACTGTCATACTATCTCTGTTTTATAAGAAACGCATTTATTTATGTACTTATCTAAGTTTGATGCGCACAGTGAGCTGATTTAAAGCAGACCCATTTCAACCACAGCCCAGGAGTTACAGAGCAAAGAAAATCAGTATATTACTTTTACTGAATACAAAAGAACGCGATGGTGGTGCTGCAGTAGCGTTGTCGCCTCACAGTAAGACGCTGTCCAGTTCGATTCTCAGCTAGAGTGTCTTCTGCGTGGAGACATGTGTAAATGGGCGTACCTTCGTTGAAGGTTGTGCGTCAGGCCTAGCAAGCCGGTACGTAAAAATCAACTGCCAATCATTACCGGACCGGAGTTCCGCTGTGGCGACCCTAACCAGGAAAAGCCGAAAGACACAAACAAACAAACAAACTGAATACAAAAGAACAGCGAAAAGTCAACAATATATATACCGTTCACTAGTAATGCACATGCTTATTAACAACACTGAGAAAGAATAGACAAATTTACTGTAACACAGAAATGTTGGAAAATAAACACACATACATTTGTACAGATTTTCAGGATAAGAGTTAGTAGATGGTGATTAGTTACAGAGGATGGGACGTTAGTGATGGGTTGGTGTTGTTGCTAGCTGACTATCTGAGTTAGTTTGAGGGTGACTGAGGAAGATGGGGATAGTACAGAATTAGAAATTAGGAACAAAGTGGGTGAAGAAAGTAGCAGTGTCTTTAATACAGCTGTGAAAGTGTGTGTGTGAGACCCATGCATATTAGTGGAGTGATGGGGATTAAGTTTAAGATATTGCTGAGGGAGCGAAGCATATGCAGGTAGCTTTCTGACTAAAGTGATTTAGAATTTGTCTGTGAACATTGTGCACATGGTTATGTTGTGGAGGCTGGTGGAAGCGACTCCAGAGTTTAGCTGCCAGAACACAGAAGGACTGTTCAGTGGAGGACAAAGCATTTTTAGGTTTTACATAGTAACTGGGCATTGTTGGTTTATAAGAGAAGGTGATATGGCGTGTACTTGATGATTAGTCTGTGGCTGAGAGGGGTTGGATATTTCATTGTCTTTGTGGATAAAGCAGAGTAGTAGAACGCCAGCTCTCTCCTTTAGGGGTAGACATTTTTCTCACTAGTGAGTGATGCAGAAATGCTCATTTTATTGGGAAAGCAGGCTGGATCTACATTTTTGTTGGAGAAGGCTTGTAGGACTTTTGAGATTTTTAGAGGATGAATAGGCTAGTAATGCTAAGGTGTATTGCAGATGGGGTTACAGCATGTTTTGAACTATGGCATTCCTTCTTTCTAAAGTGAGATGTTGCCTGATATGGTGAAAGACGGACAACAGAGTTTGTTTGGCTTTTCAATTATTAATGTGTGTGGCTATGTTTAGGTTTATAGAGTGTCCTAGGTATCAGAGTGTGTTGCCATGTTCAGGGAGTTGGGTGGCATATATGAGTGGTGCAAGAGGCAATAGCAGTTTGCTGAGTTTTTGGTGTGTGCCAAAGAACATTAGTTCTATCTTTTAGGAGCTCATGGTTACTTTTGTACAATACATCCATAACTGTACATTGCTGAGGGTGAATTGTATGTCTTGGAGAACAGATTTGTGTGTGTGTGTGTGTGTGTGTGTGTGTGTGTTTTAACAGAGTGGAAAACTATATCACCTGTGTACAGGATGATACGGGGGAGGGGGGGGTTGACAAAGATACTGAAAAGGATAGAGGGTTAATATGGATCTTTGTGGAACAGCATTGCATCACACTTATAGGGAAGCCTATTCTGTCATTAGTGGACATCAGTTTTAAAACCTTATCCCTTGTGACCCAGAGCTGTTTCACCAATGTGCTTCAATATAGAGCTCTGACACTCTACCATCTGACTTAGGTGATTAACATCCTAGCATTTACATGTGGTGATGCAAGTGGCATCTCTAGCTCTGCCCAGTTAGTGCATACAAAAAAAATCTTCTGGCATGCAGGACTAGCATATGTGATGCTGCAGGCTGCTTCTCTCCGCTTCACTTGCCAATCCGCCAGTGGTACAATCCCAGCCACAGGAAAAGACACTTAAGGTAAAGTGGTGCAGCTGCTATCTGACAGTCAGCTGGGGGTAAGCAAATCGAAGGGGATGTGGTTATTACATTTACCTTCTTCACTTATATGTCTACCAATTTGGAATCTCTGTTATCAAAGAGTGTAGCAATCATATTTTTTTCTTTTTTGTTATCATTCTGAAACTGGATACTTTGACAGTAGAGAAACTGGCCCCTGAATGAAAAAGACCAGCCAGGAAATCCAAGACTGCCGAAATGGGCACCGTTAAGAAGTTTAATGCGATACTGTTGGACCCAAATGGAAAAACTTTTCCACTTACTTTTATACATTTTTCGGTTAGAAGACTTATGAGAAGAAATTATAATCTTCTGGACTGGGGAAAAAGGCCTGGATTGTCTAGCCATCATCGGAATTGGAGAAACATGCTGTTAGTTGCAAGCTGTGAAGACCCTGGTGAATACAGCCTGAAGGGCGTGGCAGAAGGTCCGGATGTGATTCCAGGGTCCATGGAGGCAAATTAGGAGACCAAAGAAAGGTGAACCAAACTTGTCGAGAGCAAAAAGGGGCAATGAGGATCACTTTGCTCTTCAACCTGTATGCCCCCTGAAGAAATTTGGAAATTAGAGGGACAGGATGAAAAGCACAAAGTAGACCAGGAGGCCAAGCATGGACTAGAGCATCTCTTGGTAACTGTCTCTGTGGAGGGATCAGGGCAAAGCACCTGCTGCACTTGTTGTTGCAAGGGGAGGCAAAAAGGCTGCAGCAGGGTTGACCCCATTTGAGAAAGATCTGTTTTGCCACTGACTGATCTTGAGCCCACTGGTGAGGCGTCAAAACTACCCCACCTCCCCCAGAATGTGCATCGTAATTAGAAAGCGGTTTATAGAGAGAGCCCATTGCCACACTCTTATCACTTCTCAAAAAAGGGGGTAGGACTTGGATCCACCTTGTTTGCTGAGACAAATCCCTAATCTGAACTGGTCTGAGGGGACCTCCTGGATGACTCTTTCTTTTGGAGCAACTTTGCAATTTCCAAAGTTCCTGCCTCCCTCTGACTGGGTGGGACATCGAAGAGGTGCCGTTTGGGCTTGAGGAGATTTAAAAAGGGAATGGAGTAGCCAGTCGATATAACACCTTGCACCCATCGATCATCTGTGATGCATAACTAGGCATCTAGGTTACAAGGAGCATCGTCCCCCAACTGCATACCAGAGAGGGACAGTCAGGCAACACCTCAGGGATGCTGCAAGCATCTCTCTGTGGAAGAATCCTGAGATCCCTGATTCAGCAGACCCCCCCCCCTCTGCCCCGAGGGCGATGCCTACCACTGGAATCATTCCCCCCTCTGACCCTGGAGGAAAAATCTCTGTGAGCATCCTGGGAATTTCTGAACCAGAACTTCTTTACAATGCACTGATTCCTGGAGAAGGACCTTTGTGGGGTTGAGAAGCAGATCCCAATGGCAGATAGAGTCTTTTCATCTTTCTCGCTATGATACAGTGCGTCACATACAGTCGGTCCAAAAAGGGAGGAACCGTCAAAGGGGACATTGACAAAAGATGCCTTAAAGAGTTCAGCAAAATCACATAGACGCATCCAGGCATGGTGCTGAATGGCAATGCTGGAACCGGATGCCCTACAGGTGCTCTCAACTGGGTAAGAAATCAACCTCATGGACACGTTGGAAATGGACAGCAGAGTGGCTATATAAGAGGTAAAGAAAGTCCGATCCTGTGGAGTCAAAAACTCAGGGCCAGAGCTAGAGAGTTCCTTAAGTATGTCCCTCTGTAGCCTGGTAAAATGGGCAAGGTAATTCAATGCTCTGAGAGCAAAGGTGGAAGAAGCTTAGACCCTTTTTCAAAATCTGTCCATAGCCACAGACTCCCTGTTAGGGGGAGGGACAGTAGAACTTTCCTGGGAAAGCTCTTTCTTACTGGCCACTGCAACCACCATGGCATCTACTGGAAAGCCCTTTGTCCAGTGAGGTCTAGCCTTGGGGATTAAGGATCTTGTCTGATCTTTTCGGGTTAGGCTCTGCAGCATCTGGTTTCTTCCATGCCCCTGCAGATACCAGGTCCATGAGGGGATCTGCAGGGGTGGACACCCAGGATGTAGATGGGCTGGTCCTGAAGGCTTCCCAAAACATTGACTCTTCTGGGGTGGAGTTTGGGGCCAACCAACCACCTTTCTGAAGAAGAATCTCTAATATATCTCCAAATGAAACATCAGATGGAGACCTGGGGGACCCCTTCCCTTCATCAAATACAGTGTCCATTGTAAGAGATTCCTCTGGGGAATCTAGGTGCCTCCTTTTGCACCTTCTCTTCTGAGGAACCTCCTCAATGGAATGCTCCAGGGAGGTTGTTGTAAGGGGTCTGGTCTTCCCTATGTGGAAGAGACTGGAGGCCCTGTGAAACCAGCTGCCCCAGCGGCAGAGGAGAGGTCTCAGACACAGAGCCTAAGATGGGAAGGGGTGAATCCGAAACGGTAGGTGCCGGAGGTCTCCTTGGGGCAGAGAGGACCCTCTCTCCACCCCTTCAAAGGCATAAGGAGTACTGGAGTCTCGAGGAAGACCGCTCTGTCATGAGGGATCAGAGCAGGTCATCCCTGGTCACCAACAGCCCTCAGTTCCAAGGGGGGAGTAGGTGCCAAAGTATCGAATGCAGAGGCACAGAGTGGAAGCAACAACTCCAAGAACTTCGGAGTGGAAGTCATCCCTCACACTCGATGTCAAGACTTTGGCTTCGAGACATGCTCAGCCCTGACACGGTCAGAACTGAGTGAGTCAAGGAAGCAGATGGACTTGAAGAAATAAGAACTATCAGGGATGAAGGATCCCAGGAGCTCCAAAATAGTAGGCTGGATCGGAGAAGGAGAAACAATCCTACAGGTAGAAGGTCTGCTCGCAGATCCCGCAGTTGATGGAACTGGGAGGACACCCATCTGCATCTGTGTACAGAGCAACTTCATCAGTGTCCATCTCATTCTTCGACAGGCTCCAAGAGGACCTGATGGACGAGGACACATTGAAGGGTCTTGAATGATGCCTCTGTGAAATGACCCTAGGGACAGTCTAGGTGCCAATGGTTTCAGCTCCGAAGAGGGGGGGGGGGCAGAGACATGGGGCAGAGAAAGAATGGTATTGGAACCGGGGAACTCTTGTTCAGACAGTCTCAGGGCCTTCTTAGAAGACTCCAACCCAAAAAAATAGACATGGATGGGTCCAGGGACAGTTTCTCATTGCCCCCGGCCTCCTTAGATTTCTTGGTGGGAGTTTGAGCCCCTGAAGCAGAGGCAACAGCAGGAGAAGGAGGTGGAATAAGACCCCCAACACAAGCCTGTTACATCTACCTGCAAAAAAAGGAAAGCTCTTTCTTGCTGGCCACTGCAACCACCATGGCATCTACTGGAAAGCCATTTGCCCAGTGAGTTCTATCCTTGGGGACTAAGGATCTTGTCTGATCTTTTTGGTGTAGGCTCTGCAGCATCTGGTTTCTTCCATGCCCTTGCAGATACCAGGTCCATGAGGGGATCTGCAGGGGTGGACACCCAGGATGTAGATGGGCTGGTCCTGAAGGCTTCCCAAAAACATTGACTCTTCTGGGGTGGAGTTTGAGCCCGAGGCAGAAAGGCCTTGCAGATAGAACAATCCACCTGAAGGTGGGCAGGACCCAAGCAGTAAACGCACTCTCTGTGGGCGTCAGATATAGGGATCTTATGCTCACATGAAGTGCACTTTTTAAAACCAACAGGCTTGTCAGATTTCTCTGACATGATAGAGAAGACATAAGAGAGAGAAGATGAAGAAGAAGTTGCAAAGACCACACACAGAAGAGAAACTACACTATAGCTTATGAAACAACTAACTTTTTTTTTTTTTACATTCAGAAGAAGGGTAGGGAAAAATAAGAAAATAATAGGAAAGAAGTGAAAAATAAGCCACTTATGACCTAGAATACACTAGCAGAGGGGCTGTAACCCGCTCACAATGCTTTCGCTGAGCACAGCAAACTAGAGCGGAGGTATCCGTGAGGAGCTAGGCAGTATGGGCAGGATGGGAGGAACTTTAGCTTGGAATCCTAAGCTTGCTGACAGCCGAGTCAGGTCCAAGCTCGGAATAAAGGACCCACAGGTTTGATGAAAACAGAACAGACAACATCAGATCACATATTTATGTGTGGTGATGCACGTGGCATCTCTAGCTCTGCCCAGTTTGGGCATACAAAAACAAATCTCCTGGCATGTAGGACGAGCATATGTGATGATGCAGACTGCTCTCTCCACTTCACCTGCCAACTCGCCAATGGTACAGTCCCAGCCCCAGGAGAAGACATTTAAGTTAAAGTGGTGCAGCTTGCTAGCTGACAGTCAAGCTGGAGGTATGCAAATGGAAGGGGGTGAGGGTTTTACATGTACCTTCTTCACTAACATGTGTACCACTTTGGAATCAGAGAGTGTAGCAATCATATTGTTTTCTTTTTTGTTATAATTCTGAAACTGGAGAGAGGAAAGAGAAATGGTTATTGAATTCATATTTACATTCCTGTACAAGTTATGATTGCTGAGAATGAACTCTTTATAAGTGGCTAGTTTAAGGATAAATTAAAGTTGTTCAAACATCATGGACACCACTCATGGAACATTGTAAAATGACATACAAAAGTACTGCGTGGTTTAAAAAACTACCTACACAATGTGTTAAAAGACTGTATGCAGTCTTGCCCCATTGTGTAGGTACGATCCATGCAGGAAGTGCATAAGCCAAAAATAAATAAATAAAAAAAATAACTCTCCTGACAGTATGCAATTCAAAAAGCCAGCACCACTGCAGTACTAGCTGGTCTTACCAGGGTAAATTATGGAAGTGCAGCCTCAACTTTACGATGGTGCTGCACTTCACAGCACAGTGACCCTTTTTTTCTGCTAATATATAGCTCGGCATATAGTGCAGAAGAACATATTGGTCAGCTGCAAAGCATACAAGATCAGTGCATATTTCAAAAGATTGCTCTGATTTACAGCCCACATAAATACTACCTGTAACTACCACTGAGCACTTTAGCCAGCCAGGTTTGCAGTACTACATGCTGTGGCAGTCGTTGAGAAGGGTCTATGTAAATAACCATGTCAACATATTGCCAGAGTACTTCCATAATACAGGATTCATAGACATCAAAACTAAGCAAATGGTGGGCTGAGCAGAGATCCAAGCATAAGTGTTCATGGCATTGTACAGATTTAAGGCCTTTCAGTGGTGAAAATATGTGCAGCTGAAGAACAGCTATGTCATCCTAGCTAATGTAGGCAAGTGATGTTCTATGTGAATAGAAGTGTTTAAGTGTATGCATGTGAATGTCTATGGGTCGCTGTATGCGTGTGCGGGGGGGGACAGCACTGAGACTATGTGAATGGATGTGTGAGTATCGATAAATGAATAGCTATTGTGACTGTTAGTATGCATATGCATGTGTGTCTCCTTAGAGTGAAGGGTCAGTGCCTGTGTGTTTGTGTGGTATGTGCTTTGTTGCATAGATGTTCCAGCTGCACTGTGGAGCAATTTACAGTCAAACAAATTCATGGGTAATGAGATGCTGCACTTTTATTTTATGCATTTAGTTTTATTTATTTAGCCTTTGTTGACCAGGTTAGTCCCACAATGTAGTGTCCACTTTTTAAGGGAGACCATACCTCTCAACTGTCTCTGATTTTGACTCAAATATTAGCTCTGTTCCACTTAATTACTCTTAAAAATGGTGACTTTTGGAAAAAAGGTGGCGAATTACAGTTAATAAATAGTGGCAAGAATTGGAATTGTAGAATTCCTTTACTTGTAAAAATGTATAACAATTCATATTCTCTTATTCTTTCAATGTCTCAGATTAACAGTAGTAATATTTTAAAAGAGTCCCTGATTAATTCTGTATTTGTCCCAGATTCTGTTGAGATTTGTCCCTGACTTACTGACAGCTATGTGGTGACCTGAGGTGGTATTTACAGTACTTTTGGGAATGTGGACAACTATGAACCAGTAAATGACACTGCACTGCAATTCAGTTCAGTGGTGCACACTTACTTGTACTGTAGTGTCATTTACTATGATTATAAGCTATCAAGTCCCGCAAAGCAAAAGGCCATTAACAACTTCACTGCACAGCAGGAAAATCCCCACTGGTAAAAAAAAAAAAAAAAAAAAAAAAAAAAGTTCTCTGTGGTGCAGGCAAACCTACTGCTTCACTCAATCTTGATCCAATCCCACAAAGGGATGCTACTGAACTACCACCACTCTGAACTTGCATAATAATACCAGATCCCCTTATTACCACAATATGGTAATAGGTTCATAGATTCATATTAGACTAACTGCCCTTGTGGGCCATTTTAAGTCTAGCCAATTACCCCAAGTGAGAATGAAACCCTGCTCTTTGTGTCTGTAAGGTAAACACTTTAACCATTAAGCCAACCTCCCACTCTATGAGCCAATCTCCACCTTCATGCCTAATGAGTGTAACCTTTTTATGAATCACTTACAGGCATGACTGCAGAATTCAACCAAGCAGGGAACCATAACTAGTAAAGTATACAGTATATACTTATTAAATATTCATGCAGTACAACACAATATAGCAGCTGTGTGGCAGCAAAGAAAAGTAAGGGGGATCTGGCACAGGAATGCCTAGTAAAACATGCTGGACTTCATGCTTCTGTGTGTAATTCATACACAGAAGTGGGGTTCTTGCTTTACACACTGCCATTAAGGACTGTGATCCATTTCTATGAATTGCAGTCCTTAAAGGTAGCCTACTAGACATACAGAGCATTATGAATTTGAATACCGAGGCTCATCTACGTTTTCCTGTAATGGTGGCTAAATATGTTGTTAAAAGCTCTGTTTGGATTAGCTCTCTGTTGTAAAATACTGGACAAATACAATTTTTTTCAGATATTTTCTTCATCTCTCATTTAATTTGTATATAAGAAATACACTTACAGAAAATAAAACTCTTACATAATTAATATAATATTGTTAACAGCCTCAGAATTACCATCTTTAACAATTGATGTATATGGCAATACAAAATATCACTGGTATTCTGAAAATAGTGGGTTCATTTTTAAATCTTCTCAAATTCCAATATGGGAAAATAATTCTTATCTACAGGTCCTCCTCCTCAGCCCCTGCATTTTTACTGAAGCACTGTCTGTGTAGGAGCTTTTGAGAGAACACACTAGCTCAGAATTCTGACCACATACTAGCATTTAAGTCTCACCTCATCTTCATTTTGGAGTAGAGTGGTGTCTACGCTATAAAGCTGGGTTGAGTAACTGTTTACCAAATGTGACAATATTGCACTTTTTAGCACTTAGTTTTAGCCCATTTCCTGTGCACCAGCTGTTGTGTTAAGTTCAAGTTGCAGATTCTGCATGTCAGATGAGGATTTGATGATAAAACAAACAATACAACCACAAACTTAAGTAAAACTACAGTTCATAATGCAGAATTAACAAAAAAAGAAGCGAACTGAGTAAAGTAAACGTTTAATAGAACAAACAAAGCTTTCAGGTCACAAACCCTTCATCAGTGTTGACATCATTTCCTACTACATTATATTTAAATAAATTCAAATAATCCACAGTCAATCACAATTAATCACTTGACATTCAAAAACTTCCAAAAAAACATATTTATGCACATTAACACAAAGCACATACAGAAATCATAAAAAAAGATATGTATATGCATATATAAAATATATATCGAAAATATATTACATGACAATATTATTGCAAGCAATTCTGTCTATGTTTAAGTATAGCCTTTATAAATACCATATGGTTTAATCCAAGTGCCTGATCTGCACAAAGAATTAAAATCCATTTATACTCTTCTATTTCAAGTTTATTATTTATATCACCTCTCCTAATCCTGTAACATAACCTATAACTCTAAAAGAGAAACAGTGAGATGAATTAGTATCAATAATATGTTTAGCTAAAGCATTAGTCATGACAGTATGTCTAATGTCTGAATTGTGTTCCATTATTCTACCTTTTAATCTAGTTGATTTACCAACATAAAAACCAATGCATTGTTTACACGTAGCTAAGTAAACTATATTGGTGGAATTACAGGTTGCAGTACACCTAAATTCAAACTTCTTACTAGTTTTGTGGTGGGTGTATGTGGTATCCTTATTAACATAATTGCAACAACAACAGTTGTAGCATGGATATGTTCCACTTCTACTTCCCCTCACTGTACCAATACTGGATCTAATATCCTTGTAACATAACTGTTGTTTCAAATTAATACAATTTCTGTAAGCAAATCTACGAGTGTTACTAATTAGTTGTCATAGTTCTGGTAGAGATCCTAATATCTTCCAGTTGTCAGATATAATTTTCATAATCTGTGGGGTACTTCTACTATAGGTCATGATATATCTCAATGGAGTCTGATTAACACTCTGGGTGACTGTGGGTATCCCCACACTTCTTACCTCAGTATCAAAATATGGAGTGGCTGTACCACATCTTAATAAAGTAACTTTGTTAAAACACTGAGAAAGCATATCAATATTGTACCCCCTCTCAGAGAACAACTGCATCATCTCTTTAGTTTGTTCCTCATAAAGTTGTAAATTAGTATTAAGTCTGCTTAGTCACAGCCTTTGGGATTTCACTATACCTTTAAACAAGTGTGGAGCATGCATACTTTTTGTGAAGGTACTTATTACCATGTATTGGTTTCCTACATACTGAAGTCTGTATGTTATCATCATCATATTGGACAGTGACATCCAAGAAGTTAACCTTTTCATGGGAATAAAGCATAGAAAATTTCAAGAAATCAGTGCTGTTATTTAACAATTCAACATTTTGGATCAATTCATCACGACCTTCCCAGATAAAACACACACCATCTACGAAACATTTAAAAAACCCACTTTCTTTGATAACTGTATGTCAGTATTAAAAATCACCTCATTTTCCCAGTTGTTTAATACCAAGTTAGCATAGGTATTAGCCACAGATGTTCCCATGGCAACCTCAGATATTTGATAATACTTGTTATTAAACACATATATATTATTTTCCAAAACAATTCCTAGCAGTTCACAGATAGTTTAAATTTGATGGCCTGTTAGTCCACCATTCTCTAATAATTTTCTAATTGCTGATATCCCATACAAATTCGGTATGACAGTAAAAAGAGAATGTATATCCATCACCACCATAATAAAATTTGTACCATTCTGATTTTTAAACCAAGAGCTAAACTGTGTTAGAAAATCTGCTGTATATTTGATACAGCTTCTAACACATCTTAAATAAAGGGATAAGACTGATTGTAAATAGTGTGAAATAGGCTCAGTGAGCCAACCCCTCCCAGAGACAATCGGTCTCATGGGGGGTTTTGAAGAGATTTGTGGATTTTTGGTAAACCATATAAAACAGGTACTTACTGGTGAAGGTACTGTGAAATAATTAAAAATATCTAGGTCAATATCATTCATAACCTGTATATCATAAATATTCATATTTATACGGCCAATCATTCTACTAACATCAAGATCAGAGATTTCCTTAAAAGTATAAGTACAGCTAAAGATGATTAGTCATATGTATTCATAATTACAACTGACCCTCCTTTATCAGCTTCTTTAATTAGAATTTCATCGTTGCGCTTTAATTCTAACAAAGCTAGTCGTTCTTCGGTTGACAAGTTATAAAATTTACTAAAATTAGCCTTTTCATAAAGACATCATGTTAATAGTTCACAAACATTACTAAAAGCACATATTATAGGGTGGCTATTTGGAATAAAAGTACTTCTGTGTTTACATTTACTGACAGAAATATCCAGAGTATTTCTAAATAATCAATTTTAAGTCTAGCTCATGTGTAAATAATTTCAAATCACTCATACTTTCAATATCCGCTGGCATAAAACTCAAAACCTTTTTGAAGTGATGAAACAGCTCCCGTCATTAGTTTCACATCCGACAAATCTGTATGGATCTTTGCCTGGGTTTTTAACTGGGAGAATGTTTTGCCCACAAAATGTCAGGAACCTGCTATTGTAGTCTGTTGTCTGCACTCTTAATCTTACGGAGGAAAAGACAGAAGATTTATGTTCAAGTGCAGACAACAGACTACTATAGCAGGTTCCTGACATTCTGTGGGCAAAACATTGTTATGAGGTAGTCTGTTAAAAGCTGCTATATACCTGTGAAACTATGTGTAGATCCTACAAAACCACTTCCTCATGTATCATAGTATCTTTTAAAACAAGAGGCAGAACCGGGAATCAAACCTGTAACTGAATCTCTGCTTCAGAAAGGAATACAGTAAAAACACACAATTGCTGTAATACTCTCATTCTCCAGTTAAAAACCCAGGCAAAGATACATACAGATTTGTGCAGGAATTAAGAGGAGTAAATGACATTGTCATCCCTTCATACCCTGAAGTGCCAAATCCAGCAACAATACTGAGTTGCGTACCAAAGTAGGCTACTTACAATTCTGTAGGACATTTACATTCAGCATTATTTTCTATCCCTACTCATCCAGATAGTTAGTATTTGTTTGCTTTTACATGTGTGTGAATTCAATATATGTGGCTAAAATTGCCAAAAGGATTTGTTGACAGTCCCTTGATCTTTTCACAAATTTTAAATCAGGACCTTGAAGAAATCTAGTTTCCATGAAAATATGTATTGGTGCTATATGGAGATGATTTACTTATAGCTTCAGACACACTAACACATTGTCAGCAGGATACCATACATTTACTGACTGAATTAACAAGAAAAAGGACAAAGTATCAAAGGGAAAACAAGAAGTTATGTACTCACCATAATGTTCGATGTATGTAGTCCATCTCGCCTCATACTCTTACCCTTGGGTTCGGAGCCAAACCTCGGCTCCAACTCAGCCATACTCTAGCTCGAAGTCTTCAATTGGCTCATGGCTAAGAGGTATCCCATACTGCACTGCACCCATCCCAGATCTTGTTTGCTGCAAGCTCACATACACACACACACAAACACTCTGAAAGGAAGAACCAACCCAACAAAAAAGGATATTGAAACTAGAGACTAAACCTCTAGATCCTCCAGGAGGGGGTAGGTGGGTGGGTTAGTAAGAATGTGAGGCGAGATGGACTACATACATCGAACGTTATGGTGAGTACATAACTTCTTGATGTTATGTAGTCCAGTCTCACCTACATTCCTACCCTTGGGACAGCCCCTAGCACCTAAACCTTGGGTGGCTCATTGGAAAATACTCCTGAGCACTGTGGAACCAAAGGAAGATCTGCCTCTAGATATCAGATCCAATTTGTAGTGACCAATAAAGGTGCGAGGTGATGCCCATGTAGCTGCAGCACAAATATCATCCATAGACATCCTAGCCTGAAAAGCAGTAGAGGTAGACACCGATCGTGTAGAATGAGCCTTCACTTTGAAGGGTAATTCCTTGCCATTTGAAGTGTAAATGAAGGAAATGCAACTAGAAATCCATCTGGACAGAGTTACTTTAGAAACTGAAGTCCCAAGTCTATTGCCTGAGAATGAGACAAAGAGCTGATCTGATTTCCTAATATCTTTAGTTCTATGTAAATAGAAGTGCAATTGTCTGTGAACATCTAGCTGATGAAACTTAAATTTTGCCCTGTTAGAGAATTCTGGGAAAAATACAGGCAGCTCAGTGACTGGTTGAGGTTGACAACCGAAGCAACCTTTGGCATAAAGGAAGGATTAGGTCTTAGAAAAACCCTATCCTTGTGAAATACCAAGTAAGGGGGACCAACTGATAAAGCTTGAAGTTCAGAGACCTGCCTAGCCGAAGTGATGGCTATCAAAAAGATTGTCTTCCAAGACAAAAATTTAATGTCACAAGTTGCTGCTGGCTCAAAGGGAGGTGAGGTAAGCCACTGTAACACAAAATTGAGGTCCCATGGCATTACAGGATCAAAGACTGGAGGTCGAAGTAGCATAGTCCCGTTCAGAAAAGCCCTACAAAGCCTGTGCGCCATTAGATTGGGTTCCTTAGCAACATGAAAAGTAGAAATGGCTGCCAACTGCACTTTGACAGTTGCCGCAGCTGATCCCTGGCTGAACAGTTGAGAAAAATTCTAAAACTGATGAAATGGGAGCTGTATAGGGATCAATCTGCCTTTCATGAGCCCAAATGGAGAATCTCTTCCACTTACTGGAATACATCTTCCTAGTAGAAGGCTTGTGGGAAGAAGACAGAATATGAACCACCTCCGGGGAAAAATCATGAAACCTGACTAGGGATGGAATTGGAGCAGCCATGCAGTCAACTTGAGGGTCTGAATGGAGGGACGGAACTACCCTGACATACGAGTCAGCAGATCTGGCTCTGGGTCCGGAATCCACGGATTGTCCATTAGATAAGGGTGGAGAAAAGGAAACCAAATCTGATGAGGCCAGTTTGGTGCAATCAGTATCATCTTGCTTCCCAAGGATTGTGCTTTCTGAATAACCTTCGTTGTCAGGGGGACTGGCGGGAAGGCATAGAGAAGACCGGAGGGCCAATCGTGAACTAGAGCCCCCCCTTGGGGGGATAAGCATGAAGTAACTGCTGCATTTGGCATTGAGGGGGCTGGCAAATAGGTTGCAGCAAGGCTGACCCATCTGCGAAAAATCTGCTCCGCCACTTCATTCAGGGACCACTTGTGAGGCATCAGAATAGCTCTGCTCAGCCTGTCGGCAATCACATTGGACTTCCCCGGTATGTGCGTTGCCACTAGAAAGAGTCGGGAAGATACTGCCCACTGCCACACTCGAAGTGCCTCTCTGCAAAGGGGATACGACCTGGTTCCTCCCTTTTTGTTCAGATACCATACCAATGACATGTTGTCTGAATGGATTGCAATTGTCCCATGAGGAAGAAAGCCCTGAAGTGCTTGCAACGCTAATAGCACCGCTCTCATCTCCAAGACATTAATATGCAAATAGGTCTCGTGATCTTGCCACGTGCCTTGGACTGTCCTGCCGAGATAACGCCCCCCCCCCCCGATCTGGGAGGCATCCGTGGTCACCATGGCAACTGGAGAAGGAAGAACGAAAGGCATACCCACTTTGAGATTGCTGGTCAGAAGCCATCAGCGCAGATCCTGCTTGCACTTGTCTGTAATCAGAATAAGATAGGAGAGCGGGAGATGCTGTAGAGACCATTGGGCAAAAAGTAGCCACTTAAGAAGCCTCATGTGTAGTCTCACAAGAGGAACTAGCATAATCGTGACAGCCATGGTCCCTAATAACTTGAGGACCACTTTTGCCTTGACCTTCTTCAATGGTAGCAAAGCGTAGACCTGCTGCTGTAAAACCTGAATTCTCTCTTCTGGTAGGAAGGCCCTCATGAGCACCGTGACAAATTTGGCGCTGATAAAGGCAACACGCTGCGAGGGCAACAAGGCAGACTTTTCCCAATTCAGAGTAATTCCCAGACTTTTACACAGCGCAATAGCGGCGTCCCTGGGCTGTAGCAGTAGATGCCTGGTGCTGACAGATAGGAGCCAGTCATCCAGGTACGGAAACACTTGGAATCCCTGACGTCTCAAGTGAGCCGTTACCACTGCCATGCATTTGGTGAACACCCTGGAGGCTGTGGTGAGACCAAAGGGCAGGGCGCAAAAAGTGCAGTTGTGTACACTTACCATAAATGTAGATGTAAGAGTGTATTCACTGTTGCAGTCATCACATTTGAGTAATCCGCTGGCAGGTTGCCCTCAGTCAGCCTGAATTCCAAAGTTTTGGGTCCTGCATCAGTTGCTGTCTCCTCTTCCATGACGTCAGGTCGTCAGGGGTATAAAACAAGCAGCCGGCGCCATTTTCGTTAGTTTTTTTGCCCCAGATGTCAGTTGCCCCCAAAAAGGTAGCAAAAATATATACTATATATACAGGCATCAATACAAACTTTACCTTCATCTACAAGCAAATACACCACATAGGTTGTAGAAGTTAGAGAGGGAAAGATAAACTCCAGAATGAAAGGGGGGATGGTGGGCGGGTAACCTGGACTGCAACAGTGAATACACTCGAACATCTACATTTATGGTAAGTGTACACAACTGTACTATGCTCTTCGTGTTTCGCTGTTGCAGTCATCACATTTGGGTAGAATCCCAAAGCTATGGATGGGAGGCTGGAGCTAAACAGCATTAGGTGCAGCTATAAGGCCCTGCAGAACTGCAGTGGCAAAGCCTGCCCTGGACTTAGATTAGAGAGGCAAATGATAATGCTTTGTAAAGGTGTGAACAGAATTCCAAGTAGCAACCTCTAGAATGTCTTTGGTTGGTACTCCTCTGAGAAAGGCTTCTGATGTAGCATCAGCTCTGGTGGAATGAGACCTAATGCCCTTGGTCACAGGTTTGCCATGGTGTAAGTAGAAGAAACGAATGCAGTGGCTTATCCACTTTGAAAAAGTGTGCTTTGAAATAGCCTTTCCTTCTGATCCTGCAGCATATGTCACTAGTAATTGCTCAGTTTTTCTTAGAGCTTTAGTTCTGCTCAAGTAGAATCTTAGCTGTCTGTGCACGTCCAAGGAATGGAGAATTATCTCCCCTTTGTCTGCGTATTTGGATAAAAGGTTGGCAGATGAATAGTTTGGTTAAGAGCCACACTGGAAACCACCTTAGGCATAAATGAAGGACTGGTCCTCAGAGACACCCTGTCTGGGTAAAATATGATAAAAGGCTCCACAGCCATGAGGGCCTGTAGCTCTGAGACTCTTCTTGCTGAAGTAATTGCTAGGAGCAGAGCTATTTTCCATGATAAAAACTTTACATCCGCAGCAGCAGCTGGTTCAAATGGAGGCAGGGTGAGCTTTTCCAACACATAATTGAGGTGTCATGCAGGTATTGGTGATCTTCTGGGAGGCCTTAAATTTTGGCTCCTCTAAGATACTGTTTTAGTAAAGGATGAGCAAAGATTGGTGGCTCTGTACTGTAATGAGCCGAAATGGCATAGGCATGTATTTTAATTGATGAGAAGGACAGGCCTTTGTCA
This sequence comes from Protopterus annectens, assembly GCF_019279795.1. Lineage (NCBI taxonomy): Eukaryota > Metazoa > Chordata > Ceratodontiformes > Protopteridae > Protopterus > Protopterus annectens. The sequence goes on from NC_056736.1 coordinate 359,028,981, forward strand.
AGCATCTCAGTCAAGTACTGTAATATCAGAGGGATATTTGTTTCTGCTGTATCAGTTCCTTGTGCTTGATTCAAAGCACAAAATCTCTTCCATTTATCAGCATAAGATTTTCTAGTACTAGGCTTTCTGGCTTCTAAAATGACATCCATCACAGCTTTACTGAGAGGTGTTGTTTGCATAACTACATGATTAGCCATGCTGCCAGGTTCAGTGTTTGGAGTTGATTGTGCAGGATCTGATTGTTTTGCTGGGACAGTAGTTGAGGTCTTTGAGGTAAGGTCCAAGCTGGGTATTGAGACAAGTTCCTTAGGATTGGGTACCAGTATTGGCAGGGCCAGTCCGGGGCAATTAGTATCATCTTTGGTTTCTCTTGTCTGACTTTTAGTAGGACCCTGGGAAGAAGAGGCAGAGGAGGAAAGGCATAAACTGATAGGCTTGTCCAGCTGAATGATAGGGCGTCCACTTTCCATGCTTGTCTGTGATAAGTCCTTGTGCAGAATCTTTTCAATTGATAATTTTGAGGGGAGGCAAATAGATCTATGTCCGGGCTCCCCCATTTCTTTGTTATCATGCTGAAGACTTGTGGATCTTGTTTACACTCATGAGGGTCCATAAGGTTTCTTCTTAAATCATCTGCCAGAGTATTTTGTTTTCCTGGCAGGAATTGAGCTTGAAGATGTATTTGGTAAGTCAAAGCTGTGTCCCACAGTGCCATGACTAATCTGCAAAGGGGGTATGAGTGCGTGCCCCCCTGCCTGTTTATATACCACATAACCGTGGTGTTGTCCATCTTTATCAGTAGTTGTCCTGGATGAAGTAAGTTCTTGAAGGCTGTCAGGGCATTTTGAACAGCTAGCATCTCTTTTTGGTTGATATGTAGATGGGGGTCCATATGCCATGAATGCATCTTCCTGCCAGGTGGGCCCCCCATGCATAGTCTGATGTGTCTGTTGTTAAGGTTTGGCTGGCAGGGGGTAGAGTGAAGGGCCGTCCCATGTTTTGGTGACATGCCTTTGCCCACCATAGAAACTCCTGTAGTAGGCAGGGAATGAGAGGAATCATTGTTTCCAGGCTGTGACAATGTTGACTCCATAAACTTTTTAGGTACCAATGAAGTTTCCTCATATGCAGTCTTGCATGTGGAATCAGTAGGATGTAGGATGACATGAAGCCCAAAGCCTGAAGAGTTTGTCTTGCAGATAACTAGGTTTTTGTTGCCATCAGTTTGAAGTAAGTAGTCAGTTGCCTTTGTTTATCTGGCATGAGGTAAGCCATCTGGGCAGTTGTATTCAAGCTTGCACCCAGGAATGTTATCTTTTGAGAGGGTGCCAGTTGTGATTTATTTTTGTTTATTGTGTACCCTAGACATGTTAGAAGCCTTTTCACAAATGCCAGGTGTTGAAGAAGAATGTCCTTGTTCTCTGCTTGAATGAGGCAGTCGTCCAAGTAAGGATATATTTGTTTACTTCTTTGTCTGCAAAAATCAATTACTGATGCCAGGCACTTTGTAAAGATCCTGGGCGCAGTAGATAAGCCAAAGGGCAGTGCAGAGAATTGGTAATGCATTAAGCCAGGCTTGAAACGGAGGTATCTTCTGCACGATTCCCTTACTGGGACATGCAGGTATGCCTCTTTTAGGTCTAATGTCACCAGCCAAGCATTCTTGCCCAGCATGGGCAGAAGCTGCTGCATAGTCAGCATTTTGAATTTTGGAATGTCCAGGTATGTGTTCAAAATTGATAAGTCCAGTATTGGCCACCAGGCCTTGTCCTTTCTGTGTACCAAGAACAGTAGAGTAAAAACCTTGTTCTTTTTCCTGTTCTGGTACTGGCTGAATAGCCCCCATATCCATGAGGGACGTAACCTGTTTCTGTGCCTCTGCTCATTGATTTTTTGGCAGATCTGGCCAACCGTTTGCCACTGGCAGAGTATGAAAATGGAAACTGTATCCCTGTGATATTATGTTTAGCACACAATTGTTCAGGGTTATTAACTGCCAATTTTGAGCAAAAACTGCTAATTTTCCCCCTAAGGGCACTGCCAAAAGGTAAGTGCTTGGTGAAGGCAGAGGGAAGTCATTGGGACTGTTTTCTGTAGGGTTGCGCTTTATCTCCTCCAGATTTGGAGGTAGGAGCACCCCATTGCTTTGACATGTAAGAATCTTGTGCCTGGTATCTGGAACCCTTAGGGCGTCTGGATTTGCCCCTTTGAGCTCTGTCGGACACAGGAAAGGACCAATTTTTTGTAGGCCAGTGTCTACTGAATCTTGGCGGCTGTACTTGTAAGAAGTCTTTTACAGTTTGCATAGACTTAGCTTTGTATTCCATTTTCTTTAAAACCTCTTCTGCCTTAATACCAGAGTATCATGCTGTAAAGGTGCATCCAGTAATTTCGCTTTAACATGATCAGGCAAATTTTGCTCTTTTAGCCAGGCATGCCTCCTAATCACTGATGCAGGAGGCCTCTAAGGAATCAAAACCACATTGCAAAGTATGCTTTCCAACTTGTTCAGCTGCATGCAATAATTCCTGCAATTCTTTATTTTCTGCACATTCAGAAATCAACATAATTTTCTGTTTCAGCAATCCCATAACATGTTGTTGATACTTGAGCATATGAAACTGGCAGTTTTAGGCCATCCAGTGCCCTTGAATCTCTGTCAGAGGGGGTAGGATGTTTTGCTACTGAGGCCTTAACTCCCTTTGGACTCTTTGAAATAGTTTCAGGATCAGCAGCAGGGTTTCTAAATAAAAATTTGTGCGAGTCAGAGATCCTGTAATATCTGTCAGGTTTGCTGGGAGCCGGAGGTAAGGAGTCAGTTCTCAGGCTTGACTCCGAAAACACCATCCACAATGTCTAAAACGGGGGGTATGGCTAAAGGCCTGTGCTGAGGGAGTAGAAGGAAATCCCTGAGCCTCTTTTTTGATTCTGAGAAATCTTGACTCTTCCAGTGAAAATGCTCCCTCAAAGTATGCAAGGTTTCTCCAAATGAATAATCCTCAGGAGGTGATGCAGATGGGATAGACTCCTCTGCATTAGAATCCTCATAGGGAGCTATAGATAATTCCTGATCAGAAGAGGAATCAGAAGAAATAGAAACCTGATCTGAAGATTCATAATCAGAGTCTTGCCTAGGCCTCTTATCAGGAGGGGGTTGGGAACCTCTGATCAAGGTAATAAGGTCTTCAGCCATTTTGATCATCTGGTTTTTAGGCATAGCGGCTTGTGCACGTGGCTCATACGTCGGTCTTTTAGCTTTAGAAGTTGCTTTTGTCTTTGGTTTTGCAGCTGTCGTCAGTTTGATATAAAAATGTTGAGGCCTGAATACACCCTCAGAAGCCGGTGCCTGCTCAGCGGCTCTGGACCCATCCGAGGGAGATATATCTGTGGGTTCAATACTTTGAGTATCTCGCGACATGCCGGACTCCACATGGGTCTCGGTAGGGCCTGCAACTCGAAAGTAGCAGGTATCAGGGGCTGCGAAAGTGCCACATTGAGTACCAGCGAACCAGCGACTGGCTCAGGAAAAGCTTCGTCGTTGGTGTTGGACCTCGACTGTCTGTCTCTGTCCTTTTCTTTGCATTTTTTGTATACTCCAGTAGTCGGATTGCTATCCGACGACATTTCTGGGTAGTTAAATCTGTTTCCAAAATATTTTGAAGCAAAAATACACTGATGCTTAATAGTGCGTTGGCTAAATCTAGCACAAAACCGACAGCCAGGCACGTTGTGATCAGGGCCTAGGCAAGGAATACAGTATAAATGGAAATCCTTATGAGGTATTTGCTTCCCACAAGTAATATAATTATTAACTTTTTCTGACATCGGTATGGAGCAAGAAAAAAGTTTCCCCAACTGGGTACTTAGCTTTAGTGAAGACTTCGGTTCTGAAACTCAAACTCAAATATTTCAGGAGTCAGCCGACCAGCACTTGCGAAATGCTTCTGCTTCGGGCACCACACGGCAAGAAAGACTAAAGAAAATGGCGTCGGCTGCTTGTTTTATACTCCTGACGACCTGACGTCATGGAAGAGGAGACGCAACTGACGCAGGACCCAAGACTTTGGAATTCAGGCCGACTGAGGGCAACCTGCCAGCAGATTACCCAAATGTGATGACTGCAACAGTGAAACACGAAGAACATCTGAAAATGACTGGCTCCCAGCCAGAAGCATAAGGCACTTCTGGATGCCCTGTCCATCTTGATATGGTAGTAAGTATCCTTGAGGTCGATGGAGCACATCCACACATCTTTCCCTAATAACGGGAGAATTGACTGTAACATGACCATGAGGAACTTGGACTTCTCTACATGAAGGTTCAAACGGCTGAGATCCAAGATGGATCTCAGGTCCCCTGTTCTTTTTGGCACCAAAAAGAATCTGGAGTAAGTGCCTAATCCTACTCGGTCTGCGGGGACAGGCTGGATGGCTCCCTTTGACAGCAACTTTTGTACTTCTAAAGTTGCAGAATCCCTTTGACTGGGTGGAACGTCTGGGATTCTTTTGTTTGGAGGGGGATAAGAAAAAAGGGGAATATGATAACCTCTGGAAATGATCTCTAATACCCACTTGTCTTGGGTGATGTCTCACCAGCCTTCTGGGTATAGAGAAATGCGACCCCCGACTGGCTCCAGACACGCACAGTTGGGCCTTCCCTCAGGAGCACTGGTAGGGAGAACCACGAAAGGAATCACGGTCCCCCTGGTTACACGGGCCTCCTCTGCCTCTAGGGCCACATCTACCTGAATTTCCACCCGCTCCTCTGCCTCTGGAGGGGGAATAACTCTGTGCGTTGTGAAAAAACCTCTGCATTTCTGAACCACATTTTTCTACCCTTCTGGCCCTTGGGGTAAGGTCTAGAAGGCATGGAAAAATAGATTCCCACGGCAGACAGGGTTTTTCCTTCCTACTCGCACCTAGTGAGAGTGTCCTACACCTTGGTTCCAAATAAGGATGAACCGTTGGTGAAAGTAGACTTGAAAGCCTCCGCAAAGTTGCACAGGCGCATCCAGGAGTGTCTCCTAAGAGAGACTCCGGAACCCGCAGCCCTGCTCGCTTCATCTGCTACATACGAGATCAGCCTCATGGAGAAGCTGGTAATGGAATTTAGGGTAGACATCTGAGCATTGACCTTTTGAACCACAGCATCAGAAACGTTACCCTGTAGAGAATCTCCCAGCTCTTTTAGGAGATCTCTTTGGAGCCGTGTAAAATGTGACAAATAGTTCAGCGACCACTGAGGAAAACACACACTTCCCATACCTGTCCATGGCCCTAGACACCTTGTTAGGGGGATGGACGGTAGATGAAGTTTCAGCAAGTTCCTTCTTGGTGGCTGCTGCCACCACCATGGCATCTACTGGAACGCCTTTTGTAAGAAAATCCTTGTCTGGAGGAGCAGACAAAAACTTGTTGGGTCTCCTGGGGACCGGTTCCACAGTGTCTGGAGTTTCCCACACCTTCCAAAAAATGAGATCCATTTGTTCGTCGAACAGGGGAGAAAACCAAGAGGTGGAGGGTTGAGACCCGAAGGCCTTCAGGAACACCGACTCCTCCTCAGAAGGGGATTTGGAGGGCCAGTCGCCTCTCTGCCTCAAGATTTCCAGGATATCTGAGAAAGAGATATCTTCAGAAGATGACTTGGGGAACCCTTCTGACTCCTCGATGTCGGTGTCAGATGTGAGGGAGTCAACATGCTTCCTCTTGCACACTCTCTTTCTGGGGGGCTCCTCAGGCAAAAACTCTGGGGACACCTCAGAAAGTTGGGGACCACTCATGGAGATATCCTGAGGCCTTGGGTCTCCGCTGTCCATGGATAGAGGGTGATTCGAGACTGATACCAGTGCTTGAGGGGGCAGAGTGTCAGTGCCGTAAGATGCAGCTGACGACCTGGCCAGCACATTCCTCATGTCCTCGAAAGCTGAACCCCCCGGCTCCAAAGGTCGACTTGACTGTGGAAGATACGGTAGTAGCCCTCGGAGCCAAAGAGATTATGTCCGAAGCTGATGTCGGACCCAAGCTCACCGGAGCCGAAGCACCGAGAGGAAGGCTAAGAGCCAAAGAAGATCGATCCAAGACCCCCCTCTTGGGTCCGACCGGTGAACCAAGAATCCTGGACCCCGTGGACAGCGCCAATGGGGTCGGAGCGGAAATCAGAGCAGAGAGGCCAGAGGAGGCTACTGGAACCGACCTCATGGCATCTGACGGAACAGACAGCTCTGGCTCCGAAAGCCGAGACAGGCTCGGAGGAGGAACAGCCAAAGAGGAGGGGAGGATGGGCTCTGGGGCCAAATGGGCCGAAACTGAAAACAATTTTGCCAGCACCAATGACTGGAGCAGTTTCTGCACCACTCTATCGACATCAGAGAGGGTCCGAGAGGACCTAGAGGACAAGGTCGGAGATCTGGATCTCCCTACATAAGGAGACCTATGAGACAGAGAAACCGGTCGAGGAACTGGAGACCGGCTCCGAACTAGAATATCTGTCACCGGCTCCGAGAAGCTGGGAGCCGATGTCGACATAGTCAGTGTACTGCCTTCTGTTGGTACTGAAGCCAATGGAGCCGAAGAAGTAATTAGAAGTTATGTACTTACCATAACGTTCCATCTGAGTAGGTGGATTCATTTGTCTGCAACCTGTGGGTTATGGATCCGATATCGGATCCGAACCGGCATGGTTTATCCAGCTATGGATCCGAGCTCTTAGCTCCTCCCCTCACCCATAATGCCCTGCTCTCCCTACATGACCTCAGATCGAGTTTGCCCTGAATCAAAATACCCTGGAAAGGGTAACACGTAATATGCAGGAAACTGACAAGGCCAGGGGGATAGGAGGGCGGGATGGTTGCAGACAAATGAATCCACCTACTCAGATGGAACGTTATGGTAAGTACATAACTTCTAAATCTGAAGTAGGAGATTCATTTGTCTGCAACCTGTGGGACAGAGTCCCCAGCTACCTGAATCTTGGGTGGCCATCATGGAAGGATATTCCGGAGCACCGCGGAGCCAAAGGATGCTCTACCTCTAGATGTGATATCCAGCTTTTAATGAGAAATAAAGGTATGAGATGAAGTCCAAGTGGCTGCTGAACAAATGTCATCCAGAGGAATCCTAGCCTTAAAGGCCGCTGAGGTAGAAACTGACCGGGTCGAATGGGCATGGACTCCCTCCGGTGCGGGCCTCCCAGAAGCTTGATAAGCTAAAAGAATACATTGCGAAATCCAGCGTGACAAGGAGACTTTGGAAATTGGCTTACCCAGATTGAATTTGGCAAAGGAAATGAACAACTGGTCGGATTGCCTATGACCAGCTGTCCTGTTAAGATAAAAACGAAGCTGCCTGTGAACATCCAAGGAATGCAGCTTGTATTCACCCTTGTTCTGATATTTGGGAAAGAAAACAGGGAGGTTAATGGACTGATTAATGTTTACTTCTGAAGCTACCTTAGGAAGAAAGGAGGGATTGGTCCTGAGGTATACGCGGTCCGGATGGAAGGCCAAGTAAGGAGGCTTCATGGATAAGGCTTGAAGTTCCGAAACTCTTTTGGCCGAAGTAATGGCTACTAAAAAAGCAGTCTTGAGGGATAAAAATTTAAGATCTACTGTGGCCGCAGGCTCGAAGGGGGGAGCGGTCAAGGCCTGAAGAACCAAAGAAAGATCCCATGGAGGAACCGCTTGCTTGATAGGGGGTCTAAGAAGAAAGGTGCCTTTTAGGAAGATTTTACACAACTTGACAGACATAAGTGGTCCAGAGTCATGACCAACATGATAGTGAGAAATGGCCGCAAGCTGCACTTTGACCGTGGAACTACTGGCACCATCATTAAAAAGAGTGGTTAGGAAGTCTAGCACCAGAGGAAGGGGAACCGTGAAGGGATCTAGACCTTGCTGCTCCGCCCAAATGGAAAATCGTTTCCATTTACTGTGGTAAACTTTCCTGGTAGAAGGTTTATGAGCCGCTACCAGGATGGCCTTAACGGGGGACGAGATACCGGGAGTCCTAATTAGGAGTGGAACTGGAGCAGCCAAGCAGTCAGCTTCAGGTTGTCCAGATTCGGAGTTGGTAGGTTCAATGGGTGCGATATCAGATCCGGAATGGGATCTAGAATCCAAGGTGGATTCACGGAGTGAGACCTTAGGTAAGGGAACCAGATCTGTCGAGGCCAGAATGGGGCAATGAGGATCATTTTGCACCCCAACCGAGACGCTTTCTGAAGAACCTGGAGCATCAGAGGCAAAGGGGGGTAAGTGTAAAGAAGACCGGGAGGCCAAGCATGCACCAGAGCGTCTCTCAGGGAATCCCCTGGAGGAGGGATTAGAGCGAAAAAACTGTCGCACTTGGTGTTTAAGGGAGACGCAAAGAGATCGCAACAAGGAGTTCCCCACCGTGCGAAGATACGTTTCGCTACTTGAACATTGAGAGACCACTCGTACGGGGAGAGAATGGTGCGACTGAGCTTGTCCGCAAAGATGTTGGACCGACCCGAAATATGCGTTGCGATGAGAAAGCGGTTGGTGGAGATCGCCCATTCCCACACTCTCATGGCTTATCGACATAAGGGATAAGACCTGGTTCCCCCCTGTTTGTTGATGTACCAGACCACCGACATGTTGTCTGACTGAATCGCAATTGTTCCTAGGGGAAGAAAGGCCTGAAGTGCTCGCAACGCCAGGAGCACTGCTCTCATCTCTAGAACATTGATATGCAGGGAGGTCTCTGAGTCGTTCCACATGCCTTGGACCGTCCGGCCTGCAAAATGCCCCCCCACCCGAGGCGGGAGGCATCCGTGGTCACCGTGGCGAGAGGGGGAGAAGCACAAAAGGGGCGGCCTCCGTGGAGATCCTGTGAGTGGAGCCACCACAAGAGGGACCGCTTGCAAGCCTTGCTGATCACAATGGGATAATGCAGAGGTAGAGCAAGGTAAGACCACTGAACTTGAAGTGTCCACTGAAGGACCCGCATGTTGAACCTGGCGAGTGGAAGAAGAGATATCGCTGCCGCCATGGACCCTAGAGCCCTCAGGACCAATTCCGCCGGAACTGAGCTGGAGTGGAGGATGGCCTGCACCTGGAGTCGCAGATTCTGAACTCTGTCGGCTGTGAGGAAGGCTCTTAACTCCCTCGTGTCTAACCTGGCACCTATAAAATCTATCAACTGAGTAGGGGCCAGGTTGGACTTTGCCACGTTTATCGTGATGCCCAGGCGGGGAGCTAGATGAAGAAAGGAGTCTCGCGCCAATGATAGTAGATGCCTTGTTGGGGCGGTAAGAAGCCAGTCGTCCAGGTACGGGAAGACCTGCACCCCCTGAAGCCTCAGGTGAGCCGCAACCACTGCTAATACTTTGGTGAACACCCTGGGGGCTGTGGTGAGACCAAAGGGAAGGACCCTGAACTGGTAGTGACTGGCTCCCAGCCGGAAGCGAAGAAACCTCCTGGAACGTCTGTCCATTACTATGTGGTAGTACGCATCCTTGAGGTCTATAGAGCACATCCAGTGATTCTCTCCCAGAAGGGGGAGGATGGATTGCAAGGTGACCATCCGGAACTTCTCCTTGGGAACTGCCAGGTTTAACAGGGACAAGTCTAAAATTGGTCTTAGGTCCCCCATCTTTTTTGGCACTAAAAAGAACCTGGAGTAGAACCCTGATCCGATCTGGTCTGGGGGGGCGGGCTGGACTCGGGGGAGTCTATGTGCCTCCTTTTCCCCAGCAGATGGCCAATTTCTGCCGAAGCGGCTTCCCACTGACCGGGTGGAACGTCGGGGAGGGATTTTAATTTTGGAATGTGATGAAAGGGGATCTTGTATCCTCTGGATATAATGCGGAGGACACAGCGGTCTGATGTTATGGACTCCCATGCCGCTAGGTGCTCCGAAAAACATCCCCCGACTGCCTCCAGAGTGGAGCAGTCGGGCAACCCTTTAGGGCTGCTGCGTGGGCCATTCAGAGAAAGGTTCTCTGGACCCGAAGTTCCTGGGAGCCCCTCTGCCCCTGGGGCGGTGTCCTCCCTGTCCTCCTCTGCCACGGAAGGACTGGTTGTCCGGAGCGGGTTGGGATTGCTGCAACTTCCGGAACCACATCTTCTTCTGGCCCTTTTGGTTCCTAGAGTAGGACCTCTGGGGCACAGAGAAGCGGATTCCGACGGCAGACAGCATCTTCCCGTCCTTTTCGCTCTGGGTCAAGGTGTCGCGAACAGTTTTGCCAAAAAGGGCAGAACCATTAAAGGGGGCGTTCACGAAGGACGCCTTGAAGGGCTCCGTGAAATCGCAATGGCGGAGCCAGCCCTGGTGTCTAGTGACTAGGCCTACTCCTGCAGCTCTAGCGGCTCCCTCAGTAGCATGGGACAGCAACCGCATAGAGGTATTCGTCACGGACCGAAGAGTGGCCATACGGGTGGAGTGCAAAAGTTTGTCCTCCTCCGACGTGGACTCTGGGGGGATGCAGCGTATTCTTTAATAAGATCGCGCTGCATCCTGATAACATGTGCCAGGTAGTTGAGCGCCCTCACTGAGAAGGTCGCTGAACTAAACATTCGCTTCCCCAAGTGGTCCATCATCCGAGACTCCTTGCTCGGAGGATGGACTGAGGGACTCTCCTGGGCGAGTTCCCTCTTGGTGGCTGCTGCCGTCAACATGGCATCTAACTGAGAAGGTCGCTGAACTAAACATTCGCTTCCCCAAGTGGTCCATCATCCGAGACTCCTTGCTCGGAGGATGGACTGAGGGACTCTCCTGGGCGAGTTCCCTCTTGGTGGCTGCTGCCGTCAACATGGCATCTACCGGGGGCCCCTTACTACAGTGGGCACGGTCTGCAGGGGGGCTAAGGATTCGGTCTGGCTTTTTGGGGATTGGCTCCACGGTGTCCGGTTCCTTCCACGCCCTGGTGGTAATAAGGTACACCAGGGGGTCGGCAGGAGGGGACACCCAAGAGGTAGACGGGCCCGCTTTGAATGCCTCCAAGAACACGGACTTGTCCGAGGAAGACTTGGGGAGAGACCCCCCCCTATGCGAAGCATTTCCATGATGTCTCCAAAGGAGACATCCTCGGGGGATGATCTTGGGGAGCCTTCCCCTTCCTCCAAATCCGTGTCTTCAGTTAAAGACTCGGGGGAGTCTATGTGCCTCCTTTTACACGTATGCTTGCGAGGGGCTTCCTTGGGGGGGGGCTGTCCGAGGAGCCCTCGCAAGCAGTGTCTTGTTCCAATGGAACAGCTTGGGGCACTGAAGCGGGCTGTCCCAGTGGCCGGATGGTGGAAGCCTGACCCAGTGCAGATGGAGCGCGGGACGGAGCCGAAGCAAGTGCCGGGGGTCCGGAAGCCCTCAACAGAGCCCTCTCCACTACATCAAAAGCCGAGGGGGAGCCAGCCTCGACCAAAGGATCCGAAAGTCGGCCCCCCCTCGGATCCGAAGAGTGGATCGGAGCCGGCCCCGAGACACTCGGATCCGAGGGACCAGTGCGCTCCGACACAGACGACGCCGAAGGCAAACTGAACCCCCCGGATCCGAAGCTCGGAGCCAGGCTCCGAGAGGTCGGATCCGAAACACACGAAGGCAGGGTCGGATCCGAAGTACCTAGTACTATCGGCGCCGACCCACCCCTGGCTCCGAAGCTGCCCGGCTCCGAATGCTCCGAACCTGGGTAGCGGGTTGGAGAAGGAGCTATAGGCTTGAAAAATGGGGTCGAGCTCCCCCCTAGATGGGGGGGGGAGGCAGGAGCACTCCCATCTGCATCTGGGCCTGGATGAACCTTCTCATCATCCGGTCCAGATCGGCGTCAGAAAGGCTATATGTAGATCTCGAAGAGGCTACCGAGGTAGGCCTTGAGTGCCTCCTCGATAGCCTCGATGGAGATCGGGTCTCCTCCTCCTCAGGCCCCGGTGAAAAGCAGACCGGAGCCGAGGGGGGGGGGGCCAGCAGCCAAGGAGGCCGGAGGAGAAGCCCGCTTAGCTGGCGGGGCCAAAACGGAGGTCTCGGCCTGCCGCTTGTGGTGCTTCTCTCTCCGATCCTTTTTTCTTGCCTCTCTCTCCTCCAACCCAGCAGCGGGAGGTTGAGTCCCAAGTGGAGGAGGGGGAGCAGGCAAGGAGGGAACCGTAGCCACAGTACCCACACCAGGAGCGGGAGCCAAAGCCGAGTCTGGGGGTAGAAGTCCCGCCAGGACCAGCTTCGACCTCCGCTCCTTCAATGCCCTGGGGTTGAACCCTGCACAAATGGAACATCCAGAAGTGAGGTGTTCAACCCCAAGGCATCGAATGCACCAAATGTGGCCATCAGCAGGGGAAAGCTTATGGCCACACTCGGAGCACTTCGAAAATATTGCCTTAGGGGCTTCTGACATAACTAAAGTCTAAAAAAAAAAGACAGAGACTAGTACTAAACTAGCACACACACAAGACCCCAAACAGCACACTCAAACAAAACTCCGACCAGCGAGGGGAGGGTATAAAATTAAAGTTTTAAAAGTAAAATTTAAAACCGAAACTATCAAAAGATTAAAGGAAACCTAACACAATCACTCAAAACTAACTACAAAAAGTCAAATTAAAGCTTTTTTTTAGATATTAACAATCACTTAGCTGAAGAGCTCAGACGATCCAAGACCTGGTTACCAGCGCGGCAAACTAGATCTGAGGTCATGTAGGGAGAGCAGGGCATTATGGGTGAGGGGAGGAGCTAAGAGCTCGGATCCATAGCTGGATAAACCATGCCGGTTTGGATCCGATATCGGATCCATAACCCACAGGTTGCAGACAAATGAATCTCCTACTTCAGATCAGTAGTTTTAGCGATTTTAGCTGGCGGCTCCGAGGAAACTGACGGAGCTGGAGAGCGCTTTTTTGAAGATTTTTTTTCTCAGATTTCTTGTCCGGTTTGGAAGGAGAGGATATGAAACTAGAAGACTTCTCCAAGTCTTCTTCAAAGGAAGGTTTCAGTAGTCCTTTTAAGATAAGCTTGTTCTTCCTCTCTTGCAGTACATGGGGACTGAAAGCATGGCAGAACAAGCAGGATTCTTGGAGATGAATAGCACCCAAGTAGTACCCGCACACTGAGTGCCCATCAGTTAATGATATCTTGTAACTAAATTCTACACACTTTCTAAAGCCTGAAGGCCTGTGTTCTTTGGGATCTTTAGACATGCTGACAAGAAAATTCCACACACCACACAGGGGACACAGGAACACCTTTGCATCAAAAAACAAGCACAGAAGGGAGTGGGAAACTAGAGCCTCTAACTGAAACGGCCTAGACCACTGACAACCATAAGGAGGACTAAGTCCTCTCATCTAAACGGGCCTTGCCCAGGAAACAAGAGACTAACACCACAGAAACAACAAAACACCAACAAATAGGAAAAACTACAATTGAACAGAAGGGAAAACAAGGTCCTCTGACTGAAAAACGAGCCGAGCCCGTTAAAACAAGGGGTGAACAGGATACCAAAAGGCCAACGGAACCGGCCACACAACCAGCAGAACAACACACACAAGGTAGCTATGAAAATAGCTTTTTGGTCAACAATTTGTTTGAATTTAGAAGAAAAATGATACTTAGCCACGGCCAAGAGCAAAACTACGTCTGAGCGTAACGAGCAGCAAACGAGATATGGGATGGGCGCGTTGCAGTATGGGATACCTCTTAGCCATGAGCCAATTGAAGACTTCGAGCTAGAGTATGGCCGAGTCGGAGCCGAGGTTCAGCTCCGAACCCAAGGGTAAGAATGTAGGTGAGAATGGACTACATAACATCTTCAGTGATGGTCGCCCAAGGCAAAGTACTTCAGACACTTGATTTATTTATTTACTTTACTTTACATTTGTTGACCAGGATAGTCCGACTGGATATATGTCCATTTTCAGCTGAGGCCCGGGAAGAAAAGCTCCAGATAACACAGATACATAATCACAAAGCCCTCTAGTAGGTACTCACAATATACACAGTGTGTAATAGTATAAAAAAACAAGAGGTTGCAGCAAGCTATTATGAGCAAGAAATGTGCACAATACTAATTTAAATAAGGCATCGAATAAGTAGTGATTAATCAGGGTTAGTACAGGGACAAAGCCAGTGCTCTTTAAAATACTGTTTGAGGCCTTTTTTGAAGAGACTTAAAGAAAGTTCGAGGGGAAGGTTAGATGGAAGTGAATTCCGAGTTTTACCAACAACGTTGGCAAACAGGGAGTCGCCGGCTGAGTTAATGGCTTTGTGGGATTGATCCAACAGTTTATTGGATGATTGTAGTTGCCTTGAATTACTGTATGGCTTTATGATATTTTCGAGTGCCGGAGTATTTTCAGGGTGGTACAGAATTTTGTGTGCTACTATAAGCTGATTGAACAGAAGTAGGCTAGGCAGTTCTAGCCACCCGAGAAGACTGAGGTTTTGATGGTGATGTGTCCTATATGTTGAGCCTATGGCAAATCTGGCAATATGGTTGTAACAGTGAGAGAGCTTACTAAGTTCAGTTTTGCTCAAACTGGAGAGTATAAGGGAGGCATATAGAATGGCATAGAGTAGGTGTCAGCGGGCGATTGCAGTCCCAGCTAATGAAGTTAAAAAAGGTTTGCTTCTTTATAATGAGCCAAGCTTCTTCTTAATGTTTTTTTATAGTTTTATTGATATGCAGATCAAATTTGAGATCATTGTCCACTATTACTCCTAAAAGCTTAGAATGGTCATCTGGAGAGACAGAGGTACCATTGTTGGATGTTATGGAGAAGGAAAATGGGGTGGTTCTACTGGTGGGGGTAAAGAGGAGCAGTTTAGTTTTGTTGGGATTTAACAACAGACAGTGATTAGAGAGCCAATTTTCAATTGTGTTAAATGTGTTTTGTGTTCAGGTTTGCAGGGGAAGGAGGAGGAGGTCGTACAGATCAGGGTAGAATCGTCAGCATATTGAATGCAGGTTGCATCAGGGATGACAGTATGAAGATTGTTGATGAAGCTAGAAAAGAGTAGAGGACCTAGAACAGAGCCCTGAGGGACACCAAGGGTGACAGGTAGCAGGGTGGACAGTTTGCCCTGCCATAATACAGCCTGTTGCCTGCCATTCAGACAGGATAGGAACTACTGAATAGCATGGTTATCTAGGGAGATGGAATTTAGGGAATGAATGAATAATTTGTGATTAACCATATCAAAGGCCTTCGACAGGTCTAAAAATAAGACTGAAGATAGCCTGTTGTTATTCCCATTTTGAAATATGATATTTGTAAAAGAAAGGAGGGCAGAGGTGGTGCTGTGATGTGGCCTAAATCCATGCTGAGTTGGCAAGCAGACCGTTCTGAATGAGATAGTTCATAAACTGCTTATGAATGCACTTGTCCATTAATTTGGCTAGTGGTGAGAGAATGGCAACGGGTCTGTAGCTGGACAGTTCTGTTGAACTTCCACCTTTGTGGAGTTGGATAACATGGGATATTTTCCAGATTGAGGGGATAGTTCCATCAGTTCGTGTTCTACTGATTAGGATAGAGATGGGGAATGCTATGGCATCTACAACTTTTTGTAGGTACTCTGCAGGATGGAGGTCAGTAGAAAGGATGGTTGGTTTTAGTTTTTTGATAAGGGATCAGATAAAAGTGGTAAAGACAGGTTGGAAGTTGAAGGGGGGGATGAAAAGTGGGTGTGTTGGTGACAGAGTTAGAGTGGGTGGGAGTATGTTGGTTAGCTAGGGACTGAATAGTTTAAGTGAAAAAGTTATTAAAGGCAGTGGCAACAGTTTCCAGGGATTTATGGGTATATTTTGAAGGGGTTGGGGTAGCAGATTGTCCTGGATGAAGAAGTCGGTTAATACCCGCCCAAAACTTTTGGGGATTGTTTTGGTGTTTAAATTGGAGGTTCTGTTAGTAGTTTTTTTTCTGTCTAGCAAAATGAGTTTTTTTGTATCATTTCTAAGTTGACAATATCTCACTTGGTCGAGGGGGGCTTTAGTTGTTCGCCATTTGGTCCAGACTATATTTCTAAGTTTGATTTTTATCTTAGTTTCCTTTGTAAGCCATGAAGCAGTATTAGATTTAGTTTTTGTAGTACATGCAGGAGCATAGGAGTCAAGGATGCTCAGGAATTTATTTTTAAAGAAAGTTACGGCTTCATCTAGTGGTAGATTTTTTAGGACTGATCAGTTGATCGATTTAAGTTCATTTAGGAAGTTAGTAGGATTGAAGATTTTATTATTTCTGATTGTTTTGTACGTAGTCTTGTGGTGGGTTTCTGCCTTGTGCTTAACAATATAAGTTAGTGAATGATCACTTAGGTCATCGGGGAGAGTCCCAGCTGTATACAAGCTTGGATGGCTATTGATAAGTACCCAATCTAAGATAATTTCCCTGTTGGTGGGTTTACTAATCCTAGTGGGAGAGGTTATTAGTTGCATGAACCCAAACAGATTTATACAGGTAATAGGGGATTCAGCTGAGCAGGTGCACCAGTCGGTGTTAAAGTCACCAAGAACAATGGTTTCTTGGGGGTAGGTAGTGGATAACCATTGCAGGACATCTTCCAGAGTGCTTATTTTACTGCCTGGGGGAACATAGACAGACAATATTTATACTCTTATTACTGTTTATTTGCAGTTTGGAAATGAGGATTTCTGCGTTATTAAATGGGGGAGGTTGAACTGGATCTCTATTAATACTTAATGTATTTTTGTAAAGAATTGCTATCCCACCTCCCTTCTTAGCTGTTCAGTCTAATTGGTGTATGTTGTAGCCCGGGGGTAATACCTCATTATCGGCATTAGTAGGTTTAAGCCCGTTTTCTGTAAGACACATTATGTATGGGGAAAGAAGTTCTAAGAGGGCATGCAGGTTGGGGATTTTATTATTTATACTACAAATGTTCAAGTGAAATGTCAGGAGAGCATTTATGGGACTGTTAAAGGGTAGTTTACTGATGGGGTTGGTGGTGTAGGCACTAATGTCACCAGGTGGAGACAGGCCAGGGTTGGGTTGGATGTCCCCATCTGTAATGATGTTACATTGAAATCTGATTATGAGCTTTAGAAACTTATGAACAAGTCTTAGATAGTGATTGTCCCTTGGATTAGATTTTAAGGTTTTAATTGTGTGATGAGGTAAAGGGCATGAGGGTTTGGATGTGTGAGGGACAGTTAAGTGACCTAACATGTAAAAAAAAATCTGGGGTGGTAGTTTGACATTTTGGGTAGTGGAATCCATGGTGGTACTCTTTTTCATACGTGGTGAGGAGATAAAGGATGAGCATCAGGGGGAGTAGAGAAAACACTAGTGTTTTTCTTGATGCTAACATAGCAAGGGGCCTGGTCATTATAGGGCACAGTTTTCAACCAGGATTTGGCAGGAAAGAAAGAAGAAAAGCTGGGTTGTAGAGAGGGATGGCCACTTGGTGATGTTTGAGATGTTGGTTGGGAGGAAGAAGCTGGGGAAGTGGTAGGATACTATAAATTTAACAGTACAGGGGATGGGTGGGAATAGGGGGGCAGAGTGGGCAATGAAGCGAGCCCAAGCACAGTGAGGGTGAGCAGAGTGGGGCTAAACCGGACCACAAGATTTATACAATTAAGTAAAACGTAAGTCTATAATGGGGATGTAAGTTATTTGCCTTACTACATTTTAAAGATGGCTCCCAGAGGAGTAGGCACTGATATAGCCTCCTATGAGAATGGCTATGGGGAGAGGGGTAACAATTATCAGTGTGAGATTGGGTGATTAGAACTGGTTGCAGAGCAACCCAAGCAGGAGGGAGTCCAAAAAGAAAAGAAAAAAAAAAACAATCAGGAGCCAGGAAATGTAAGTAAGACAATACACTATGTTAGAGCTTTTCACCTTACAGAAACCAAATGTTGCTTAATCTTTATCTCACATGGACAGATGCATCTTCTGCCTTCACAAGCTATCATACAGGCACCCAGCTCTGTTAGTCAGAAGCAGCTTTGAGCTTTTCTAGGTTTGCCTGTATATTGTAGGCAGTAGATAAATTATGCAGAAATTGCTAGACGTTTGACTAATGTTCAAACAAGACATACCAGAGCCGTTGTCCCGAGAAGAAAACGAAGAAAATGCTTTTACTTTCTTAAAACAAGCCCTTCCTACAGCCTCAGCCTTAGGACTCCCAGATTATAAGAAACCTTTCACTTTGTTCTGTCATAAAAAGGGGGCTACGCACTGTTACACCTGGTGGCTAGACAACTCACTCTAAACCCCAACAAGACCAAATGACCCCCCCCCCCCAATAAATCCAAATACACACCTACCTTCATTATCACCTCCAAAAACGGGACCACAATCTCCCCCCTCCCCTCACACTCAGCTGCTCAGGGTTGAAATAGATAACAATCTAAACTTTAATGTCCATATCTCACAAACCACCACAAAGGTACATACGAAACTAGGAACCCTATACAAACACAAACAGTTCCTATGGGACCAAGCTAGAATCTCCTTAGCCCAAACCCACCTCTTGTCTACCCTAATGTATGCATCACCAATCCTAATTCATATCAGGAAAACAGACCTAAACAAACTAGAGTCATGTTACAATAAAATTGCAAAATTCGCTAACAACTCCACTTTTAGAAGTCATAACTGTCTTGCCCTGAAGCAACTACAGTGGTTAGAACTCCCTCAGCTAATTAGCTATCACCAATTAGTCTTCACCTTCAACATAATAAGGAACCCTCAGAAAACCCCAGCCCTAAACCAACTTCTAAACCAAGATTCTGCAAATTGCCCTCTACGCTCATCCAACAAAAACCTGCTCTGCATAAGCAAAGCCAATAACACTGCAGGGAAAAGTCTGTTCTCCCACACCATAGCTAGGGAATGGAATAACCTCCCCCAAAGTATCTCCTCTGCACCAAACACCTCACTTTTCAAGACATCACTAAAGTCACACCTCTTGCAATCATGGCTCTGTCCCTGTATCACATAAAATCTTTTCTGCTCTCCTCTTAACTTGCCACACCTCACATCTCCTCACTGCTTACCTCAGCTATTCCATACTTCTCAAATACTCCCTATCAGGAACTACTATCCTAGAAACTACTACTCACGCTATGACATATCTCCCGAATAGCATTATTTTCCAGATTCCATTCCTTCATTTTTATGCTTTGTACGACCAATACAGAATACAAAGTTTTGCTATCTATGTACCAAGCTTGCTCAGATCAAGCTAAGGTATAAAAAAATTTCCTTGACTGTATATATGCCACTGTATAGAAATTTTCTGTCATTCGTGGATTATATGTTGTCATATAAAGACATGGAGCTCTGTCCGTATATATGGTTTTGTCATTTGTAGTATTTGTACTGTTATGTTATGGAGCTTTTCTCCCCGGGCCTCCCCTGTAAATGGACCTTGTTCCAGTTGGACTTCCACAGTAAACAAATATAAAATAAATAAATAAAATAAATAAAATTAGCAATAGTGAACCCACCCATCCCTCCTTCCTATCACAGAAGACGGTAAACAGCATGACTGTTCAAGTGTGACTAACGTGCTTTCTCCTAGACTTGATTTGAAAGATAACCCACTGGACAGCACAGAAATGGAACTGTTCATGGATGGATCATGTGAAAGAGACAGAAATGGCAATCTTACTGCAGGCATACATACATGTACTGAAACTACAATACTGTGTCAGTTAAGACTATAAGAGGTTACCTTCTGCACAAGTTGCTGAACTGATTGCATTAACAAAACCCTGTAAAACAGCATAAGATAAAACTGTGAACATTTATACTGACAGCCATTATGGGTTCAGGAAAGCCCATGATTTTGGGGAACTGTGGAGAGAAAGAGGATTTTTATCACCAGCAAGTACTGAGATAAACAATGGAAAGTTTGTAAAAGACTTACTAGATGCTTTCTTGTTACCAAAGGTAAGCTCACATAAAAGAAGACACTTACTGTAACAGGTAACTGGCTAGCAGATTATGCAGCCAAGCAAGCTGCTGGATTAAAGGTCACTAAACATTTTTGTCTTCATGATTAAAGAATTTGAAAATCCTTGTAATTTTAATGATTTATTTGCTTTACATAATTAAATCAGCATCCAAAATAGTTTAATGCAAAATCATACCAACGCTTAACAGTGCGTTGGCTAAATCTAGCACAAAACCGACAACCAGCAATATTGTGATCAAGGCCTAGGCAAGGAATACAGTAAGAATGAAAGTCCTTATGAGGTATTTGCTTTCCACAAGAAATACAATTATTTACTTTTTCTGACATCGGTCTGGAGCAAGAAAAAAGTTTCCCCAATGGGGTACTTAGCTTTATTGAAGACTTCGGATCTGAAACTCTAACACGAAAATCTCAAGAGTCGGCCGACCAGCACTTGCGAACTGCTTCAGGCACCATGTGGTAAGAAAGACTGAAGAAAATGGCCTCGGACACTTCTTTTATACCCCTGATGATCTGACATCAGGGAAGGGGCGACAGCAGCCGACGCAGGACCTAAAATTTTGGAATTCAGGCCGGCTGAGGGCAACCTGCCAGCAGGATTACCCAAATGTAATGACTGCAACAGTGAAACATGAAGAACATCAGGTAGATCAGCGGGGTCTATATTAGACTGAATACTTAAAAAAGTGAACAGTGATTAATCGACCCTATGTAAGCGAAAGCTTACAATGTTGAACTGTCAGAACAGCTATTTTTTTTCCAAGGGAAAAAAAAAATCGCTGTTCCAACACAAAAAAAAAACACTTTAAACATTACATTTGTGTGTGTGGGGGGATGTGCCCCCCCCACCCCCTACTTTACTATACCAACTCCGAGACCACATTACAGTGCCGAAAACGGCAAAGTAACCAAGCGGCCAAGCAAATTATTTCCCAGGGAAAGAATTTGTTTAAAAGCAGCTTCGATATTTTGCCATTTCATTTTAAGTTTGACCAAGACGCATTCGAAAAAATGCATCTTCAGTTTTCTAATAGGGAACCAGATCAGCGTGGGCTATATAAAGCAAAATAATTTCCTGTGGACACACCCTGACAGGATAGCAGCACCTTTAGTTTTACTACCTTGGCTGGTAAGGGCATACCACTTACCAAATTATATTGGTAAGCATGGACTTCTTAATCTTATTCAGGGAGATTGGTTTGCCCTTCTTTCTCAGTCTCTAGTTAGCCATTATGCAAATAAATGTAAGCTCCGTTTGTCACATAACATTGCACCTCCTGTAAAAAACACATCTGCTGCTTTACCCCCACCTTGGGGGCCTTTTGTAAATGTGCAAAATGAAACCTCCAAATGAGGAAATGTGCTATATTTTCATATATCTTAGTTATTGTATGCTTTTTCGGCAAGGGTGGAAGCCTATCCATGTGCTAAGTGTAATGCTGAAACAGTAATGAAGAAATTACTAAAATAATTTATTTCTAAATTTGGCATACCTCATAATATTAATTCAGACAGAGGTACCAATTTTACTGCTGCAATTGTCAAGAAATTATGCTTGGTGTTTAAAATTTCTTTACAGTTATACTGTTCCCACCATCCACAGTCATCTGGTCTTGTTGAAATGTTTAACCAGTCTCTTAAAATCAGAACTAGCAAAATTTGTAGTGAGATGGGAATGAAATGGCCAGATGTTTTACTCTGGCTTTGATGAGTATGTGGGGAACTGTAACTACTACTCATAAACTAAGCCCACATGACATTCTTATGAGCCACCCCATGAGAATGTCACCTTCCCCACCAGTCAGAAACTGTGAACTGGTATTTACCTATGAAGCTTTGCTGAGCTATTATTCAAAACTTGTTTTTATCTTGCAAACGGAAGCCCTCCCACCACCGGTGACAGTTCATTGTCATGCTTTACAACCAGGTGACTGGGCCTATGTAAAGGTATTCCAACACAAATCCTCTTTGGAACTACAGTGAAAGGGACCTTATCTCATTCTCCTATCTGCACATACCGCAATAAAGTGTGCCCAAATACTGAATTGGGTCCACGCTTCACACTGCAAGAAAACCTGCTTGATGTCTCCCAAGTTGACAGAAAATGGTGCCACGCCTCCTTCTGGTGACATCACTGAGTCTTCTCCTCCTGCTGCTTCTGATCAATATGAGAGAGGAAACCTGTTTGTTCAAATGTTGCAACAAAACACCAATGGTCTAAATGTTTCCAGCTGCTGAGTATGCATTTGTTCCCCACGAAGCCAAGGGGGACATTCCAATGTTACCTGTCCCTTTGCAACAGACTGATTTAAAAAAAGCAAATTGCTTTAAAAAATCACACTTGATATAACATTACAGACTAGACTAAAACAATATATTACCAACTGGCTGCATCAACACAAAGTGACACTTGTTATGCCAGAAAAAGAACTGTGTGAGTAGGTTACAGTACCTGCAACAACACTCGTAATGAGACTTTATTGATGGACCTTGTATTGAAGACATATGACTGGAGGAAAGGCATGGGAATACTGGACAATTATTACTACATCTGTAGAGACCGTGCCTACCCCTGGCTACCCAGAAACTGGTCTGGTTGTCATTAAGTGATACAAATGTGTTGTCTAAGTGAGACAACTGTGTACTAAAAATCCTCTAGGTAACTCTAGCCGAGTAAAAAATTAGTATGCATACAACCTTACTTTATTCTGGATTTGATGTAACTGTATACTTGTTTGTCTGAGTAAGTCCACAAAAATTATGCTTTTATCATGATTAATATCATATGTAAATATTTTTCTGGATGTTATGTATGCTGGAGCTTCAACAGGAGGTATGTATATCACCTCAGTTAATTCTGCATTTGATGTAACTGTATAACTAGCTTGTCTGAATAAGTCTGCAAAATAATGTTTTTATCACAAATACTATTATACGTAATGTTTTTCTGAATGTATGTATGCTAGAGCTTTTCTCCCTAGGCCTCCGCTGAAAATGGACAAGTATCCAGTCGGACTATCCCAGTCAACAAATGTAAAATAAAATAAATAAAATGATGGCAGCTATTTTGTCATTCTTTCTCTACACCTTCTAGAAGGTTACACTATAACACGGTCATACACCCTGCTGAGCAAGCAGTAGCTTTCTTTTTGCCCCAGTATGGCCTACTGTGATTTATGCATGAAGTGAAACAGTTGTTCTTTATATTAGCTGAGATGGCTAACAAGACATCAAAACACATTTGTATGGCAAACAGAGAATTGACTGAAGTTTGAGCCACTGCCTTACAAAACTGAATACTTCTTGATTATGTACTGCTCTTGAAGGGTAGAGTTTGCCATCAGATCGGAAAACAGTGTCACCCTTTTGATTCAGACTTTCATGATGAACAGGACAAGGTGGCAGACTTTATGGAACAACTGGCTATTAATGTGACAAAACCAGAAGCTGGTTGGACCTTGTTTGGGTCGTGTAATACATTTGGAAACATTTGGAAACAATGCTACAAGTACAATGCAAAGTATACTCGCCTTTATTATAATCATACTTTTCATAGCTCACATATATTTTGTTATAAAAATGTTTTAGTAAATTGTTTTATAGGAAAAGTGCACATACAATGACTGTAATACCTGAATAAAAACATTCTAGGGCTTATATGTTTGACAATGATAAGATTTAAAATAAATTTGGGACTGTGATGCTTTATAGCATTAGAAGTCGGAACTATAGTGGATATATATTTCTTTAATGCTTATGTTAATATACTTTCAGTTTAAAAGCACTGTAGTAGTTTCATATTTTTGCCTCTGAGAAAAATAACTTTACTTTTGTAAGAGTTCATTAGAGCTTAGAAGCAGATGGCAAATGTTTATTTTTAATCATGTAACCTTGAAAGGAAGTTATGTACCTCGTACTTGCTTGGAATGTCTGAAATAAGCCTGTTGAAAGTAAACACAAACCAAGTCAAGACTGAAGCATGAGAAAAAGTTTTAACTATCCTATATACATACCTTTTATCAGTTTATTCCTTTCAGCCTTGGAAATGTGTGTTTGTGTTTTACCATAAGTTGAGAAAGCTTTGAACTTTATATGAACCAAACTATTGGTTTTTTTTCGAATTCTAAGATATAAAAAGGATTGCATCTGTGCATACAGTTGAATCTCTCTATTTTGAGATATTCCAGTATCGTGATACTTTAAATATTGTGTTGGCATCCAGAATCTTTGACAGTCTGTGTATTTAACTGAACAGCTGCATTTGATATGTGTTAACAAGTATTCCTTTTCACATGCATCTGACCAGAAACATACAACAAATGGAACGTCCACAGAGATTGCAGACCGGAAAGCTGCTGTTTCTGGAGACAATATCCAATTTGTAATGAGCAATGAAAGTATGAGCATTAGATCATGTGGCAGCTGCACAAATGCCATCATTGGAGGCTCTAGCCCAAAAGGCAGCTGATGTGGTTATTGACCCAGTTGAGTGTATTTTTGGTTGTCTTGGCAAGATTAGGCCTCTCAAGGAATAAACATAAGCAATACAATCTGTTATCCCTTTAGGGACCATAGTTTTGGATGCTAGTTTCCCCAGCTTATTGCTAGAAAAGGAGACAAACAACTGATCAGTTTTCTTAAATTCCTTATTCCTTTGAAGGTAAAAATGAAGTTGCCTATGTACATCTAAGAGATGAAGGGTGTATTCTCCTTTACTGTCAAATTTGGGAAAGAAAAACTGGTAAACTGATCACTTGACTGATATTTGTTTCAGTGGCAACCTTTGATAGAAAGGAAGGATTAGTGTGTAGAGTAACTCCATTTTTGTGTAAAAAAAAAAAATCAAATACAGTGGTTTCAAAGAGTGTCCTTGGAGTTCAGAAACTTGTCTTGTTGAAGTTATGGCCAAAGAAAGATCATTTTCCAAGACAGAAGCTTAAGGTCTACTTTAGTTGAAGGTTCAAAAGGAGAATGCACCAAAGTCAGTAATATAAAGGTCAGGTCCCATGGTGAAGCAGGATCCTTAATTGGGGGTCTAAATAAAAAGGTACCTTTAAGAAAGGCCATACATAACTCAGATGAAGCCAAAGGAGAAGCATTACCTCTGATATGATAATTTGAGATAGCTGCTAACTGAACTTTGGTTGAGAAACTTGTCCCACTTTGAAAGATGGAGACAAGGAAATCTAAAACAGCAGGGAGTAGAGCAGTGAAAGTATCCAACTCTCTCTGATGAGCCCAAAAATAAAACCGCTTCCATTTACTCTTATAAATCTTCCTATATGAAGGTTTGTGAGATGAAAAAATAATTTGGCAAAATGGAGAGGAAAGCCTGGAATGTCTAACCATCATTGGAATTGGAGAACCCATGCGGTCAACTTGAGGCCTGCAATGTCCAGATGAAACATTCTTGATGGGTGTGACAGGAGGTCTTGACTGGGATCCAGTATCCATGGAGGACATACTAGGTGAGACCACAGGAAGGAAAAAAACACTTTCCAAGGCCAGTAGGGGACAATGAGGATTACTTTGTTCTTCAACCACAGCGCTTTCTGAAGAAACATGGCAATTAGAGGCACAGGAAGATAAGCATAAAGGAGACCGGAGGGCCAAACATGGACTAGAGCTGAATTTCCCTGAGGGGGAATTAGGTCAAACACCCTGCTGCATTTGTTGCTGAGGAAAGCGGCAAAAAGATCGCAGCATGGTTGACCCCATTTGTGGAAGATAGTATCTGCCACTGACTGATTGAGACATCACTAGTGAGGCATCAAAATGGTCCTGCTGAGCTGCCCACTAAGATGTTGGACTTCCCTGCTATGTGCATTGCTACAAGAAAGCAGCTGGTGGAGATCGCCCACTGCTAAACTCTCATTGCTTCTCAGCAAAGGGGGTAAGATCTGGTCTCCCCCTGCTTGTTTAATATACCAAACTAATGACATGTCTGTATGAATAGAGTACAGTTTTGTACCTACCGTAAATGTAGATGTTCGAGTGCGCATACAGCTGCAGTCATCACACTAGGGTTATCTGCCATCAGGCGGGTCCTCGGTCGGCCGAATTCCAAAGTCTAGGTCCGGCGTTGGTTGTCGTCGCTTCTTCCCTGACGTCAGTGCGGCAGGGGTATAAAAGAGGCAGCCAACGCCATTTTCTTCAGTTTTTCTTGCCCCAGATGTCAGGTGCCCCCAGAAAGGAAGGCAATACATGATGTTATGCAAACATACATAAGTAGATAAATCAAAACAGTAGTTGCAAGCAAATACAATATATAGGAATACCCCACATAGGTTGTATGTTAAAGGTGTTTGTCATAAGCTCTGCCTAAGAGGGGATGGAGGGAGGGTAACCTGGACTGCAGCTGTATGCGCACTCGAACATCTACATTTATGGTAGGTACAAAACTGTACTATGTTCTTCGTGCATACAGCTGCAGCCATCACACTTGGGTAGAATCCCAAAGCTAAGTAAGGGTGGCTGGTAATAAGTGGAATTAGGAGGGGCTAGAATGCCCTGCAGGACTGCTGTGGCAAAGCCCGCTCTAGATTTTGAGTATAGTGGAAGGTGGTAGTGTTTGGTGAAAGTGTGCACTGAACTCCAAGTAGCTGCTTCCAGAATGTCCTTGGTAGGGACCCCCCTGAGGAAAGCTGCTGAGGTAGCTGCAGCCCTGGTGGAGTGGGATCTGATGTATACAGGCACTGATTTTCCATGAAATGAATAACAAAAGCATATGCAGTGGGCTATCCATTTTGAAATAGTCTGTTTGGAAATAGCCTTTCCTTGAGCACCTGTAGCATAGTACACAAAGAGCTGCTCAGATTTCCTGAATGACTTTGTTCTGTCCAAGTAATAACGAAGTTGCCTGTGAATGTCCAAGGGGTGGAGTAGCCTCTCCCCTTTGTTCTGGGGATTTGGATAAAAGGTAGGCAAATGAATAGTCTGATTCAAAGCCACACTGGATACTACCTTTGGCATGAAGGTAGGGTTGGTTCGTAAGGAAACCCTGTCCTGATGGAAAATGATGAATGGTTGCACAGCCATGAGGGCCTGTAGTTCCGAAACCCTGCGTGCTGAGGTAGTAGCCAGAAGCAAAGCTGTTTTCCACGACAAGTATTGTAACTCTGCTGAAGAGGCCGGCTCAAAAGGAGGCAGTGTCAGCTTCTCCAATATGAAGTTGAGGTCCCAAGCTGGAGCTGGTAGTTTCCGTGGGGGTTTTATATTTTTTGCCCCTCTGAGGAACTGCCTTAATAGAGGATGTGAGAATAAAGGAGGATCCGTATTGTATTGTGCTGAAATTGCTGAAGCGTGGATCTTGATGGAAGAGAAGGAAAGGCCACTGTTTAACATCTCAGCTAGGTACTGTAAAATCTGTGGTATATTTATTACCCAAGGATTCTAGCCCTTTGCTTGATTCCAGGAGCAAAATCGTTTCCATTTGGCGGAGTAGGTTTTTCTAGTAGAGGGTCTCCTGGCCTCCAAGATGACATCCTGTACCTCCTTGGAGAGGAGAGCCTACTGGCAAATTAAGGTATTTTCCATGCAGCTAAATTTAGAGTTCTGAGCTGGCTGTGAAGGATCTTGTAGTTGTGCTGTGACAACAGAAGAGGGACTTGAGGTAGGATCCATGGTGGTGAGTGTGACAGGTTCTTTAGGAGAGGATACCAGTGCTGTCATGACCAGTCTGGAGCAATGAGAATAATTTTTGGCCTCTCTGCTCTGGTTTTTAATAGGACTTTGGTCAGTAGAGGTAGAGGCGGGAAGGTGTAGACTGTCAATGCTGTCCAACTGAAAGATAGTGCGTCCACTTTCCAGGCCTGCGGATGATAGGTCCTTGAGCAGAATTTTTTCAACTGGTAATTGCTGTGGGAGGCAAATAGATCTATGTCTGGCTGTCCCCATGCTTGAGTTATCTTTGAGAAGACTTGAGGATGCAACTTCCATTCATGAGGGTCTGTCATATTTCTGCTTAAGTTGTCTGCCAGTGTGTTTTCCTTGCCCGGCAGGAATTGTGCCTGTAGTTGAACTTGCCATTCCAATGCTGTGTTCCACAGGGTCATAGCTTGCCTGCATAGGGGGTATGAATGCGTCCCTCACTGTTTGTTTATATACCACATGACTGTGGTGTTTTCTGTCCTTATCAATAGCTGGCCTGGCTGCAGCAGGTCCTTGAAATTCAGAAGAGCATTTTGCACAGCTAGCATCTCCTTTTGGTTGATGTGTAGGTGCATCTGTTTTTGGGACCATTTACCCTGGATGCACTGGTCTGCCATGTGTGCTCCCCATGCATAGTCTGAGGCGTCTGTTGTGATGACTTGCCTTGCTTGTTGTATACAGAAAGGGAGACCCATGTTTCTTTGGCATGCTTGAGCCCACCACAAAAATTCCTTTTGAAGGCATGGAATGAGTGGTAAAATTGTTTCCAAGCTGTGTTGGTGTTGAGACCATAAGTTTTTTTAGGTACCATTGTAGTTTCCTCATATGCAGCTTTGCAAATGGTATTAGTAGAATGCAAGATGCCATGAACCCCAGAACCTGCAGGATTTTCCTTGCAGTTAGCCTGGTTAAAGTTGCCATTTTGTTGAAGTATTGAGACAGTTGCCCTCGTTTGTCTGGCGTGAGGTAAGCCATCTGGGCCGTTGTATTTAAGCTGGCACCCAGGAAAATTATCTGTTGAGAGGGTATTAGCTTTGATTTCTTTTTGTTTACTGTGTACCCCAGGCAATTTAACAGTTTTATTACAAACGCCAGATGTTGCAATAGAATGTCCTTGCTGTCCGCTTGGATCAGGCAGTCATCCAGATATGGGTAGATTTGTATTCCTTGTTGTCTGCAGAAAGCAATTACTGATGCCAGGCATTTTGTAAACACTCTGGGCGCAGTAGATAAGCCAAAGGGCAATGCACAGAATTGATAATGGGTTGAACCTGCAAGAAATCTGAGGTATCTTCTGCAATCTTGTCTGATAGGGACATGCAGGTATGCCTCCTTGAGGTCCAACGTTACCAGCCAAGACTCCTTGCCCAGCATGGGAAGAAGCTGCTGTAATGTGAGCATCTTAAATTTTGGCATCTCTAGATATGTGTTTAGAATAGATAGGTCTAAGATGGGTCACCAGTCTTTGTCCTTTTTCGGTACCAGGAATAGTCTTGATTAAAATCCTTGACCTTGTTCTTTTGCAGGTTCCTCTTGAATTGCTTTCATATCCATGAGAGCAGAAATTTGTTTTTGTGCCTCGACCCATTGATTTTGTGGCAGGTTTGGCATGCCCCTCATCTTTGGAAGGGTGAGAAAGTGGAATCTGTAGCCTCTATCTATAATATCCAAAATCCATTTGTCCTTTGTAACAATGTGCCAGTTTTTTGAAAATAAGGCCAGTTTTCTGCCCAAAGATGCTGCCATTATAGCTTTGTTTGGCAGGCAAAGGGGAAAGTCATTGTGTCTGTTTTCTAAATGACTGTGCTCTGTCTTCTCCACCTCTTGGGGCTGGTGATTGCCATTGTCTGGCTCTGTAAGATCCTTGAGGTTATCCTGTACCCCTTGGGCATCTGTATCTACCCCTTTGGGGTCTGTCCGTGGCTGGAAAGGACCAATTTTTTGAAGGCCAGTTTCTGCTGAAGCGTGGAGGCTGCACCTGCAAGAAATCTTTAACTGTTTGCATAGATTTAGCTTTTTCCTCAATTTTCTTTAGTACCTCCTCAGCTTTAACACCGAACAGTACATCTTTTTGTAGTGGTGCATCTAATAATTTTGCTTTGACATGATCTGGTAAGGTTTGTTCTTTGAGCCAAGCATGTCTATGTATGACAGACCCCGTGACAGCAGCTCTGCATGAGGCCTCTAAAGCATCAAAACCACACTGTAAGGTATGCTTCCCCACTTGTTCTGCTCCATGCAACAAATCCTGCAACTCTTTCAAATCAGGTTGTTCTGTTTGTGTCATTTTGCTTTTCAGCTGAGATAGCAAGAAATGCTGGCACTTTAACATATGAAATTGACAGTTTAATGCCCTCATGGTTAAAGTGGCTGATGTATACACCTTTTTCCCCCACCTTTCCAATGCTCTGGAATCTCTCTCTGAAGGTAAAGGGTTTTTAGCAGTAGAGGCCTTAATCCCCTTGGGACCCTGAGAAATAGTTTCTGGGTCAGCAGAAGGGCTTTTATAAAGGAACTGGTGAGAATCAGGAACCCGGTAATATCTGCCTGGTTTAACAGGGGAAGGAGGTAAAGAGTCTGGATTAAGACTGGCTTCTGCGTACACATCATCCAAAATATCTAAGACAGGAGGAATAGCCAGGGGCCTATGCTGGGGAAGCAGCAGAAATTCCCTGAGCCTTTTCTTGGAATCTGAGTAATCTTGGCCTTCCCAGTGGAAGTGTTCTCTCAATGTATGTAGGGTTTCCCCAAAAGAGTAGTCCTCAGGGAGGGAGACCGAGGGAATAGACTCCTCAGCATCAGAGTCTTCAAAAGGGGAATAGGCGTAATCCAGGTCCTCAGAAAGGCCTGAGGTAATAGATGCCTGATCTGAGGAAGGATAGTCTTCCTCCATCCTGGGTCTTTTGTCTGAGGGGGGTTGAGAGCCCCTGATGAGTGAAATCAAATCCTCAGCCATTTTAAGCATCTGTTTTTTGGGCATGGGACCTTGAGAGGGGGCTTGAGGACCCTGTTTTTTTAATTTTCATTGGAGCTTTAGATTTAGTGTACAAGTTAATAGATAAGGTGGTAGGCCTAAAAACACCATCAGAAATGGCAGGCGTTGCTAAACTTTCCATTTCTCCGCCAAGAGTGGTGTCGGTATCTGCAGTGGGAATGGGGACTGAGGAACCTGTGACCTAGGGTACTGAAGTCACCGGTAATAAGGTTTTATTGGTAGTCAGGGGCTGCGTAGGCGCCTCACTGAGAACCAGAGAACTGGTAGTCGGCCTTAGCGCGGTCTCAGTACTCAGTGCAGGCCTCGGGTGTCTGTCCTTATCCTTGCGTTTTTTGCCTAAAACTGGCGTCGGCATATCCGACAACATAATATAATTAAATGTTTTGCCAAAATAATGAAGGGTGAACTCAGCCCGGCGCTTAATAGTGCGCTTGTTAAACCTAGCACAAAAACGGCAGGCCGAGACGTTGTGTTCTGGCCCTAAACAAGGTATACAGTAAGAGTGAAAATCCTTATGCGGTATTTGCTTCCCACAAGAAATGCAATTACTAACTTTGTCTGACATCGGTCTGAGGCAAGAAAAGTTTCCCCAACGGGGTACTTAGCTTTAAAGAAGACTTCGGCTGAAATACTTTCGTAAATCTCAGGAGCTGGCCGACCGGCACTTGCGAACTGCTTCTGCTTCTGGCACCGCGTGGCAAGAAAGACTGAAGAAAATGGCGTCGGCTGCCTCTTTTATACCCCTGCCGCACTGACGTCAGGGAAGAAGTGACGACAACCGACGCCGGACCTAGACTTTGGAATTCGGCCGACTGAGGACCCGCCTGACGGCAGATAACCCTAGTGTGATGACTGCAGCTGTATGCACGAAGAACATCAATAGTTCCTAACAGAAGAGAGCTCTGAAGGTCCTGCAACTCAAAGCACGGCTCTCATCTCCAGGACATTTATGTGCAAACTAGTCTCTTCTGGGGACCACGTGCCTTGAACAGTCCAAATAATGCCCCTCCCACCCCAACTGGGAGGCATCTGTTGTCGATGTGGCATTCAAGGGGAGAAGAACAAATGGACGCCCTTGACAAATCTCTTCAGTCTGTATCCACCACAACAGGCATTTTCTGCAAACCTGAGATAATTTTATCGTATTTCATCAGGCAGTGGTCCTCCAACTTTTTTTTTTTTTTGCACCATGGATCGGTTTCATGCAAGACAATTTTCCAGGGACTGCCCATTGCATGTGCATAATAAGCAAGCAATAATGCTCAAAAGTATGTGTAACTAACATCTGGCCAAAGGTGATATAAGGCCCAACGCCAGATGCGGAGGGCCTCTACACCCCTGGAAGGACGTTAATTACACATGAACACACACTCTAGAGAGCATTACTCACTTAGAGAATAAGCTCTCTGTAAAATCGTTGTATTGTATTTATTTATTTATTTTAAGTGCTCTATTTTATATATATATATATATATATATATATATATATATTTTTTTTTTTTTTTTTTTTTAATGTAAAATAGTTCTTCCGCCTAATGTTGCATACTTGCTGTAGTACATGTTAATGGAGGAAACATTTTACATCCAAAATATAACACTTAAAAAAAATCCAGGCATTTGCTTTATTTTTTGGTCCCTTACTCCTAAAACATTTGGTTTGTTGTGAGTTATTGGAGATTGCAGTTTGTAAATAATGGCATACATCTGAGTTTCAGACTATTACTTTCTTCAGAAAATTCATACTAACACAAATCCTTTTACTTAAACAAGTTTGTAATTTATAAGAGCAGTAATTAAAATCTGTTCCTATTTTTGAGCCTTTGTTCCCTCTTTATTTTAGGGTTTATTCAGATTTCTTCAACTGAAAGGTCCAAAGGTATGCAAACCTCTTTACTGTCACTCTCACTCACTCTCTCACCTGTGTTTCAGAAAATATATGCTAGCAAAAATCCTAATAATCAAGTAAAATATGTTCCTAGTTTGAGCCTTTGTTCCCCACTTATTTTAGGTTTATCCAGATTATCTTGAGCTACGAGTCAGCAGAACATACCTTTCAACTGTCCACATTTTTGCAGAATGTCCAGATTTTTGGCTCGTATGTTTGGTCCCATCCCCATAAAATGTGTGGTTTCCTAACAAATGACTGTGGGTTGGAGTCATTAAATAATTACAAGCATTTGAGTTTCAGACTTCGTATCATTCAGATAATACATGCTAATGGAAACCCTGTTGTTCTAGCAGCTTTCTAAGTTTATAAAAGCATATTTAAAATCTGTCCTTATTTTTGGTCATTTGTCCCCCGTTATTTGTGGCTCTGTCCAGATTTCTTGTGCATAGAGGTTGAGTGGTATAATGGAGAGGTACGGAAACCTCTTAACTGTTGCTGCTGCTGCCAGGGATCATTCTCACTATACACTCTCTCTCTCTCTCACATGCATACACACAGACTTGCGCGCGCGCACACACACACACACACACACACACACACACACACACACACACACACACACACACACACACACACACACACACACACACACACACACATGCACATACAAACAGTTTTTTTTGGTTTCACTTATTTTTATCAGACAGGAGTCCCCGTGGACTATGATGTTTGCAGATGACATTGTGATCTGTAATGAGAGTAGGGAACAGGTGGAGGAGACCCTGGAGAGGTGGAGATATGCTCTAGAGAGAAGAGGAATGAAGGTCAGCAGGACTAAGAATATGTATGTGTGAATGAGAGGGAGGATAGAGGAATGGTGAGGATGCAGGGAGTAGAGGTGGCGAAGGTGGATGAGTTTAAATACTTGGGATCAACAGTTCAGAGTAATGGTGAGTGTGGAAGAGAGGTGAAGAAGAGAGTACAGGCAGGATGGAGTGGGTGGAGAAGAGTGTCAGGAGTGATTTGTGACAGACGAGTACCAGTAAGAGTGAAAGGGAAGGTCTACAAGAGGGTAGTGAGACCAGCTATGTTATATGGGTTGGAGACAGTGGCATTGACAAAAAGGCAGGAGTCAGAGCTTGACGTGGCAGAGTTGAAGATGTTAAGATTTGCACTGGGTGTGACAAGGATGGACAGGACTAGGAATAAGTATATTAGAGGGTCAGCCCAGGTTGGAAGGTTTGGAGACAAAGCCAGAGAGGCAAGATTACGTTGGTTTGGACATGTGCTGAGGAAGGATGCAAAGTATATTGTGAAAAAGATGCTAAGGATGAGGCTGCCAGGTAACAGGAAAAGAGGAAGGCCTAAGATAAGGTTTATGGATGTGGTGAAAGAGGACATGCAGGTGGTTGGTGTGACAGAGCAAGATGCAGAGGACAGGAAGAAATGGAAACAGGTGATCCGCTGTGGTGACCCCTAACGGGAGCAGCCGAAAGAAGAAGACGACTTGTGAAACAGCAAAAGCGTTGCTTAGAGATTGTAAAATAATGGCTCTATCAATCTCACTGTTCACTCTCTCTCTCATTTACACATACACAGTCTCTTCTACCTTCACATACACTTACATTCTGCTTTCATGCATTCATTTACTCACACTCGCAGACAGAAACATAAACACACTCATATACATATATACATGCACACATACACTTTTTTCTTAACAGTCAGGCACCCAACATAAAAAAGTTTTTTATTCTTTCTGTGCGGTCCGGTACTAAATGATGCATGGCCTGGTTCCAGTTGGCAGTCCTGTGGTTGGGGACCACTGTCATAAAGGATGTCGATGAAAAGACCACTGCACTGCCAGAGTCCTCTGAAGATATTCTCATATGAAGACGAACAATGGGTGTTAAAGTTATTGCAGCAGCTATCGACCCGAAGGCTTTGAGTACCATTTTTGCTGGGGGAGAAGGATGAGAAAGAACCTGTCTGACATGCTACTTCAAAGTAAGAACTCTGTTATGAGGCAGAACAGCTAGACAACTGACTGTCTAGATGAGCCCTTACAAACTCCAAGACTTTAACTTGTTGAAGTTGTGACTTGGCCAGATTGACATAATTCCCAGAGAGTGAAATAGTTGGAGAAAGTAATAACTGGCTCTTTCCAGAAGATGCCTGGTTGGTGTAGTAAGCAGACAGTCTAAGTAAGGAAACACTCTGAATCCTAGTAGTCTTAGATGAGCTGTTACCACTGCCATGCATTTGAACACCCCGGGGCTGTGGTGAGACTGAAAGGCAGAGCTCTGAACTGGTAATAACTGGCTCCCAACCAGAATAGTAGGCATCTTTGAGAGCACCTGTTCATTTTGATGTGCTAGTACACATCTTGAAGATCAATAGAGCACATCCAACCATCCTTTTGCAGGACAGGCAGAATGGACTAAACTGTGACCATCTGGAATTTGGAATTCTTTACAAACCGATTCAGAAAACTAAGATCCAAAATGGGTCTTAGATCCCGTTTTCTTTGGCACTAAAAAGAACCTTGAGTAATTCTAAATCCTCTTTGGTCTGAGGTAACTTCTTGGATGACTCTTTTGTCAAGCAGCTTTTAAATCTCTACAGCTGCTAACTCCCTCTGATTGGGTGGAACATCAGGGAGACATTTTCTTTTCTTTTGAGGAACTTACAAAAAGGAATGAAATATCCTTTGGATATGATCCTTTGCACCCAAGAATCTTTTGTGATGGCTGTCCAGACTTTTAGGTGCAAGAACAAACAACCCCAACTTTCTCCAGACAGGGACAGTCAGGCAACCTTTTAGGAGCACTGAAGGATCTGTACAAGAAGGAATCTCGAGACCTTCGATTCTGCGGACCCCCTCTGCTGCATGGATGGCGTCTTCCATTGTAGCTATCTCCCTCGCTGCCTTTGGAGAAAAGTCTCCATGTGATTTTCAGAAAGGTCCTTGAGATTTCTGGAAGCATCTATTGCATTGCACTGATTCCTAGAAAAGGGTCTCTGTGGGGTGAAATGCAGACTCACACAGTAGACACGGTCTCTCCATCTTGCTCACTGCAGGAAAGTGTCTCTAACAGTTGGAACAAACAAAGATGGTCCATCAAAAGGAGTGTTGATGAATGATGCCTTGAAGGGCTCCGCAAAACCACACAACTGCATCCAGGTATGTCTCCTAATGACTATGCCTGAACTGGCCACCCTTGAGGAACCTTCTGCTGCATGCGAGATTAACCTCATGGACGCATTTGTAATGGATTGCAGGGTGGCCAGTCGTGAGGAAAAAGACTTTTGTTTCTCTGCAGATGTTTACCCAAGGGTAGAGTTAGAAAGTTCCATAGCTAAATCTGTCTATAACCTAGTGAAATGTGCCAGCTAATTCAGCAACCATAAGGCAAAGGTCGCTGAAGCATACACTTGGCTTCCCTAACCTGTCCAATGTCCCAGACTCCCTACTGGGGGATGGACAGTAGAGTTCTGTTCAGCCAGCAACTTTTTGGTGGTTGCTGCAACCAACCATGGCATCTACAAGGATTCCCTTGATCTAAAGCTGTCTGTCAGAGAGTTCAAAATTCTGTCTGGATGTTTGGGGACTGGTTCCATATTTGGGGACTGGTTCCTTCTATGCCCTGCAGGAGACAAGGTCTATAAGCTCATCCACAGGTGAGGGTAACCCAAGATGTAGATGGTCCACACCCAAAGGCTTCCAAGAACATCAATTCCTCCTGTGAAGGGGTTTGAGAAGACCAACCACTTTTCTGGTGAAGGATCTCCAAGATGTCCAAAAAAGAGACTTCCTCAGGTGGAAATCTCGGGGACCCTTCCCATTCATCAAAATCAGTGTCTTCTGTGAGGGATTCCTGAGGGGAATCCAAGTGCCTCCTCTTGCACAACCTCTTCTGAGGAACCTCTTCAGTGGTGGAGGTGCTCCGGAGAGATGCTGAAAGAAGCAGGAAGTTCCCTGGCAGGAACTGCTTGGAAGCACATATGGGCTGGTTGTCCCTGAAGTGTAGGATGAATAGATTCAGACACAGGATCCAAAGAGAGAACAGGGAATGGATCTGAATGCACCAGAGTCAAAACTGCTCTGGGGTGAGAGAAAACCCTCTCTACTTCCTCAAGGACCAGGAAAAGCAGGAGTCAGTCTGACCGGAGCTGAGACTCTTGCAGCAGATGATCTCAAGCCCTCCTCAACTCTTCACTCTGAGGGAGTATTTGCAGTGTTGTCCAATGCTGAAGCCCCAAGAAGAAGCGACAGCTCAGAAAACTTCAGAGTCAAAGTCAACCCTCAGATCCGAAGCTGACGTTTCAACTCCGAAAAGTACAGTTGTGTACACTTACCATAAATGTAGATGTTTTGAGTATATTCACTGTTGCAGTCCTGATTTATGGGATTTCCTGCTTTGGAAGCCCTTGTACACCCCGACTACCAGAGGAAAATAACTCCCTCCTTCCTGAGCTGGAGGAAGGTGTACCCTGACGTCAGGACGGCTGGTTATAAAGGAAGCCAGCCAATGCCATGCCATTATTCTTTTTCTTGCCCCTAGAGGGTAGGAGCCCCATAGATGAATCTTAAGCAATGGACCAGGTAAGAGGAAGGGGACATGTAGGGCATCTCTGGAGAAGGTCCTCTGGAAAAGTATGACAGAGAAAAAGCTGTTATTGTAAGGAGAATAAGGATGATGGATGGAGGGAAAGAAGACTGCAAAAGTGAATACACTCAAACAGCTACATTTATGGTAAGTGTACATAACTATAATATGTTCTTCATGCTTCACTATTACAGTCCTGTCTTATGGTATGATTTCCAAACCTGAGATTATGGTGGAGGGTCCCTTATGGGAAGAAAGCATGCCCTGCAAGATGGCAGTGACAAATCTTGCTGTGGACTTGGGAAGGCTAACAGGTGGTAGTGTTTGGTAAAGGTATGCACCAATGAGCAGGTAGCTGCTTCCAGAATGTCTTTGGTAGGTACTCCCCTTAGGAAAGTGGAGCGGAGTGGTTCCAGTTGAAAGGGTCCTAACAGATTCAGGGGGCTTTTTTCCAAAGTAGGTGTAACAAAAGGAAATAAAGTGGGAAATCTACTTAGAGATAGTTTGTTTGGAGACTAATTTTCCTTCAGAGACCAAGGCAAAGGAAACAAACAGTTGTTCTGATTTTCTAGAAGTATTAGTCCTGTCAAGGTAGTAGCAAAGTTGTCTGTGTACATCCAAGGAGTGAAGGATTTTTTCCCCTTGGTTCTATGGCTTAGGGAATAAGGTAGGCAAGTGTACAGCTTGGTTCAGGGATGTGTCTGTGACCACCTTGGGCACAAAGGAAGAATTTGTTCCGAGTGAAACGCCATCTGGGTGGAAGATAAGAAAGGGTTCCACTGCCATGAGGGCTTGCAACTCACAAACCCTTATAGATGAGGGGATAGCCAATAAAAGGGCAGTCTTCCAGATCAAGAATTTTAAATCAGCTGATTCAAAATGGGGGTAAAGTCAATTTTTCTAGAACAAAGTTGAGGTCCCAAAGAGGGGAGGGCTGCCTCCTAGGAGG
Source organism: Protopterus annectens (assembly GCF_019279795.1). NCBI lineage: Eukaryota > Metazoa > Chordata > Ceratodontiformes > Protopteridae > Protopterus > Protopterus annectens. The sequence goes on from NC_056736.1 coordinate 359,066,956, forward strand.
TCTGACATGCAGCAATCCCCTATGGAATGGTTTCATTACAGGGTGAGAAAACATAGGAGGAAGAGTAGGGTTGTGAGCCGAAACTTCAGAAGTGCGAATCTTAAAGGATGATAAGGATAGGCCTTTGTCCACCAAGATATTCATGTAATCCAAAACGGCTGAAATGTTGGTAGAGCAGGGTTGAGGCCTTGTTGCTGACACCAAATATAGAATATTTTTCCACTTGGCAGAATATGTTTTCCTAGTACAGGGCATTCTAGATTCTTTTAGGATATTAAGCACCTGACTACTCAAGGATTGTTCAGGCAAAACATTTTGACTGTCTGCAGAATGGGTGGCACAAACTTTCCCTTTGCCTGAATCAGCAGATCCACTCTCTGAGGAAACTGCCAAGATTTGTCTTTGGTCAAACTCAGTAGCAGGGGGTACCAGTGCAGCCTGGAACATTCTGGAGCTATTAGGATGACACTCAGTCTTTCTTCCCCGATTTTAGGAGAACCCTTGGAAGGAGAGGAAATGCATAAAGAAATAGATGGCTCCAGAGGAAAGACGAGGCATTTGGACTCCGGGCTGTGTGAAGTTTGTTCCTGGAATAGAATCTTTTTAACTAAGCATTTTTGTCAGTGGTAAATAGGTCTGTGATGGGAACTCCATTTCTGAACTATGCTGAGAAATGTTTCCCTATGCAACTGTCACTCATGGGGATCCATTAAGTGTCTGATAAGGAGGTCTGCTAGAGTGTTCTGAGCCCCAGGAAGGCACTGAGCCATCAGGTGCAACCCCATTGCATGGGCTGTCTCCCTGATCTGCAATGCCAGCCAGCAAAGAGGGTAGGTGTGTGTGTACCCTTGTCTGTTTATGTACCACATGACTGTTGTGTTATCTGTTTTGATAAGTAGAAAGTACAGTTGTGTACCTACCATAAATGTAGATGTTAGAGTGTATTCACTGTTGCAGTCATTACTCTTGGGTTATCTGCCGGCAGGCTACCCTCAGTCGGCCAGAATTCCAAAGTCTGGGGCCGGCGTCGGCTGCTGTCGCCTCTTCTCTGACGTCAGCACGCCAGGGGTATAAAAGATGAAGCCGGCGCCATTTTCCTCAGTTTTTCTTGCCCCAGATATCAGGTGCCCCCAAATGGTAGGCTGAAAAATATGCCAATAAAAAAATGCATGCACAAAAATAACATTTCCTTCATCTACAAGCAAATACACCAAAAAGATTGTATAAGATAGAGAAGTGGAGAAAGTCCCAGCAAAGACAAGGGGGATGGTGGGTGGGTAACCTGGACTGCAACAGTGAATACACTCGAACATCTACATTTATGGTAGGTACACAACTGTACTATGTTCATCGTGTTTCACTGTTGCAGTCATTATTCTTGGGTAAAATCCCAAAGCTGAGGTAGGGTGGCTGGGCTAAATAGGATTAGGAGAGGCTATGAGGCCCTGCAGAACTGCAGTGGCAAAGCCTGCTCTGGACTTAAGAGTAAAGAGGTTAGTGGTAGTGCTTTGTGAAGGTGTGCGCTGAGCTCCAAGTTGCAGCCTCTAAGATATTTTTGGTTGGTACTCCTCTGAGGAAGGCTGCTGAAGTGGCTGCTGCTCTGGTGGAATGAGGCCTAATGCCCTTAGGCACTGATTTGCCATGTTGAAAATAGCAGAAACGGATGCAATGGCCTATCCATTTTGAAATAGTCTGTTTTGAGATAGCCTTTCCTTGTGATCCTGCAGCATAAGATACTAAAAGTTGTTCAGTCTTTCTGAAAGCTTTAGTTCTGTCCAAGTAGAAGCGTAGCTGCCTGTGTATGCCCAAAGAATGGAGAATGTTCTCACCCTTGTTCTGTGGGTTTGGATAAAAGGTAGGCAGGTGAATGGTTTGGTTGAGGGCCACACTGGATACCACCTTAGGCATAAATGTAGGGTTTGTCCTCAGAGAAAAGTACAGTTTTGTACCTACCATAAATGTAGATGTTCGAGTGCTAATACAGCTGCAGTAATCACATATGGGTTCTCTGCCGTCAGGCGGTCCCTCGGTCGGCCGAATTCCAAAGTCTAGGTCCGGCGTCGGTTGTTGTCGCTTTCTTTCCTGACGTCAGTGAGGCAGGGGTATATAAGACACAGCCGACGCCATTTTCTTCAGTCTTTCTTGCCCCAGACGTCAGGTGCCCCCAGAAGGAAGGCAATACATAAATTATATTTATATACATGAAATGCAATATAATCAAAAATCAGTAGTTGCAAGCAAATATACCATAGAAGGATACCCCATCAGGTTGTATGAAGAGGGGTTAGGCCCTAGGCCTTTACCAAGAGGGGAAGGAGGGAGGGAAAACTGTACTGCAGCTGTATTAGCACTCGAACATCTACATTTATGGTAGGTACAAAACTGTACTATGTTCATCTTGCATACAGCTGCAGTAATCACATATGGGTAGAATCCCAAAGCTACACACTGGGTGGTAGGCACTAGGTGGAACTGGGATGAGCCAGAATGCCCTGCAACACAGCAGTGGCAAAGCCTGCTCTAGTTTTGGAATATAAAGGCAGGTGGTAGTGTTTTGTGAAGGTATGCACAGAACTCCAAGTGGCTGCCTCCAAAATATCTTTGGTAGGAACTCCTCTGAGGAAGGCTGTAGAGGTAGCTGTGGCCCTGGTGGAGTGGGATCTGATGCCAGTAGGGACAGATTTTCCATGATAGGAGTAACAAAACCGTATGCAGTGGCCTATCCATTTTGAAATTGCCTGTTTGGTAACTGGCTTCCCTTGAGCTCCTACAGCATAGGACACAAAGAGTTGTTCTGATTTCCTGAAAGGCTTTGTTCTGTCCAAATAATAACGTAGCTGTCTATGGATGTCTAAGGAGTGTAGGAGCCTTTCCCCTTTGTTTTGAGGATTGGGGTAAAAGGTAGGTAAGTGTATGGCTTGATTTAAAGCTACCCTGGATACCACTTTAGGCATAAATGATGGGTTGGTTCGAAGGGAAACCCTATCCTGATGGAAGATGAGAAAGGGCTGCACAGCCATGAGGGCTTGTAGTTCCGATACTCTACGAGCTGAGGTAATGGCCAGAAGGAAAGCTGTTTTCCAGGACAAGTATTGCAAATCTGTTGAGGCAGCTGGTTCAAAGGGTATTGGTTGTTTCCTTGGTGGTCTTATATTCTTAGCCCCTCTGAGGAACCTTAAGAGTGGGTGAGAGAATAAGGGTGGATCCGTGTTGAATTCTGCAGAAATGGCTGAGGCATGGATTTTTATGGAGGAAAATGAAAGTCCACTGTTCAGCAGCTCAGCTAGATACTGTAATACCTGAGGCAAATTCAGTTTTTTAGGGTCCTGGCCTTTTTTCTCATTCCAAGAGCAAAACCGTTTCCATTTTGCAGAGTAAGTCTTTCTAGTAGATGGCCTTCTGGCCTCCAAAATGACATCCTGCACCTCTTTGGGGAGTAGAGTCTGTTGTGGTGTTAAGGAATTTTCCATGCAGCAAGATTGAGTGTTTTCAGCTGACTGTGAAGAGTTTTGTAGCTGTGCTGAGTCAGCAGAAGAGGTATTAGAGGTAGGGGCCAGGGAGGAGTATGTGTTAGGCTCCTCAGTAGTGGGTACCAGTGTTGTTTTGGCCAGTCTGGAGCAATTAGTATCATCTTCGGTCTGTCTGCTCTTGCTTTCAAGAGCACCTTGGGCAGAAGGGGCAGAGGTGGGAAAGCGTAAACTGTCTAGGCTGTCCAACTGAAAGAAAGGGCGTCCACTCTCCAGGCCTTTGGATGAAAGGTCCTTGAACAAAACTTTTCCAATTGATGATTCCTGTGGGAGGCGAAGAGATCTATGTCTGGCCTCCCCCACGCTTGGATTATCTTTGTAAACACTTGAGGATGCAACTTCCATTCGTGTGGATCTGTCATATTTCTGCTTAGATTGTCTGCCAGTGAGTTTTCCAAGCCTGGCAAGTACTGTGCTTGAAGTTCAATTTGCCATTCCAGAGCCAAGTTCCAAAGTGTCATGGCTAGTCTGCACAGGGGGTATGAATGTGTTCCTCCTTGTTTGTTTATGTACCACATTACTGTGGTGTTGTGTGTTCTTAGCAATAATTGTCCTGGATGCAGGAGGTCCTTGAAAGCTGTAATTGCATTTATCACTGCTAGCATTTCTTTTTGATTGATGTGAAGGTGCTTTTCCTTTTGGGACCATTTGCCCTGAATGCACCTGTCTGTCATGTGCGCCCCCCAGGCATAATCTGAGGCATCTGTTGTGATGACTTGATTTGCTTGAGGCTTGCAGAATGGAAGACCTGTGTGTGTTTGACATGCTTGGGCCCACCATAGAAATTCCTTTTGCAAACATGGAATTATTGGTATTATTGTTTCCAAACTGTGGCTGTGTTGAGACCATAGGTTTTTTAGGTACCATTGAAGTTTCCTCATATGCAACTTTGCACATGGGATTAAAAGAATGCAAGATGCCATGAAGCCCAGAGCCTGCAGGATTTTCCTTGCAGTAAGCCTGGTACAATTTGCTAGTGTTTTGAAGTACTGAGTTAGTTGCCCCTGTTTTTCTGGCGTAAGATAGGCCATCTGGGTGTTTGTGTCCAAGTTGGCACCCAGGAAAGTTATTTTCTGAGATGGTGTTAGCCTGGATTTCTCTTTGTTGATTGTGTATCCCAGAGAATTCAGTAACCATGTTGCATAAGCCAGATGTTCCAGAAGTATGTGCTTGCTGTCTGCTTGGATCAGGCAGTCGCCCAAATAAGGGTAAATTTGTATCCCTTGAAGTCTGCAGTAGGCAATTACTGATGCCAGGCATTTCGTGAATACTCTGGGCGCAGTAGATAAGCCAAAGGGCAATGCAGAGAATTGATAGTGTATTGAACCTGCAAGAAATCTGAGGTATCTTCTGCAGCTTTGTCTGATTGGGACATGCAGGTATGCCTCCTTGAGGTCCAATGTTACCAGCCAAAACTCCTTGCCCAGCATGGGAAAAAGCTGCTGTAATGTGAGCATCTTGAATTTTGGTACGAGTAAGAATGTGTTTAGGATGGATAAGTCCAAAATGGGTCTCCAGTCGGTTCCTTTCCTTGGTACCAGAAATAGCCTGGAATAAAAACCTTGACCTTGTTCGTGAGTAGGTACCTCTTGAATAGCTTTCATGTCTATGAGCTTTGAAATTTGTAGTTGTGCCTCTGCCCTTTGATTGTGTGGCAGGTTTGGCATGCCTCTCATTTTTGGGAGAGTGTGAAAATGAAATCTGTAGCCTCTGTTTATAACGTCCAGGATCCATTTGTCTGTTGTGACAATATGCCAATTTCTTGTAAATAATGCCAGCTTTCCTCCCAAGGGTGCTGCCAGCTGATACTTGCTTGGCATGGAAAGGAGGAAGTCACTGGGTTTGTTTCCTGTATTGTGCACTGTCCTCGCCACCTCTTGGTGCTGGAGTTTGCCATTGCCTGCCTCTATATGATCCTTGTGATTGCCCTCTGCCCCTTGTGCGCCTGTATCTACCTCTTTGGGGCTTGTCCGTGGCTGGAAAGGACCAGTTTTTTGAAGGCCAATTTCTGCTAAAACGTGGTGGTTGAACCTGTAGAAAAGCTTTGACTGTTTGCATAGATTTGGCTTTTTCTTCCATTTTCTGTAGTATCTCCTCAGCATTAGTACCAAATAGCACATCCTTTTGTAAAGGAGCATCTAGTAGTTTAGCTTTCACATGATCAGGCAAGATTTGTTCCCTAAGCCATGCATGTCTACGAATGACTGATCCTGTAACAGCAGCTCTACTTGAGGCCTCTAGGGCATCATAGCCACATTGTAAAGTGTGTTTACCCACTTGTTCTGCACTATGCATCATATCCTGCAACTCCTTCAAATCTGGTTGTTCAGGTTGAGACATTTTATTTCTTAATTGTGATAACAGAAACTGCTGATATTTAAGCATATGAAACAGACAATTTAAGGCCCTCATAGCTAGGGTGGCCAAGGTATATACCTTTTTTCCCCACCTTTCTAAGGATCTTGACTCTCTTTCTGAAGGTAGTGGATTCTTAGCAGTAGAGGCCTTCATTCCCTTGGGGCCTTGAGAAATGGTTTCAGGGTCAGCATTATGGCTTTTGTAAAGAAATTGGTGAGAGTTAGGAACTCTGTAGTACCTATCAGGCTTGACTGGGGCAGGAGGCAGGGAATCCAGATTAAGGCAAGCCTCCAAATAAACATCATCAAGTACGTCCAAGACAGGAGGTATCGCCAGAGGTCTGTGTTGAGGTAACAAAAGAAATTCCCTAAGTCTTTTCTTGGAATCAGAAAAGTCTTGGCCTTCCCAATGGAAGTGTTCCCTCAAGGTGTGCAAGGTTTCCCCAAAAGAAAAATCCTCAGGAAGAGATACAGAAGGAATGGACTGCTCTGCATCCGAGTCTTCAAATGGGGAGTAAGAGTGTTCCTCTACATCAGAATGTTCTTAAAAAAATGGAGCCCTGATCAGAAGAGGGAGAATCTTCCTCCACTCAGGGTCTCTTGTCTGGAGGGGGTTGGGAACCCCTGATAAGAGTAATTAAATCTTCAGCCATTTTAAGCATCTGCTTTTTAGGCATGGGGCCTGGGGATGGGCCCTGTAAACAGGCCTCTTGGGATGCCTGGCTGATTTGGACTTAGTAAAGGCCTTAATGGAAAAAGAAGATGAAGGTCTAAAGACACCATGGGTAGAAGTGGACCTGTCCACATTAGGAGGCTCAACGCTCACAGTGGCTTCAGTGGTTGTAGTCTGGGTCTGGGCCGAGGAACCTGCGGTCTCGGTTACAGAAGACACCACCAAAGAAGTGTCATCGGTAGTCAGGGACTGCATAGGCGTCTCGCTGAGAACCGGACCACGTGTAGCCAGTTTTGGCGTGGTGTCGGCGGGGACTGCGGACCTCGCGTGTCGGTCCTTGTCCTTGCGTTTTTTGGTCAAAACGGTAGTCGGAGTCTCCAACGACATTTTATAATCAAAGGCTGTACCAAAAAAGTGTTGGGCGAACTCCGCCCGACGCTTAACAGTGCATTTATTGAAAGTAGCGCAAAAGCAACAGCCTGAGACGTCGTGGTCTGGGCCTAAACAATGTATGCAAAGGGAATGGAAATCCTTATGCGGTATTTGCTTCCCACAAGAAATACAATTGTTAACTTTTTCTGACATCGGTCTGAGGCAAGAAAAGTTTCCCCAACGGGGTACTCAGCTTTAATGAAGACTTCGGTTTCCAATTTTTCGTAAATTTAGGAGCTGGCCGACCGGCACTTGCGAACTGCTTCTGCTTCGGGCACCGGGCGGCAAAAAAGACTGAAGAAAATGGCGTTGGCTGTGTCTTATATACCCCTACCTCACTGACGTCAGGAAAGAAAGCGACAACAACCGATGCCGGACCTAGACTTTGGAATTCGGCCGACCGAGGGACCGCCTGACGGCAGAGAACCCATATGTGATTACTGCAGCTGTATGCACGATGAACATCCCTGTCTGGATGAAAGATGATGAAAGGTTCCACAGCCATGAGTGCCTGTAACTCCGAGACTCGCCTTGCAGAGTTTATAGCTAGGAGTAGAGCTGTTTTCCAGGATAAGAATTTTATATCTGCTGTTGTTGCTGGCTCGAAAGGAGGCAGTGTGAGTTTTTCCAACACATAATTGAGGTCCCAGGCCGGAATTGGTGCTCTCCTTGGAGGCCTATTGTTTTTGGCCCCTCTGAGGTACTGCCTTATTAAAGGATGTGAAAAAATAGGTGGTTCCGTATTGTAATGGGCTGAAATGGCAGAGACATGAATCTTAATTGATGAGAAAGAAAGGCCTTTGTCCAGCATCTCAGTTAGGTATTGTAAAATCTGAGGGATATTTGGTACACACGTGTCAATGCCTTGTTCCTGGTTCCAAGCACAGAATCTCTTCCATTTTTCTGCATAAGATTTTCTGGTACTGGGCCTCCTGGCCTCCAAGATGACATCCATAACAGCTTTTGAAAGAGGAGTGTTCAGAATGGCTACATTATCTGCCATGCTGCCAGATTTAATGTCCTGAGTTGGCTGTGCAGGATCTGATTTTTTTGTTGGGTCAGCAAGTGAGAAGTTTGAGGTAAAATCCATGCTGGACCTTGAGACAAGCTCTTTAGGATTGGGTGCCAGTGCTGGCGTGGCCACTCTGGTGCAATCAGAATCATTTTTGGCTTCTCTTGTCTGACCTTTAGGAGTACTCTGGGAAGGAGAGGCAGAGGGGGAAAAGCATATACTGTTAGAATTTTCCAACTGAATGATAGGGCATCCACATTCCATGCTTGCTTGTGACAAATCCTTGTGCAGAATCTCTGCAATTGGCAGCTGTGAGGAGAGGCAAATAGATCTATGTCTGGGCATCCCTATTTCCTTATTATCATACTGAAGACTTGTGGATCTAGTTTCCATTCATGGGTATCCATGAGGTTTCTGCTTAGTTCGTCTCCAGAGTATTTGTTTTTCCTGGCAGGAATTGTGCTTGCAGGTGAACTTGAAGAGCCAATGCTGTGTCCCATAAGGTCATTGCTTGTCTGCAGAGGGGGTAGGAATGTGTACATCCCTGCTTGTTTACGTACCACATGACCATAGTGTTGTCTGTCTTTATCAGTAACTGTCCTGGATGAAGCAGGTCCTTGAAAGCTGTCAGGGCATTTTGAACAGCTAGCATCTCTTTTTGATTGATGTGAAGATGCATCTGGTTTGCAGGCCATGTGCCCTGAATACATTTTCCTGCCATATGGGCCCCTCAGGCATAATCTGATGCATCCGTTGTCAGTGTCTGTCTGGCTGTGGGTAAACTGAATGGCAGACCCTTGTTGTGGTGACAGGCTTCTGCCCACCATCGAAACTCCTGTTGAAGGCAGGGAATGAGTGCAATTATTGTCTCCTGGCTGTGGCAATGCGGAGTCCAAACATTTTTTAGACACCATTGTAGTTTCCTCATATGCAGTCTGGCATATGGAATTAGTAGAATGCAGAATGCCATGAAACCCAAGGCCTGCAGGAATTTCCTTGCAGATAAGTGGGTTTTTGTTTCCAATTTATTGAAATAAGTAATCAGTTGCTTTTGCTTGTCTGGCGTGAGATAAGCCATCTGGGCAGTTGTATTTAAGCTTGCACCCAGGAATATTATCTCTTGAGAGGGAACTAGTTTTGATTTCTTTTCATTTACTGTGTACCCTAGGCCAATTAGTAATCTTTTTACAAACGCCAGATGCTTTAGAAGAGTGTCTTTGTTCTCTACTTGAATTAGGCAGTCGTCCAAGTAGGGATATATTTGAATTCCTTTTTGTCTGCAAAACGCAATTACTGGTGCCAGGCATTTTGCGAAGACCCTGGGCGCAGTAGATAAGCCAAAGGGCAGTGCAGAGAATTGGTAATGCACTGAGCCAGCTATGAATCTGAGGTATCTTCTGCAAGATTCTCTGATTGGGACATGCAGGTATGCCTCTTTTAGGTCCAAAGTTACGAGCCAAGCCTTTTTGCCCAGCATGGGCAGTAGCTGCTGCAGAGTCAACATCTTGAATTTTGGAACTTCCAGAAACGTATTTAGTATACACAGGTCCAGTATTGGTCTCCAGGTTTTGTCCTTTCTGGGTACTAGGAATAGTCTGGAGTAAAATCCTTGCCCCTGCTCTTGTTGTGGTACTTGCTGAATGGCCCTCATGTCCATGAGGGCTGTAATTTGTTTTTGTGCCTCTGCCCGTTGTTTGTGTGGCAGGTTTGGCATACCCTTTGACCTTGGTAGAGTGTGAAAATGGAACCTGTAGCCTTGGGACACTGTTCAGGACCCATTTGTCTTGGGTAACCACTTGCCAATTTGATGAAAAAAGTGCAAGTTTTCCCCCTAAGGGGGCTGCCAAAAGAAAAGTGCTTGGATCTGGTACAGGAAAGTCATTGGGACTGTTTCCTGTAAGGTTATGATTTGTCTTCCCTGCTTTTGGAAGTAGGAGTACCCCATTGTTTAGGCCTGTATGAGCCTTGGGGTTGAGATCTGCCTCTGGGACGCCTGTATCTGCCTCTTTGAGGTCTGTCTGACACTGGAAAGGACCAATTTTTAGAAGGCCAGTTTCTGCTAAACCTGGGTGGCTGTACCTGTAAGAAATCCTTGACGGTCTGCATGGATTTAGCTTTATCCTCCATTTTTTTCAACACCTCTTCTGCTTTAGTACCAAACAAAGTATCATGTTGTAATTGCATCTAATAATTTTGCTTTAACGTGATCAGGCAGATTCTGTTCCTTTAACCAAGCATGCCTTCTAACAACAGAACCTGTAACAGCGGCCCTGCAAGAGGCCTCCAGTGAATCATAACCACATTGCAAAGTATGCTTTCCCGCTTGTTCAGCTGCATGCAATAAATCCTGCAATTCTTTGTTCTCTGAACATTCAGTATTTGTCAACAATTTATGTTTAAGCAGAGACATTAAATATTGCTGATATTTAAGCATACGAAAAGTACAGTTTTGTACCTACCATAAATGTAGATGTCCGATAGATATGCAACTGTAGTCATAACATATGGGTTTGTCCTGCCTCAGGCAGCCCTCGGTTGGCCGGATTCCAAAGTCTGGGTCTGATGTCGGCTGATGTCGCATTTCTCTCCGACGTCAGTGCGGCCGGAGTATATAAGCATCAGCCGACGCCATTTTCTTCAGTGTTTCTTGCCCCAGATGCCAGGTGCCCTCCAAGGAAGGCTGTAATCAAATTGGAAGACAAAAACAGGATTCCAGACAAATAAGTAAGCAATAAACAGATACACCATAACAGATATCCCCAGCTAAGAAAAACAGGGATAGGAGTGGACCCAAGGCATAGAGGGGTATGGAGGGAGGGAAAATCCGACTGCAGTTGCATATCTATCGGACATCTACATTTATGGTAGGTACAAAACTGTACTATGTCCTTCAAGAATGCAACTGCAGTCATAACATATGGGTTGAGTACCATAGCTTAGCTGGGGGAGGAGGAATGCTCTAGGAAAGAGATGGTGTGGCAATCAAACCCTGCAGGACTGCCGAAGCAAAGCCTGCTCTGGATCTGGAGTATAAAGGGAGATTGTAGTGTTTGGAGAATGTATGCATGGAGCTCCATGTAGCAGCTTCTAGAATGTCTTTTGTAGGCACCCCTCTCAAGAATGCTGTAGAGGTGGCTGTAGCTCTGGTGGAGTGCGGTCTGACATTGGCTGGAACATTCTTCCCATGGAAGGAATAACAAAATCTGATGCAATGTCCAATCCATTCTGAAATAGTCTGTTTGGAAATTGCTTTTCTTTGTACTCCAGGGGTGTAAGCTACAAAGAGCTGATCAGACTTCCTACTGGTCTTGGTTCTGTCCAGGTAATAGCGAAGTTGTCTGTGAATGTCCAAGGTATGCAACAGTCTTTCCCCTTTGCTCTCAGGATTGGGGAAGAAGGTAGGCAGGTGAATAAATAGAAGTTATGTTCTTACCATAACGTTCCATGTTAGTTGTCTTCTTCTCGCCTTCTTCTTGCTGGATGGGTTCGGAGCCGACCTGCCCGAATCGCCACTCTAAAAGCTCGAGAGTTGGTTCCACCGGCTCGAGGCTCCCCTTATATCCCACAATGCTAGGCGTGAGTTACCTCAGATCTCGTTTGTAAGCTAGACCCAGCTTATACTAGTAACAGAATAACTATAAACAAAGTCCACCTCTATAAACCAGGGAGAAGAGAAGGGTGACCTGCATCCTGATCCAGGAAAATATGCACAGTAGCATATACCTAAGTAAGAGGTGGTAGAAAGAGAGGTCACAATCAACACTCCTCTAGGTCTGTCCAGGCCAGGGGGAAGGAGGGTGGACGAAGAAGAAGGCGAAGAAGACAACTAACATGGAACGTTATGGTAAGAACATAACTTCTTTATGTTAAGTTGTCTATCTCGCCTTCATTCTTGCTGGATGGGACCGCCCCTAGCACCTTGTCCCGGTGGCCTAACGGAACAGACTCTTGAGAACAGTGGAACCAAAGTTAGCTCTATGCCTAGAAGCTAAATCCAACTTATAATGAGAAATGAAAGTGTGAGGAGTAGCCCAAGTAGCCGCTGCACAAATGGTGTCAATAGGCAGTCTGTCTTGGAAGGCTATAGAAGTAGCCAAAGCTCTGGTGGAATGGGCTTTAGGTTTGTTAGGCAGCTTTTGGTGTCTAATTTCATAAACAAGGGAAATCAGAGATGTTAGCCATCTAGATAATGATACCTTTGAAACTGAAAGTCCCTTTCTGCCTTCTGCATAGGAGACAAATAGCTGGTCAGATTTTCTGAATTGTTTGGTTCTATCCAAATAGTACCTTAACTGACGATGAACATCTAGCCAATGCAATTTTTGTTCAGACCTGTTGGAATATTCTGGAAAAAACACAGGGAGGTCAATGCTTTGATTTAGGTTAGACGCCGCGGCTATCTTAGGCAAAAGGGACGGGTTGGTTCAGAAGATACCCTGTCCTTATGGAACAACAGATAAGGAGGTCGACAGCTGAGTGCATGAAGTTCTGAAACTCTTCTAGCTGAAGTAATAGCTACCAGAAAGAGAGTCTTCCATGATAGCAATTTTAAAGAACAGGAGGCTGCAGGTTCGAAAGGGGGAAGAATCAAAGAACTAAGAACTAAATTTAGGTCCCAAGGAGGAGGAGGATTTCTTATAGGAGGTCTGAGTAGAAAAACTCCTTTCAAAAAGGCTTTGCAAAGCTTGTGGGACATTATGGCAGACTCTGAAATACCCACATGAAAGTTAGAAATAGCTGCCAGTTGAACTTTAAGAGTAGAAGGAGATGAACCTGCATGGAAGAGTTCAGCTAGAAAATCAAGGACCATTTGGATGGAAGCAGTGAAAGGATCTATGTCCCTTCCTTGAGCCCAATAGGCTAAACGTTTCCACTTACTCAAATAAATCTTTCTAGTGGAAGATTTATGGAAGCTATCAAAATATCTCGAACAGAGTGAGATATTTGAGGAAGCCTGGCTAAGGTTGGAATTGGAGGAACCAAGCAGTGAGGTTCAGAGAGGAAGGAGCGATGAAACTGACCCGACTGATGGATCAAAAGATCTGGAACTAGGTCCAGATGCCAAGGTCGCTCCAACAGAAAATGATGCAGAAAGGGAAACCAAACCTGTCGAGGCCAGTAAGGAGCAATGAGGATCAACGAGGCCTTCTGAGCGATAGCTTTCTGTATCACTTGAGAGATTAGTGGGAAGGGAGGAAATGCATACAGAAGTCCCGGGCCAAACTTGGACTAGAGCGCCTCTGCTGGGCTGGCCTGGTAAAGGGAATAGGGTGAAATAATCTCTGCACTTGCTGTTTTGGGGAGTAGCAAATGGTCGCAGCAAGGCTGACCCCACTTGAGAAAAATTTCTCTCACAACAGAGTCTTTCAGAGACCACTCGTGAGGCATGAGGATAGCTCTGCTCAACTTGTCCGCGATTTGATTGGACTTCCCGGGATGTGCGTTGCTATCAGAAACCGCTGAGAAGAAATCGCCCATTGCCACAGTCTGAGTGCTTCTCGACACAGGGGGTAGGACCTGGTTCCGCCTTGTTTGTTGATATACCACACTACAGACATATTGTCCGTCTGGATTGCTATCGTTCCCAAGGGAAGAGAGTCTTGAAGGGCTTGCAACGCTAAAAGCACTGCTCTCATCTCTAGAACATTTATGTGCAAGTGGCATTCTTCTGGTTGCCATGTGCCCTGGACAGTTCTGCCCTGATAATGCCCCCCCCACCCAATCAGGGAGGCGTCCGTTGTCAGTGTAGCAACCGGAGGGGAAGGAACAAAGGGTCTTCCCCAATAAGAGCTGAGGGGAAGACATCCACCACAGAAGATGATTCCTGCATGTTTGCGTGATCATAATGGTGTGGGACATCGGAAGTTGCTGGTATGACCATTGTGTGAAGAGCATCCATTGAAGGATTCTCATGTGGAATCTGGCTAATGGAAGCAAAGGTATGGCAGCCGCCATAATCCCCAATACTTTCAGAACTAACCTGGCTTTGACTCTGTTGCTGCTGAAGATGAGCGAGACCAGTTTTTGTATGTCTGTTATTCTCTTGATCTGTTAGCCTCGCAGACATGTTGACTGTGTCTAGAATTGCCTATGAAGGTAATAACACGACAAGGCGACAAAACAGACTTTTCGCAATTTATTGAAATGCCTAAGTTTTGACAAGTGCGAAAGGTGTAGTCCCTGGCTGTGAGAAGAAGATGCTCGGTGGGAGCTGTAAGGAGCCAGTCGTCCAAATATGGAAACACCTGGAATCCTTGACGTCTCAGGTGAGAAGCTACCACTGCCATACATTTGGTAAACACCGGGGCAGTGGTGAGTCCAAAGGGCAGGGCTCTGAATTGAAAATGACTGGTTCCCAGCCTGAAGCGGAGAAATCTTCTGGAGCGTCTGTTCATTTTTATATGACAGTACGCATCCTGAAGGTCTATGGAGCACATCCAGTTTTTTCTTCCCAATAGGGGAAGTATGGACTGTAGCATGACCATCCGAAATCGTGTTTTCTTGACTGACTTGTTCAAGATACTGAGATCCAAAATTGGTCTCCAGTCCCCTGTTTTTTTGGAACTAAAAAGAACCTGGAGTAGATTCCGGATCCTTGCTGGTCTGCTGGAACTGGTTGAATTGCTCTTTTTGCAAGCAGTTTTGAAACTTCCAAAGCTGCAAGATCCCTTTGAGCGGGTGGAACATCTGGAAGGGATTTTTTTGATCGGTTTGGAATGCAAAGAAAGGGAATGGAATAGCCTTCGGAAATGATGGACTGTACCCACTTGTCTCGAGTTAGGGATAGCCAGGCTTCTGGGTACAGTGACAATCTTCCCCCGACTGCCTCCGAAGGTGGACAGTCGGGCAACACCTAAGGGATGCTGAAATGGCTTATCGGAGAAAGTTTCTCGATTGCCCTGGTTCTGCGGACCCCCTCTGCCTCTAGGGCGACGTCTACCATTGTTGTTCCCCCCTCTGCCTCTGGCGGGGAACCGACTCTGTGCGTCAGGCGAAGTCCCTTGAGATTGATTGCGGAACCACATTTTTCCACTTTTCTGGCCCTTGGGGTAAGGCCTAGAAGGAGTAGAAAAACGGACTCCAACGGCAGAAAGAGTCTTGCCATCAGTCTCGCACCTAGTCAAGGTTTCTTTCACTTGAGGACCAAAAAGAGATGATCCATCAAACGGGGAATTAGTGAACGACGTTTTAAAGGGGTCCGCAAAGTTGCATAACCGCATCCAGGCATGCCTACGTAAGGCCACTCCTGTTCCTGCGGCCCTGCTGGCTCCATCAGCCGCATACGAAAGGAGGCGCATGGAGGAGTTAGCTATGGAGTTCAGGGTAGCCAGCTGAGTGTTCATCTTGTCTTGAAAACCCGCAGCTGTAGGATCCTTCAACATATCACTCGCTTCTTTGATCAAGTCCCTTTGAAGACGAGTAAAATGGCATAGGTAGTTCAGCGAACGCATTGCAAAGGTCGCTGACGAGAACATCCGCTTCCCGTACCTGTCCATGGACCTAGATTCCTTGTTAGGTGGATGGACAGGCACTGAAGGATCAGCTAGTTCCTTCTTAGTGGCAGCAGCAACCACCATAGCACCCACAGAAACTCCTTTTGTCAGAAACTGTTTATCTGCTGGTGCTGTAATGAATTTTGAGGGTCTCCTGGGAGTGGGGTCCACTGAATCAGGAGCCGTCCATGCCTTTTGCTACCACCTGCATGAGGGGGTCAAAGGGGAGACGCCCAGGAGGTGGAAGGACGAGAGCCAAACGCCTCAAGGTACACAGATTCATCCTCCGAAGGGTTGAGGGCTGGCCAATTTCCCCTCTGCTTAAGGATTTCTAGAATGTCTGCAAATGAGACATCTTCAGAAGGGGAACGGGGAACCCTCGAATCCTCTAAATCTGTGTCAGAGGTGACGGACTCAGGTGAGTCTATGTGTTTCCTCTTACACTTTCTTCCGAGGGGCTCTTCTGCCAAATCAGGAGAGGCCGCGTAAGAGGATGAGATCCCCACAGGGGATTCCTGAGGAGCTGGCTCTCTGCGGTCCGGGATGAGGGAGTGAGTCGACTTGACCTGAGGCACCGAAGAGGGAGGGGCGGACGGAGCCGACTGTGGAGTAGAACCAGGTTCTAACACACTCCGCATGACCTCGAACGCACCCCTGTCAGGCAGAGCCAGAGGTCCCCGCTCCAAAAAGCTAAAAACCTCCCTCGGCACCGACAGTGATGGCTCCGAGGCCGATGTCAGAGCCGAACTCACCAGCGCCGAAGCCCCGAGAGGGAGAGCGGGGTCGGACAAGGGTCCGATGCCACTCACCCCCTCGGAGCCGACGATGGAAGTCCGGCGCCGAGATTCTTCTAAGGAAGAAATCGGAGCTGACGATGGAGCCGAAGACATTTGTATCGGCTCCGACGCTACCACAGTCTCGGTTCCGAAACGCCCCGGCTCCGAGCTCAACGGAGTCGGAGGAGGAACATAATGAGGGACAGGGTCAGGCATCGACTGATGAGTCGGGCTCTGAAGCATTTGGGCCAGTGCCTCGGACTTAAGAAGTCGACTCACTACCCTCTGAAGGTCATGGTCCGACAGCCTCGATGACCTAGAGGAGTGAGATCTATGGCTCCGTTCAGACAGCAGAGGAGATGCTGGAGCCGAATGAACGGAGCCAAGGGACGATGACCTTGACATCTTTATAGATGTCGGTTCCAAGGTCTGGTCGGAACCGACACAGGAATTCAATACCTCGGCTCCAGCCGGAGCCGAGGGCAGCACAGAAACTGTAGACTGAGACTCATCGGCTCCAGCCGGAGCCGATGTAAACGGAGGTTTCAGAGCCTTAGGTCTCGGCTCAGTAGCTGGAGCCGAGGACCTAGAAGCCTTGGAGGGCTTTCCAAGAGACAGTAAGGGAACCCTCAGGCTTGAGTAAACCTCTCAAAATCAGTTTGTTTTTTCTTTCCTGCAGGACCCTGGGGCTGAAGCCGTGGCATACAGCACAGGAGTCCTGCAGGTGCAAAGGTCCCAGGCAGTAGACACAAGAAGTGTGACCGTCTGTCAGAGACATTTTCTGACAGCAGGAGTCACACTTCTTGAAGCCTGAGACCTTTGAGTCTTTAGACATTTTAGAAAAAGTGTAATCACACACACCCAGTCAAACACACTGATTACACCTATCCTATTTTAAACTCAAAAATAAAACAAACTACCAAAGTTTTAAATTCTGAGAAAAACACACACACACCACTAGGGGATGGAAGAAAAAGGCCCAAAGGTCGAGGGAAGAACTTATAAGTTCTTGTGGGAAAAAAGGGGTTTTTGAGAGAAAGGGGAGAAAATCCACTAAACTAAGGGAAACAACTGTTAAAATTAAAACTAAAGGGGTTTAAGTATACTAAATTTTACTCCAAAGTTACTCACCAAGAAGCCGGTAGAAACCAAACACCTCGATCGCTGTAGCGGCAAACGAGATCTGAGGTAACTCACGCCTAGCATTGTGGGATATAAGGGGAGCCTCGAGCCGGTGGAACCAACTCTCGAGCTTTTAGAGTGGCCGAGTCGGAGCCGAGGTCGGCTCCGAACCCATCCAGCAAGAATGAAGGCGAGATAGACAACTTAACATCTTGATTTAAAGAAACCCTGGATACCACCTTTGGCATAAAAGTAGGGTTGGTTCTTAAGGAGACCCTGTCTCTGTGAAAGATTATGAACGGTGGTATTGCCATTAGGGCCTGTAGTTCCGAAACCCTTCTTGCTGAGGTGATTGCCAACAGGAAAGCTGTCTTCCATGAGAGAAATAGTAAGTCCACTGAAGCTGCTGGCTCAAAGGGAGGTAGAGTCAGTTTTTCTAGGACAAAGTTGAGGTCCCAAGCTGGCACTGGAGCCTTTCTTGGTGGTTTAATGTTCTTGATTCCCCTGAGGAATTGCCTTAACAAAGGATGTGAAAACACAGGTGGATCAGTGTTATATCTAGCTGAAATAGCTGAAGCATGTATCTTTATGGAAGAATAGGAGAGTCCATTCTGTAGCATATCTGCCAAATATTCCAGGATGAGTGGGATGTTCAATAATGATGCATCATGTCCCTTGTTGGTATTCCAAATGCTGAATCTCTTATATTTTGCTAAGTAAACCTTTCTGGTGGATGGTCTTCGAGCTTCTGTTAATATCCGCTGAACTTCCTTGGAGACAGATACATTGAGGTTATTCATGGAATCTCCCAGGCTGTTAGCTGCAGCGTCTGAAGGTTTGGATGCACTGTTTTGAAGTTGTGTTGAGTCAAAAGTAGGGGCCATTGGGGAAGGGCACACTTTTTGTTGTGACATATGCTCCGTAGTAGTGGATACCAGTGTTGTCTTGGCCAGTCTGGAGCTATTAGGATCCCCTTGGGCCTCTCTGCTTTGAGCTTTAGTAATACTGTGGTCATCAGTGGCAGAGGTGGAAATGCATAGATTTTTAGGGAGTTCCAGTTGAATGAAAGAGCATCTATTTTCCAAGCTTGTGGATGATATGTCCTTGAACAGAATTTTTGTAGATGATGGTTGAGGTGGGAGGCAAATAGGTCTACTTCTGGCCTGCCCCATGTCGAAGTGAGTTGTGTGAAGATTTTCGATGTAACCTCCACTCGTGTGGATCTATGAAATTCCTGCTTAGGCTGTCCGCCAGCACATTGTCTTTGCCTGGAACAAACTGGGATTGCAACTGTATGTTTAAGCTCAGTGATTTTTCCCAAAGATTCATTGTCAGTCTGCAAAGGGGGTAAGAATGAGTGCCCCTTGCTTGTTTATGTACCACATCACAGTGGTGTTGTCTGTCCGTATCAGTAGATGGCCTTGTTGAAGTTGTTGTCGAAAGGCCTCGATGGCATGCATTACTGCCAGCATTTCCTTTTGGTTTATGTGCAGATGTGTTTCCTTTGGAGACCATTGTCCTTGTATACATCTGCCCTCCATGTGCGCCCCCCATCCAAGGTCTGAGGCGTCTGTGGTCATGGTCTGTGTTATCTGAGGTTTTTTGAAAGACATACCCGTGTTTGCCTGGCTTACCGAGGCCCACCATAGGAATTCCTTTTGTAGGCATGGAATGAGCGGTATGGTTGTCTCTAGGTTGTTGCTGTGCTGAGACCATAGGCTTTTAGGTACCATTGAAGCTTTCTCATGTGTAGTCTTGCTAATGGAACCAGGAGAATGCAGGATGCCATGTAACCCAGGGCCTGTAGGAATTTCCTTGCAGTCATCTGGGTGAGTTTTGCCAAACCTTTGAAATAATGAGTTAATTTCTCTTGCTTGTCTTCTGTCAGGTAAGCCATTTGAGAGGCTGTGTCTAGATTGGCTCCTAAGAAGGTTATTTGCTGGGATGGCTGAAGTCTTGACTTTTGGAAGTTGACTGTGTATCCCAGAGCCTGTAGCAATTGTATGACATAGTTCAAGTGTTTTGTCAAAATCAATTTGTCGTCCGCTTGTATGAGGCAGTCGTCCAGGTACGGGTAAATTTGGATCCCCTGGAGCCTGCAATGAGCAATTACTGAAGCCAGGCATTTTGTGAATACTCTGGGCAGTAGATAAGCCAAATGGCAATGCTGAGAATTGATAATGCTCTGGTCCTGCAAGAAATCTGAGGTATCTTCTGCAGCTGTGTCTGATAGGGACATGCAGGTATGCCTCCTTGAGGTCCAGAGTAATCAGCCACGACCCCTTGCCCAGCATGGGAAGGAGTTGCTGTAGAGTCAGCATTTTGAACTTTGGTACTACGAGAAAGGTGTTTAATGCGGACAAATCCAGTATTGGTCTCCATTGAGTTTCTTTTCTTGGAACAAGGAACAGTCTTGAGTAAAACCCCTGGCCTTGTTCTTGTTGTGGAACTCTTTCTATTGCTTTGATCTGAGCAAGCAGAGAAATTTGCTTGATAGCCTCTGCCCTCTGGTTTTGTGGTAGGTTTGGCATGCCTTGTTTTCTTGGTAAGGTTTGAAAGTGAAACCTGTAACCTTGGTCTATAATGTCCAAAATCCATTTGTCCTTTGTCAATTTGTGCCAATTGTCTGAAAACAGAGATAATTTTCCTCCCAAGGGAGCTTCTATCTACTCCTTGGTCAGCGGAAGTAGAGGAAAGTCATTGAGATTGTCCCTGTGGGGCAGGGGAGACCCCTGTGTCACTTCTTTGGTTTGCTGGTTGCCATTGTCGTCCCCTGTAAGAACCTCTGTATTGTCCTCTTCCTCGGCCACGCCTGTTTTTGCCCCTTTGAAATCTTTCAGGATTAGGAAAGGACCAGTTTTTAGAAGGCCAATTCCTGCTGAATCTGGGTGGCTGAACCTGGAGGAAATCTTTGACCGTCTGAACTGATTTGGCTTTTTCCTCGATGGACTTTAACACATCTTTAGCATTAGCACCAAAAAGCTTGTTCTTTTCCAAGGGTGCATCAAGAAGTTTTGCCTTAACATGATCTGGTAGAGGTTTTTCTTTTAACCATGCATGTCTACGAATGACCGCCCCTGTCATAGCTGCCCTACATGAAGCTTCCAATGCATCATATCCACACTGCAGAAAGTGATTGCTGACTTGCTGAGAATTATGTACAGCTTCCTGCAAAGACTTCCTGTCTTAAGGTTCAGGAGAGGCCAATGTTTTCTGTAAATCATCTAACAGGTAATCCTGATATTGAAACATATGAAAGAGGCAATTCAGAGCTCTCATAGATAAAGTAGTGGAGGTGTAGACCTTTTTCCCCCATCTCTCTAATGACCTAGCTTCCCTGTTGGAAGGCAAAGGATTTTTGGAGGTGGTTGCTGAAACCCCTTTAGGCCCCTGAGAAATGGTTTCTAAATCAACAGCATGGGCCCTAAACAGATGAGAATGTGTTTCTGGGACCCTATAATATCTGTCTGGTTTGGCTGGAGCAGGAGGAAGAGTATCCGGGGTAACACTGGAGTCAGAGTATAAATCATCCAAAACATCCAGCACAGGAGGTATAGCCAGGGGCCTGTGTTGGGGTTTTTTAAGGAAGGTTCGAAGGCGCTTTCTGGAATCAGAATATTCCTGGCCTTGCCACTTAAAATGTTCCCTCATGGTGTGCAGAACTTCCCCAAAAGAAATGTCCTCAGGAGGGGAGGCCGAGGGGATGGATTCCTCTGCATCCAAGTCCTCATAGGTCTGGAAGAGCTCTTCCTGGCCATCGGAGTGAACAGAGTCCTCAGAATCTTCATCTGAAGGGATAGGGTCAGAGGGTTCAACCCGGGGCCTCTTATCAGAAGGAGGCTGGGATCCTCTCTCAGGATGGGCCTGTGAACCTCTAATCATGGAAATTAAGTCTGCGGCCATCGTCATAATTTGTGCTTCAGGAGTAGGCTGAGGTAAGGCCTTAACAGTAAGGTGCTTGGTCTTGCTGGCTGCCTTAGCACGTGTATAGGCCTTAATAGACATGGCCATAGGAGGCCTAGCAGCTCCACGTGTAGGAGTGACCTTATCTACAGCAATGGTCTCGGGCATTTCCTCGGTTTCAGTGTCCGGAGGAAAATCTATAACTGGCGTCGGTGTGGCCTCCGGTATCGGAGGTATTGGTAATGCGGTGTCTTCGGTTCAGAGTGGTGAAATAACCGTCTCAGGGGGAACCGGAGCACTCGCGGTAGGTTTTGGAGTGGAGTCGGTGGAAGACGCGGGCCGAGGATGTCGGTCCCGGTCTTTTCGCTTCTTAGGAGTCTGCGATGTCGGAAGTTCCGACGGCATAGTATAAGCAAATTTATTGCCGAAGAAGTCTTCAGCGAACTCCGCCCGGCGCCTGAGAGTGCGCTTATTGAAGCGAGCACAGGCGACACAGGCCGAGACGTCGTGGTCTGGGCCAAGGCAAGGAAGACAGTAAGAGTGGAAATCCTTATGAGGTATTTGTTTACCACAAGACAGACAATTGTTAACTTTTTCAGTAATTTCTGACATCGGCTGAGGCAAGAAAAGGTCCCCAACGGGGGTACTTAGCTTTTTTGATGACTTCGGATCGAAGAATACAGGAGCTGACCGACCGGCACTTGCGAACTGCTTCTGCTTTGGGCACCGCGCGGCAAGAAAGACTGAAGAAAATGGCGTCGGCTGATGCTTATATACTTCGGCCGCACTGACGTCAGAGAGAAATGCGACATCAGCCGACGTCGGACCCAGACTTTGGAATCCGGCTGACCGAGGGCTGCCTGAGGCAGGGCAACCCATATGTTATGACTGCAGTTGCATTCTTGAAGGACATCTGACAATTTAAAGCCCTCACAGCCAGGGTAGCAGAAGTGTAGACTTTTTTCCCCCATCTGTCTAGAGCCCTAGAATCCCTATCAGAGGGGACAGGGTTTTTTGCAGTGGAAGCTTTGATCTCTTTGGGACCCTGAGATATAGTTTCTGGGTCAGCAGTGGGGTTTTTGTATAGGAATTTATGAGAATCCGGGACCCTGTAGTATCTGTCTAGCTTAGCAGGTGCAGGGGGTAAAGAGTCAGGGGACAGTCCGGACTCTGAAAAAACATCATCTACAATGTCTAGAACAGGTGGAATAGCAAGGGGTCTGTGCTGAGGAAGTAGCAGAAAGTCCCTGAGCCTTTTCTTAGATCCAGAGTAATCTTGGCTCTCCCAGTGGAAATGCTCCCTCATAGTATGCAGAGTTTCCCCCAAAAGAATAATCCTCAGGAGGAGAGGCTGACGGAATGGATTCTTCTGCATCAGAATCCTCATAAGGAAGCATGGAGTAATCCTGTTCAGAAGAGGAATCAGAGGAAATAGAAACCTGATCAGAAGAATCGTACTCTGTCTCTTGCCTAGGCCTCTTATCAGGAGGGGGATGGGAGCCTCTGAACAAAGTAATTAGGTCTTCGGCCTTTTTGAGCATCTGTTTTTTTTAGGCATGAAGGTCTGAGTAGGAGAATGCTGTACTTGTTTCTTTGTCTTTAGAGCTGCTTTAGTCTTTGTCTTTGAAGCTGAGGATGGCTTAATATATAGTTGTGTAGGTCTGAAGACACCCTCAGAAGCTGATGCCTGCTCAGCGGCTCCGGACCCACCTGAGGGAATGATTTCCGAGTGTCCAATACCTTGAGTATCCAGAGGCCCAGTCGGCTCCACGTGGGAGTCGGTAGAGGCCTGTGGCTCTGAGGTAGCGGGCGCCAGGGGCTGCGAAAGCGCCTCACTGAGAACCGGAGACTGGCCTAGAAGAGGCCTTGTCATCGGTTTTGGACCTCGGATGCCTATCCTTTTCCTTATCCTTGCGTTTTTTGTAAACTCTGGTTGTCGGCTATTCCGACGGCATAATATAATTGAATCTTTGGCCAAAGTAATGCAATGCAAAATCAAACTGACGCTTGATAGTGCATTGGTTAAATCTAGCACAAAACCGACAGCTAGCTATGTTGTGATCAGGGCCTAGGCAAGGAATACAGTAAGAGTGAAAATCCTTATGAGGTATTTGCTTCCCACAAGAAATACAGTTGTTAACTTTTTCTGACATCGGTCTGGAGCAAGAAAAAAGTTTCAACGGGTACTTAGCTTTAATGAAGACTTCGGTTCTGAAATTCGGATTTGAAAATCTCAGGAGTCGGCCGACCGGCACTTGCGAACTGCTTTTGCTTCGGGCACCTTGCGGCAAGAAAGACTGAAGAAAATGGCGCCGGCTGCATCTTTTATACCCCTGGTGCGCTGACGTCAGGGAAGAGGCGACAGCAGCAGACGCCAGACCCAGACTTTGGAATTCTGGCCGATTAAGGGTAGCCTGCCGGCGGATAACCCAAGAGTAATGACTGCAACAGTGAAACACGATGAACATCCCCTGGTTTCTGGTGAGCCTTGAAGGCCATCATGCTCTTCTGTACTGCCATCAATTCCTTCCAATTTATGTGCTTATGCCTGAACTGCTCTTCCCAATTGCCATAGTATAGGAGGTATTGGAAATGGGCTCCCAGGCTGTGCCTGATGCATCTGTGGTTAAGGTTTGGCCCTAAGGGATGAACCTGAAGGGGAGACCCTGGTTCTGTGCACATGCTTGAATCCACCAAGAGGATTTCTGTCTCAAGGGACTGTGAGTGCTGGCACCACAGATTCTTGAAGTACCACTGAAGTTTCCTCATATGAAGCCTGGCCAGATGCATCATTAGTATACAGGATGCCATGTAGACCAGTGCTCTGAAGAATTCCCTGCCTGACAGGCGTTGTCACTGCATAATGGCCTGGAAGTATTGGGTTAAGAAGGAAGCCTTGTCTGGGGGAAGGAAGACCTTGTGGAGGGAGGAATCCAGCAGAACTCTCAGTTAAACTACAGTTTGTGCTGGATTTGCTGAGGTTTATTGTCAACCCTAGAGAAGAGAGTAGGGTCTGGGTGAAGGCCAGATCCTTGAGGAAGGCCAGATCCTTGAGGAGCTTGGACTGACTTGTGGCCTGAATGAGGCAGTCATCCAGATAAGGGTAGATTTGGATGCCTCTTGTTCTGCAGAAGGCATTCACCGGGGTCATACATTTGGTGAAGACCCTGGGAGCAGTAGACAAGCCAATAAGAAGTTCAGAGAATTGAAAGTGACTGGTACCTGCTCTGAAGCAAAGAAAACCTCTGCAGGACTCTTCTATAGGGATGTGGAAAATAGGCATCTTTCAGGTCCAAGGTAACCATTAGAGCCTGAGGAGTGATCATGGGAAGAAGCTTTTGAAGAGTAAAGCATTCTGAATTTTGGAACTGGGAGAGAATGATTGAGAATGAACAGATCCACGATAGGGTGCCAAAAGCCTTCTTTCCTAGGGACCAGGAATATCCTGAAGTAGAATCCTTTTCCTATCTGGTAAAGGTTCCACAGAGGTTGTGAATCTGAGAAATGGCCTCTACTCTCTCGTTTTGTGGCACATCTGGGTAGCCTGGGAATCTTAATGGTTCTTTGAAAGTGAGCTTGTAGCTGTTTGAGATTACTTCCAAAACCTATTTAATGGAGGTGATGAGGGCCCAGTTCTCCTTGAATTGGGAAAGTATTTCTCCTAATCTTCCTCCTATCTTGTCTGGGGTTGGGGGGTAAGCAAGGGTTCTTCTTCAAGGACAGAGTAATACTGATCAGAATCTTCATCTGAATCAGTGGATTCTGAAAAGGCCTCAGGTATAGGGTCTCTCTTCCTTTTTCCAGGGAAGATTTAGGGGAGGTTGCCTATCTCTGAACAAAGAAATAAGGTTATCGGCCAGCCTGACAAATTCCTGCTGATAACCTGTGCGAAGCAAGCAGGTAGGCCTATGCATAGAAACTGAGGTCAAAATCTTTTTAGGTGTAGCTTTTGCCTTGGGCCTATTCATGTCTACTACTCTGACACCAGTCTCCTTGAAAGAAATACCCGATGTTGGAGGATGCCCCAAAGGGACAGAGTCAGTTGAGGATAGTTTTCCAAAAGCAAAGGCCTGCTTAGTGACTCTGGACCCGAATGAAGAACCAAATGCCAAAGCCTGAGTTGAAGTTGAGGGACCCGACAGCATGTCAGCCTCCAAAAGGGTCTCAAAAAATGCCTGCATCACCACCTTGCTCGAAGAAGGTGGATGCAAAGATGCCTCTCCTTCCTCTGCAATAATGAACCATGGGGGACTGGCGGACGGAGAAAGGTCATCATCAGAGGCAATAAGTTTGGGTCTTTTTTCCTTTCTGTGCTTAGGGAGCTCAACCTTGGAACAACCGATGGATGCCATCACGTGACGGAAAGCGGATTGCTGTCAGAGGTGCTCAGACAAGATTTTGGCTCTACGCCTTATACTCCTAGCACTGAAAAGGGCACACAGGAGGAAATTTGGGATGTCAGTTTTGGCCTAAACAAATGAACGGAGACGCTTGTTAACTTTACCTGACATGAGTCACAAGTAAGAAAAAGTGTTTCCCAATGGGGTACTTAGCTTTACAAGAATTTCTCACTCTGGTGCAGACTGACTGACGCACTCAACTGATTTGGGCTCCAATGGCAAGAAACACTGATGTCATGGGGGTCAGACGGCTCCCTTTAAGCTCAACCATCCTAACGTTGGGGTACAGCATCTGCCAGCTCAGGCAGGAGAGAATTTTTTACGTTGGTAGTCGGGCCGACCAAGAGCTTCCGAAGCAGGAAATCACAAAAATCAGGACTACAACAGTGAAACCCAAAAAACATCCATCGTGTTCCAGAGGGGCAAGAGCCAATCAGATCAGGGAAGTCACCTGCGTGGAAGATGGAAGAATCTTGAGATTCAACTGTTCAACTCTCTGGGATATCAGATCCAAGGACTCCGAAACAGTAGGTC
Source organism: Protopterus annectens (assembly GCF_019279795.1). Classification (NCBI taxonomy): domain Eukaryota; kingdom Metazoa; phylum Chordata; order Ceratodontiformes; family Protopteridae; genus Protopterus; species Protopterus annectens. The sequence continues at coordinate 359,093,185 of NC_056736.1, forward strand.
AAATCAGAGGAGGAGTGATAGTAGGCTGGAATAAAGGTTTAAGGCTCACGGATCGGATGGGAGACGGTAAAACCCTCATCCAGATCCATGTTCTGAGGAATTTTCTCATCTCCCTATTCACCTCTGCCTCAGAATGACTTTGGGAGGACTTACTGTAGGAAGAAGTGTAAGGTGGCTTAGAAGACTTTTTAGGAGTTTCCTGAAGAAAGGGAGCCCTCAACCTCTGGGATACAGGCTCTGGGTAAAACCTTGAACTATGGGGCTTTGAACTATGGGGCTGAGGAGACTTGACAATCATAGACTCTGAAGACTTTGGATCTGTACTCTTCAAAACCCTCTTAGGAGGATTTAATGCAAGTACTGAGCGTTTTCAGTGCTCCCTGGGCTCCTTGGATTTATTAGAGGGGGTCTGAGAACCTGATGAAGAAGTACTGGAAGGAGCAGAAGAAGGCCTTTTAAAACAAGCTTGTACCTTCTGTCACAAATGGCCCTGTAATTAAACGCTGCACAAATGGAGCAGGAGGTGTCCAACTGTGCCAGGCCTAAACAAAAAAATAAATAAATAAATAAAAACGCACTCCCTGAGGGCATCAAGAGTTGGGGATTTTATGTTCACAGGAAGTGCCCTTTTTGAATCCGGTAGGTTTGTCATACTGTAAGGCAACCCCCTACAAACAAGTGAGAAAAACATTTTTTTTTTTTAAAATAGCTATAATAATTAAAAAAGGAGTTATACCAACAACGATATGCTAGAAAATACCTCCAAGAGAGGTAAGGTAGGGAGAAGCTTACTAACAATGGTAATGAAGATTACCAAATAAAACGTCCTAATTTGGTATCTACAAAGTTTAGAAGATATGTAATGGAAATACTATTAATAATACCAAGGAAAAATACTTAAAGAGATGAAATATTAGTATTTTCACTTAAAAACCCACAACAAGCTCCAAAGATTGCAATCCCATCCAAAACTGAAGAGTGGCAAATGAGATCTGAAGTGACACAGTCGTCAGGGTATTCTAGGTAAGGGAGAAGTTCAAGAGTTGGATCCTAGAATCTAGGGACAATGGCAATGTCCAATCCGAGGATCAGAATCAAACCCATAAGTTGAGGAACAAATGAAAATGACATCAGATCTGAACATTTACTCCAGGACTGCCCCCCTGTAATGTGGATCAGACTCAAACCCATAAGTTGAGGAACAAATGAAAATGACATCAGATCAGAACATTTACACCAGGACTGCCCCTCTGTAATGGAAAGAAGCAGCTCCTAAAAGCTTTATTCATGCATAAATCCCTTCAAGTTATCTGTTATGATCCCAGTTATTCTTATTAAGGTAATATGTATTTATCTACCATGGGATGACTAAGGCCAAACTATAATCACATGGGATAGTTTATTTTGAGCACAAAAAGGGAAATTGGCTAGGCTTGAAATGGCCCACAAGGGCAGCTAGTGTACACTTACTTGGGAATCTAAGGAATAACAAGGGCTTTAGCCAGTATACAAAAGCCTTGAAATGAGAGGTACAAGCCATCATCATCACTGAAGAAAGTAAGACAGTAATAACTCATCATAAGTTGACACATACTGGATCCCCTCAAATGACACCACTTATACAGCCAGTTGTTGAAACCAATCATATTTTCTTTGTACCTCAGCATCATTCTTGGAGAAGGGTTTATTCTGCTAAATACTAGGGTCTTTCCTGCATATGTAGCAGATATACATTTCCTTCAATGATTTTGACAAATATGCGCCAGTAGCAACAACAGTCCCGAACCTAAAGCAGGGCAAAAAAAAATATATATATAACAATATTAATAAAAATGCTCTCCATTTACTATACTGTTTGGTATGTTGTTGCCTTATTGCCTTTTCTCATGCATGAAGATCATTAGGATTACCGCACCCCAGATCATCAAATGATGTCCTCCCCCAGCCTGTCGATGCCTATGACTTAGGATGACTCCTCTGCCAGGTTTAACAAGGCTTCAGCTTTCTGAATATACCATCATTTGGGCCCAGTAAGCATCCCATGAAATATTCATAAAAGATATAAAGCATAATCTTGATCTACTTCACACACTATGCAGGCACTTTCTGGTAGGCAGTAGCAGAACCTCCGAAACGGTGTCACTTTCATGAGGAACAAAATGGTAACTTGTGAATCATGTTAAAATGTGATTGTTTAACGGCAAGGAGATTGCAACAGTGAGTTGCATGTACATTTGCAGTCTCTTGCAATAGTCCACAGTCATGAGGTGTTAGAGGCAAGCCTAGAAAGCATGCTGCACTTTAAGTTGCAGATATACAGCAGCAAAATAAAGCAATTAAAAACAGCGTCATTCAAATAAGTATAAATTTGAGTAGTTTTGCAGGTGCTACAACATTTGTGTGTTACAGTGTGTGTGTGTGTGTGTGTGTGTGTGTGTGTGTGTGTGTGTGTGTGATTTTTTCGGGCCCCTTTGGCCTGGATAACTACCTGCTAGTGCAGGTGCTTTTCCTACTCCAACTCTACTCAATACTATTTGGCTCCCCGTACCAGACTGGTGCCACCAACATGTCAAAGTGGGCACTATAGTTATCCATCTCTGTGTGGGGGGAAGGAGAAGAGATGGAGGCATCCCAACCACTGTCATTCATTTCAAACTTAGGGGATTTTTTTGTATGCCCCAACTATCCTATGAGTGGCAGGAACTCGATGCACAAGCATTCTCATAGGCATTCCCACCCATGTTGCATTAATGTCAGTTCTTTCCTTCCAAGCAAAATTACATTCAAGGGGCACTAATTTTGTTCTCTTGACTCAGGTATCACTACAGTACCACCAAAATGCCCTTTCTCGGACATAGGTGAGCTGGATGTTGGCCACTCGATACTAATTTCCTGAGCAGCTCTCCAACTTCCCAGTCAAATCTGGGTCTGTAAATCTCTCAACATTTATACTTCAGGCATAGATGAAGGATTAGTGTTTAAAGAAACCCTGTCTTTGTGAAAAATAAGAAAATGCAGACCTGCATTTCGGACACTCTTCATGCAGAAGCTTGATCAACAAAACTGTTTTTCACGTTAGGAACCTCAAATCAGCCTGATAAGATTGTTCAAATGAAGGACGAGTTATTTTTCCACCAGTTTTATAGGTGGACAATTACATAAAACTTCTTTCAAAATCTTCTTGAAATGTGAATCCATTGAGGAGATGCATGAGCAGACATGTTGTAATGGCTGACCAATAAACCTTGAGAGAAAAATAAGAAAGGCCAAATGATAATAACTCACACAAATATTGTATAACCAGAGAAATACTAGCCTTAAAAGTGCCCTAGCTCTTATTTTGGCATCAACTAGAAAACCTTTTCCATTTACGAATACATAATTTCCTAGTAGCAAGTTTCTTTGCCTCCTTTAATACCTGCTGCACATCCTCAGAAAATAGGTATCTGAAAGGTACTAAGATTTTATCATCCAGGTAGTTATTTGAGATTGTTTCAAGTTGGGAGTGTATCAAATAACCCCTGCCTTATATGAGTAGGTCCAGTCTGTTTGTGGTAACTGCTGTTGGCCATTTCCAAAAGAAGGGAAAATTATCATCTTGGCCGGAAGGGATTCACCACAATGATCTTTGGAGAGTCCTTCTGAATCTTCAGAATGACCATGGATATTAGTTGAATGGCACACAGGAACATTCCTGCCCAAGGAAATAAGAATGCATATGACTGCAAGGAATCCTAGAGCAGAATTTTGCCAGCTCTTTGTTGTGAACGGAAATGAAAAGACATACCTGAGGTGTTCCCCACATCTGGAACAATTCCTGGAAGACTTCCTGATTCCATTTCCATTTGTGAAGGTCTGTCCTGGTCCTGTTCAGTTTGTCTGACACAATCTTTTGTTCTAATGGAGTTAATATGCCTGTAAAGTGAGGCAGTGTTTGCATGCTATATTCCAGTCTACCATGACTAACCTGCAATGTGGGTAAGATCTGGAACTGCCCCTGCTTATTTATGCACCACATCACTGTGGTGTTGTTTGTAATTACTTGTAGTGTTTCAAGGGACCACAGATGAAGGTGACAGTTGAGTGCATTTATAATTGCCAACATCTTTTAAGCTTGTGTTTTGGTGGTCTGTTTTTTTTCTAGAGACCACTTTTACCCCAAGAGACATGGCTTCCCCAGCAATCTTTAAGGCATCTGTTGTTACAGACTGAGTTGGAGTTGGAATAGAGAATAGCAGACCTGGATTCAGATAAAACTGGTCTATCCACCAAAGCAGTTAACTTTTTATAAATCCAAAAACAGGAATATAACAAGTCAGGGGTTGCTGATGTTAAGGCCATACATACTTTAGGTATCACTGAAGCTTTCTCATGTTTAGGATGGCTAGAGGAATAATGAGACTCATGAATACCATGAATCCTAATTTCCTTTGAAGTACCTTGCTGAAGTCTTGAAATAAGAGGAAAAAACAGCATAGCTATGGATTCAGATCTACCTTTTCCTCTGCAAGAAAAGCTCTTTGAATTGAGGTATCAAGGAGGCAGCACAGGAAAATAATACTGTGGAAGGGGGTCAATCAAGACTTTTGAATGTTCTCTTTGGAACCCCAGGCTGTGAAAGAGATAATTTGCCCTACTGAGAGATTTCTGATACTTTGAAGAAGATAGGCAAATCCTCTAAATATGGAATATGTGAATACCTTTCAGTCTACAATATGCTATGACTGAAGCTAGACACTCTGTGAATACCTTTGGAGTAGAGAACAACCCAGAGGTCTCTGAGAGTGTAATCCAGATACAGAAAACCTTAAAACATTTGAAATCTGAGGCTACAGAATTAGACAGGCACCCTTTAAATAGTACAGTTGTGTACACTTACCATAAATGTACATGTTCGAGTGTATTCACTATTGCAGTCATCGCATTTGGGTTATCCCTGCAAGGGTAGCCCTCGGCTGGCCCGAATCCCAGAGACTTAGTATTCCTCCATCATTTGCTGTCACTTCAGGACTGACGTCAGGTCGTCAGTAGTATAAAGTAAGCCAGACAATGCCATTACATCAGTTTTTCTTGCCCTAACCTGTCAGCAGCCCCCAAGTAGGAGCCAGGTTCTGGTGGAAGAACCCTACCAGTAGAAACTAAATACCAATATGTTCCTTGTAAGGAAAGAGAAAAAAAAAGGGGGGGATAGAGGGAGGGAAACCAGGATTGCAACAGTGAATATACTTGAACATCTACATTTATAGTAAATGTACACAACTGTATTATGTTCTTCGTGTTTCACTGTTGCAGTCATCACATTTGGGTTGATTTCCAAAGCAGAGGAAATGAGTGGAGGAAGTCAAATAAACTAGGGGCTGGCTAGGATGCTCTGCAAGACTGCAGAGGCAAACACTGCCATGAATTTGAAGAAGAGAGACAGGTGGTAATGTTTGGTAAAAGTGTGAACAGATGTCCAGGTGGCAGCCTCCAGGATGTCCCTGGTGGGGACTCCTCTGGGGAAAGTTGCAGAGGTGGAGGCTGCTCTGGTGGAGTGAGTCCTGACCCCCCTTGGGGGGAGGCTTTCCGTGTTATTTGTAGCAGAAATGGATGCAGTGTGCTATCCATTTGGAAATGGTTTGTTTCGAGATGACTTTGCCTTCTGCCGCTGTAGCAAAGCTAACCAGCAATTGGTCAGACTTTCTGAAGGATTTAGTTCTGTCTAGACAGAATCTGAGCTATCTGTGCACATCTAAAGAGTGCAGGAGCCTTTCCCCCTTGTTCTGGGGATTAAGAAAAAAAGGTGGAAAAATGAATGGATTGGTTGAGAGCCACACTGGACACCACCTTGGGCATGAAGGATGGGTTAATCCTGAGGGATACCCTGTCAGCATGGAAGATGACGAAGGGTTCCACAGCCATGAGTGCTTGCAGCTCGGAGTCTCTTCTGGCTTAAGTGATAGCCAGAAGGAAAGCCATCTTCCATGAGAGAAATTTTAGCTCTGCAGGAGAAGCTGATTCGAAGGGGGATAGGGTGAGCTTTTCCAACACAAATTTAAGGTCCCAGGCTGGGGTTGGTGCTCTTCTGGGTAGCCTCAAGTTGCTAGCCCTTCTTAGGAACTGTTTGATCAAGGGGTTTGAGAAAAGGGGCTGCTCACTGGGCAAATGAGCAGAGATAGCAGCAGAATGAATTTTACTAGAGGAAAAAGAGAGGTCACTGTGTAGTAGGTCAGCTAAGTAATCCAGGATGAGAGGGATGGAGGGCTGTACCATATTGGCTCCCTTAGCCTGAATCCAGGTGCAGGACCTTTTCCATTTGTAAGCATAAGACTTTCTAGTGCTAGGGCATCTGGCCTCACGTATAACATCTAAAACCTTTTTACTGAGGTTGGCAGACTTTTGGGGGGTTAGGAAATAAACCATGCTACCAAATGGAGTGTCTGCAATTGGGGATGCATGAATTCCCCTTCCCCCTGGGTCAGGAGGTTTGGAATCTGAGGAAGATGCCATGGTGGCAGTGGGGACAGGCTGCGTGGCAAAAAGTGCCAGTGCTGGTGAGGCCAGTCTGGAGCTAAAGAAATTGTCCTTGGTTTTTCCTCCTTTAGTTTGAGCAGTACCCTGGGGATGAGAGGTAGTGGAGGAAAGGCATAAACCGATAGATTGACCCAGGGGAAGGGACAGGGCATCCACTTTCCAAGCCATGCAGTGATGCTCCCTGGTGCAGAATTTGCTGAGCTGATGATTGGTGTGGGAGGCAAAGAGGTGCCCCATTTCTGAGTTATTAGGGTGAAGGGTTCTTTTGTTGAGCTGCCACTCGTCTGGGTCCAGAAGATTTCTGCTTAATTGGTCTGCCAGAGAGTTGAGAGAACCTGGTAGGAATTTTGCTAACAGGTGGAGTTGCATGGCAGAGGCTGTGTGCCAAAGGGTCATGGCCAGCCTGCATAGAGGTTAGGAGCGAGTCCCGCCCTGCTTGTTGATATACCACATTACAGTGGTGTTGTCTATTCTAATCAGGAGAGCCCCTGGAGAGAGATAGGGCTTTAAAGCTATCAAGGCGTGCTGGACAGCCATCATCTCTACATGTGCAGATGGATTTGCTGTGGGCTCCACTGGCCCTGTATCCACCTGCTGTCCAGGTGTGCACCCCAGGCATAGTCTGATGCATCTGTGGTGATGGTCTAGGCGACGGGGGTGGTGAGAAAGGTAGTCCCTTGTTGTGGGAGCATGCTGTTGCCCACCAAAGAAAACCTTTTCTGAGGCAAGGAATTATAGGTATAAGAGTCTCCAGGTCTTGAGAGTGTTGACACCAAAGGCTTTTTAGGTACCACTGAAGTTACCTCATATGCAGTCTGGCATATGGAATGAGTAGTATGCAAGATGCCATGAACCCCAGAGCTTGCAGTATCTTCCTTGCAGACAGCTGGGGTCTGGTGGCTAGTTGAGAGAAGTAGGCTGTCAGGAAAATTTGCTTTTCTGGTGTAAGGAATGCTACCTGGGGTGCTGTGACCTGGCATGCTCCCAGGAATATAATCTTTTGGGTGGGCACCTGTTTGGATTTCTTTTCATTGATTGTGTACCTTAGGGAGCTGAGTAGGGACTGTACAAAGGCCAGGTGCTTGAGCAGCTTTTCCTGGCTGTCTGCCTGAATTAGGCAATCGTCTAAGTATGGGTAAATCTGGATATTCCTTTGTCTGCAAAAGGCAATGGCCGGAGCCAGACATTTTGTGAAAACTCTGGCAGCAGTAGATAAGCCAAAGGGAAGCGCAGAGAACTGAAAGTGCTGAGATCCTGCCCTGAAACGGAGATATTTCCTGCATGATTCCCTGGTAGTAATGTGAAGGTAGGCCTCTTTAGATCTAGGGTGGTTAGCCAAGCATCCTTGGAGGGCATGGGTAGCAGGTGCAGGGTGAGCATTTTGAATTTTGGGATCACCAGGAAGGTGTTTAGAATGGCTGTATCAAAGATGGGGTGTCAGGTGCCCTCTTTTCTGGGTACCAGAAAAAGTCTGGAGTAGAAACCTTGGCCTTTCTGTTCTGCAGGAACGTGCGCTACTGCCCTCATAGAGAGCAGGGAAAGGACTTGCTTTGTGCCTCTGCCCACAGGTTTGTAGGTAGATCTGGGAGCCCTTTTGGGGTAGGAAGGGTGTGGAAAGAAAAATTGTATCCTTGGGACACTATGTTGAGAACCCAGTGGTCATTGGTAATGGTGGCCCAGGTGATTGCGTGAAAGGAGAATTTTCCTCCTAGGGGTAAGTGAAGGTGGGCAGAGGGAGGGGGGGGGGTCATTGTGAGTTCTTACCATAAGGGGTGGCTTAGAACTTCCTGGTTTTGAAGTTAAGGTAGTCCACTGCTTAGATCTCTGCATTTCCTGTGGCTGCTGTCTGGGGGGGGGTCTGGTTCTCCGGGGTCTGGGCTGAACTGGTTTAGTGGGAGCAGGAAAAGGACCAGTGTTTGGTGGGACAATGCCTGCGGAACCTGGGTGACTGGACCTGTAAGAAATCCTTAACTGTCTGCATAGATTTTGCTTTTTCTTCCACCTTTAAGATCTCTTCTACCTTAGTGCCAAATAAGTTGTCTTTGTGCAAGACGGCATCCAACAATATAGATTTGACATTGTCTGGCAAGAGCTGTTCCTTAAGCCATGCATGCCTTCTAATGATATATCCGGTGACTACTGCCCTGCAAGAAGGTTCTAGTGAGTCAAAACCACAGTGCAAGGTGTGTTTGGTTATTTGACTTGCAGAATGCATTAACTCTTGTAACTCTTTAGATTCTGCACAAGCAGGAAAGGAATACATTTTTTGTTTGAGGAGTTCCATGGTATGTTGCTGAAATTTTAGCACATGGAACTGACAACTTAGTGTCCTGATAGCAAGAGTAGATGAGGTGTATATTTTTTTATCCCATCTGTCTAGTGCTCGGGAATCCCTATCTGAGGGGGTGGGATTCTTAGCAGAGGTTGCTTTAATCCCTTTAGGCCCTTGAGAAATTACCTCAGGGTCAGCAGTAGGACTTTTAAAAATAAATGTGTATGAGTCAGGGACTCTCTAGTACCCGTCTGGTTTTCTGGGTGGAGGAGGGAGGGTGTCAGGAGTCAAGCTGGATTCCAGGAAAACATCCTCCACAAAATCCAGGACTGGGGGGGGTGGCCAAGGGACTGTGCTATGGAAGATCTAAGAATTCCCTAAGTCTCTTTTCAGACTGAGGGTAGTCCTGACTCTCCCACTGGAAATGCTCCCTTAAGGTATGAAGGATTTCCCCAAAGGAAAAATCCTCTGGGGGAGAGGCAGAAGGGATGGAATCCTCTGCATCAGAATCCTTATTAAGTAGAGAGGGGTTGCATGTCTTCATATTCAGATGCATCAGAGTCATCTGACTCTTGTTCAGACAAAACTACAGGGGACAGAGCTCTTTTCCTTTTGGAGGGGGTAGCTTGGCTTCCCCTGATCAGCATGATAAGGTCTTCCACCATTTTAAGCATATGAGACTGAGGCAAGGAAGCAGGTGCCTGAGAATGGGTCGTCAGCTTCTTGGGTGTGGTTCGTACTCTGGGCCTAAGAAACTCTGTAGTTTTTGAAAGAATGGTAGTCACGAAAGAAGAGGTCTGTTTTGAGAATCGGTAGTGTGAAGGACTTCCTCGGAAGCCAGTGCCTGCTCAGGACCGGAGAAATGACGACTAGTTTAACGGAAGCATCGTCTAACGGAAGCATCGTTGGTAGGTTTGGACCTGTGCGGTCTGTCTCTGTCTTTATCTTTACTTTTTTTGGAAGATCTGCTGTTGGATGGCTTACCGAAGCCATATCGGAGTTCGAGGACTGTAAGCAAAAATATCTAGCTACAATAAGGGCCCGACAACTGATAGTTTTGGCATTGAACAAAAGCACAGAAGTGACAGCGGGGGACGTCGTGGTCTGGACCTAAACAACTGACACAGTAAGAATGAAAGTCTCGGTGTGGTATTTGCTTTCCACAGGTGAGACAATTGTTAACTTTTTCTGACATCGGTTAGTGCAAGAAAAAAAAGATCCCCAATGGGGTGCTTAGATTTAGAAGACTTCAGCTTCAAATCGGCAGATGAAACTCCGGTAGCGGCCGGCCAGCACTCTTGCGAACTGCTTCTGCTTCGGGCTCCATGGCAAGAAAGACTGATGTAATGGCGTCCAAAAGCACACGCTGTTGCACTACTGAAGGTGCCAATAGAGAAACAAATGAAACAGAGGAAAAAACTTTGGTTACCACCACAGCTGGAACGAAATAATAAATTAAAAAATGTATACTTTAATTTTCAGATAAAAACAACAATCATATGCAGAGCACAAAATTCTGTTGATAAGCGTTTTCAGCTTAGTTAGCCTTCATCAGATCATATTTCTAATTTGTGCTCTCTTCTAACTTAAAATCAGGTTCAACCAATCTCTGTCTCAGTTCAGCACACACCTTCTCCCAATGGCCAATGATGTTATCGTCCATTCAAAACTTAAACAGCAGACAAACCTCCACAGCATAACCAATCATATAGTTTCTTCCTGTCAATCCTCTATTTTAGAACCAATCCTGTATCTTCTAGCTTTCAGCACTGGTTTAAGTGGAATGCTACTTAGACCAAGTGAGCGATTTGCTCTCATGCTGATTTTACAACTGGCTTCATGAACTTCAGTTTTGTTCTTTATATCCCCGACCCTTATATTCCAAATAATTACTTCCATTACTTTGAACTTAAAATAATGTAAGGGATTAACCGAAATATGCATCGTGAGTGCATTGCTCAAGTCCAATTTGTTAATGTCTCTTAGGTGACGTAAAATGCAATCCTTTAAACATTGGTCCGTCTTGCCTATATAAAAGGCAGTACATTGGGCACAACAGGCTAGGTAAATCAAATGCTGTGTATTATAATCAGCATAGACATCAAAGTTATAGATGCGATTAGTGCCTGGATGTCTAAAAGTGCTGTCACTATCTACAGATGTGCAGGCTTTACATTTGTGGCATCTGAAAGTGCCCTTTCTGTTGGTGATCTCCTGTTTGCCAAAGCCATCCTTATTACAAAGCAATCTTTTTAAGTTTTATTCTTAAAAGTAAATCGTGGAACCTCTCCAACAATGTCCTTTACTTTACTCTTACTTTATGCTACTGACGACCTGATGTCAGTCCTGAAGCGACAGCAACTGATGCAGAAATACTAAGCCTCTGGTATTCGGGCCGGCCGAGAGCTACCCTGGCAGGGATAACCCAAATGTGATGACTGCAACAATGAAACACGAAAAACATCTAATGTTACTCAAAAAACACTAAAAAGAGGGAATAAGAGGTAACAGGTTGTGAAGGGGCAGCATTCTGAATTTTGAGACTTTCACAAACTGGCTGACAAATGAAAGATCTAGGACTGGTCTCCATGACACTTTTTTCTTTAGTACCAGAAACATTCTTGAGAAAAATCCTCTCCCTGCCAGGGAAAGAGGAACAGGCTTTATGACCCCCCCTGAGGCAGCAAATGTTGAATGACAGGAGGGAGAAAGGGAATCTGATCTGGAGAATTAGGAGAAATAACCAGAAAAAGAGGGAAATACTCCCACTGCCATCTGTACCCCCAGATGAATCACTCTCAGATCCTTTTCATCTGATACTACTTAGTGAAAAGAGGGAAATGGAAAGTCAGATTTTAGGGAAGGGTTAAAGGATTGCCAGGGTTGGGGTGCTATTTGAAAATATTCAATCTAATTTGTTGGGCTGTCCTATTTTATAGCAGCCCCCCCCCCCCCCACACACACACACACACGCACACACATTTCTGAACTGCCTTGCCACTGTTTCTTAAAATTATGTTTATCATACGTTTGTTGAGTCTGCTTAATTTGCTTTCAATAAGAAGATCCTGAGCTATGTATGAAAATGTAACAAACTTAGAGGAGTAAGACTTAAAAATATAAGCAACCCACTGAATCAGTTTCCTTTCTTTTCTCTCTCTCTCTCTCTCTAATTAACCCTTTTCAGGACAGAATTCAAAATTTCAGATTTTGCATCCTCTGCCAAATTTTGAGAACAAACATGCAGACTTTATTTTAGCATTTATAGTAGCTACTCCTCTAGAAGAGGTATCGGTTGAGTCATAAGCACACTTCAAAGAAAGTTTTGTTACTTGAGACATACAAGCAATGTATGCAAAGAAAATGTTTCATATGAAGAATGAAAATGCCTAATGTTTTTCATATTCTCACATGAAGCAAGCAAAAACTTTAACATGTGAGCTTGAAAATTAAAATTCCTAAAAATGTGTCAGAGGAATACACATACAAATGTTTAACTGAAGACAGATTTGCCAAAGAAATCACTACATGATCAGAAATATGATTAAAAAATAAAAACGTGTAAGACTAAGGAATTTTATAAGGCTATCTGCATTCTTAGGGGCTGCAGAATGCCTGTCAAGCAATCTGGAGATTGTACAAAGAACATCCTCCAAAGCTGGAAGAACAAGAGGAACAGGAGTGGATTAAGGAAATTACCCTAGTGATAAATTGTAATAATGTTTTCAAAGGCACTGCAATATGATTATGCTCGAAAACAACTGGTTCATCCTAGATATGGTTTCAGAAAAAGAAAATTCTTCTAAGGGACAATCAGAAGAAACACACTCCTCAGAATCAATTACCTGAGGAGAATAAACTGAGGTTGTTCCTTCACAATTCTTTCCCATTTTGTCACCAGTGAAATTTTCAAAAAAAGAATTCCTTTTTCTCTTACCAGAAAGTTCAGAATAAGAAGGATCATGATCCTATTAAGCCTTGCACTAAGTAAAATAAATAATTCCTGTTTAACATAACAGAGGCAGAAGAAGATACATTCTTAACTTTCTGCTTCTCCATTACAGGAATCTCCACAGAAGCAGACAGGCTCCTGTTAAGGATATCAACCCGCGGAACAGGTGTTCCTGTCCAGCTATGCAGAGAAGCAATCCCTAGTCCATCCTCCAAGACTAAAGAGTGATTTTCCCACACCCACTAAGGACATTCCAACAGCTCCAGAGGACATGCCTAACCCTTGGTCCATGGTTGCTATACCAGAGGAAAACACGGAAGACTACAAGTGACCTGAGGAAGCAGAAATTGCCACAGAAGAGACCCCCATCTGCAGCTGAGGAAATTTAGCATATAGTACACTATATATGGGACAATGGCTGTCTGGAAGTTTTTTTTTTTGTTTGTTTTTTTTTAATGCCCACAGAAAAAAAGATCAGAGGAGCCAATAAGTTGTTCCATGGTAAAACAGAAAATGAAGCCTAAAGTTGGGTGCAGCTGTTAGTCACAGTCGGTAAATGTTAAATATCAAAAAGAAAGTCTTTTTGATCATACAAACTACATAAACTTATCACAGTCCCTAAATACAAGGTTTTAACAGTTTTCTCAAGAAAAAGAAAACATAGAAAAACATTTAAAGCAATCAAGTTTTACACAAAGTCAAACTGGAAACACAGACGCCCAACTGACGTAAAAGTCACATGACAGACCAACAAAACATAAAATCCTAGCATAAAACAAATAATTTCAGTCCAAAAAGTATTGTTTTACTCATAAAATAAGTTTTGGAAGGTTTTCTTTCCTTGAAGGAAACTTATCTACCCAGCAATGCAGTAAACATTAGCCATTAGTCAATCTTTGGAAGCCCACAACAGGAGTGCTCTTTGCCAGTAGGAAAGCTCTGAGGGGCTTGGAAGCCAGATCACTGATTTTCTACAGCTCTGCTCGAGCTGACAACTGTCTGTACAAATGGAGGTGTCCTGAATCTTTGGAATCTGTCAGCTGTTATATCCTAAGCAGGATAAAGCCCATATAGGAATGGCTGCTGCAGCAGTGACCAAATGAGGAACACACAGTTATAGATGCTCCAAAGGTAAAATAAAACTATAATGTGAATAAGCCAATCATAATGCAAGTAGTTGCTAATCAGAAATGCATAACAGCCATAACTTTAGAAGAGACAATACCAAACAGATCAACTGTCTATGGGTCAGGAGCATTTATAAATGTGCAAAACACATGCTCAGATAAAAGGAACTGTTAGCAATAGTATGCAGATGTGAGAAATTCCACAAATCTGTCCATAATAAATAAGTTCCGGCGTAAACCGATCACAAACCCTTGCAAAATAAATTCCGAAAGTATTTTAATAAATCTATAGAAGCAGGATCTGAAAATGAAATACAGAACAAGCGAGGGACTACACATATCAGATCTGCTGAGTACAATGTACTTCCCAGAGGCGCATGAAGAACTGCTAAGAGAACTAAAGAATATTTAACATAACTGTATTCCACAGTACCAGAATACAAAAGTGACCACCCCCTTTCAATCTATCTTGCTGTTTTAAAATAGCGACTCTCCACTAAAACTTAACTTTTTAGACAGGTAAAACTCAAGTTACCTACTTTCACATCTAACTCCTCTAGTGCACACTGCAGTGTTTAGGATAAACCATTTTTTTCATCTTACCTTTAAGCATCCCTGTGACTAGCACTTGCTCTAAAACATGCTGGAAAGCACTAGGAAGCCTTAAACTAATACAAGCACTCAACTCTCCTTGTTAATAAGGAGAAATTAATCGTAGGAACTAAACAGCCTATAACTGCAAAGTACCTTGCTAAGGTAAAGGAAAACAGCTCTTGTACTTTACAGAAAAAGCACCAAACCAGGCATGTCCAAGGGTCAGCTTCCGGTGATTTCTTCTGTCCACCTGGTGAATCTGGGCATACTGGGGCAATGCAGCAATTGCCTCATGTACACAGACAACCCTCTCCTCTTACCACCCAACATTACAACCTGCGAGAGAGGCACTTACATAGCCAAACAGGAAACAAAGCTCTCTTCACCCAAGAATGTGCAAGACAGTCAAGAGGAGAAGGTTAACACCCACACTACACCTCAAGCAACACATAGCCCTTCTAAACCCACACCACCAACACCCTCACATAGCAACACTAAACTCTCATATGCGGAGGCCTTTAACAGTAACCTGCCCAAGCAAACAAACACCAATCACAACCAAAGTGCCACATAGCTCACAACATCAGTGTGTCACCCAACAATAGCCCCTAAGGCACGACAACGTACCCAACACTTTAGTCATAGGTGACTCTATAGTCAGGCACACTGATGTCCCACTCACCAGGCTGAACAAGGAGAAAATTAGTCAGCTGCCTGTCGGTTGCCAGGAACCGCCACATAATGCATACACTCAAGTCACTCCACAACAAGTACAAATACATCTTTGTCATTGTCCATGTTGGCGTGAATGACTTCAGACGTACCTACTCGGACTACATGAAAAGAAACAAGAAAGAGCTCTCGGATCATGTGGCCCAGGCAGGTATGACCCTAGCCCTGAGTAACATTCTCCCTTCGCCCAGAATGATACCACGTATAAGGACAAAATGATTGACTTCAACAACTGGCTAAGCTTCTGGTGTCATTCAAAAGGGATCCAGTATCAGTCTGCCTGGGATGACATGATCAACAGACAACAATGCTTTATCAGAGATGATCTGCACCTGTTGCCCCTGGGATTCAGGTTACTGGCTAAGGCTCTTGCCACCTCTACAGTGCCTTTTTTAGGCAAAGTTCAAAGGACAAAACCATCACTGTAACAGGTACAAGCATGCAAAATCTGAAGGTAATGCTACTCAATGCTAGAAATCTAAACCTCAAAATGCACTCTCTCGAGGCACTCCTAAAAATGGTGAACATCGACATTTGTGCAGTAACTGAGACCTGGTTCAAGGCTCCAGAGAGTACCCCTGCAATACCAGGCTACAACTCTTACCACACTTTTTGGTCACCAAACCAGGACCGAAACACTAAAGGTGGAGGAGTGTCTATGTTTACTAAGGATATTCACACCACCAGGCTAGCTGCCGAACACAATGTATCTGAAATTCTCAAGGTGCAACTAACACTAGGTTAGACTGCAATCCAAATTATAGCTTGCTAAAGATCCCCCACCATGCCCCAACATTCTCACTACACTTTTCTAAGCATACTGGAAAATATTAAGATACAACCAAACACCCTAATACTGGGGGATTTCAACTACCCTGCCATTAACTGGGAAAACTACTTGTGTACTTTGCCCAACGGTTCTTGGAATTCATAAATTCTAATGCCCTGGATCAACTAATCTACAGTCCCACCAGGGACTCCAATATCCTAGACCTGGTCATTACCAAATGGGAAATCGATGCTCCTTACCTATGGTCACCTCCTCATTGGCCAGGTCTGACCATAAGCTAATTACCCTTGACATCCATATCCCTCCCCCACCCCGCCAGTAAGGAAACTTCAGTAAAAAAAACTTCTCCAAACCCAACTTCAAAATACTCAAGTCAGAAGTGACAACCTTCATGACACCCATGCAGACGGGAACTGAAAGTAAGACTGCTGAATCCTACACTAAGGCACTGTAAGAGCACATTCACTCGTGTATGAATGGTGCCATCCCAAATAGAACCAATACGTTCTCCTCCAAAAAAAGGAAGCCAATCTGGTGGTCCCCTGCCAAAAACAAACTTTACACCAAAAGGAAGAAACTGTTGCAGAAAAGAGGAAAATCCCAGGATGCAAAAAACTCCCTTACAAGCCTCAGAAAGAAGCTGAGATCCCTCAGAAAATCCTCCAAAGCTAGTTACGAAAATAAAATTGCCAAAGATTCCAAAAACAACCACAAGACATTCTATATCTATGTCAAAAATCTAAATGGCAATTGCTCAAATCTGCTCTAAGCTACAACAGAATTGCATTAAATATACTGATCCCAAGGTTATTGCCAATATTCTCTTCAGAAAAACATAAAATGAAAAACTCCTCATACCACACGAATAAGAGACAAGAAATACACCATCAGGACATGAAGTTTTTTATTACAAACGTTCTGGTACCTCGGCTTCTCACCTTCTGCTGGAACATTTTCAACTGCATAATATGTCCTTTTATATACCATTTTAAAATCAACAATAAATCAATTAAATTTTTTCTGTCAATTACATCATTATGTGATTAACTACATTCATCATACACCCAGTTCTCTTAATAGACTATAACAACTGGGAAGAAAATAATGTTTAACCTATAAACAATGTCCCCATATGCTACACAATCATTCATAATAAGATTTAACATTCAAATATAGCTGTAATACCTATATATGAATACAAATAAAAATGTATAAAAAAAAAAATATATATATATATATATATATATATATATATATATATATACATACATATATATATATATATATATATATATATATATGCACCTTTTCAAAAATGTATAAATCCATTTCAAATATTTCCACACTTAAATGTTTTTCAATATTAATACATGATTTAATACACACTTTAAATATAAATTTATAAAATACTAATATACATACTTATAAACTTAATTTTTGACTTCATTTACTAAACTTTATTGACCTTAATAACATATGACTGTATTACTAAACTATGTTAAATACTAAGATTATTTTCTAAATTCATTCCCTGGGGACATAATGTATGACAATTAATAATCATTCTGCTTTCCAGTTTGTTCAACTGATGTTTAAAATTACCACTTAAAGGCATGGGGCATGCAAGAATACTAAAAATCAAACCATCTTCCAACCCTTGGTGTTTTGACAAAAAGTGCATGGCCACTGGATTTTCAAGTTTTTTTCCTTCTAACATCACTCAAATGCTCCATAAAACGCACCTTGACCTTCCTCGTAGTTTGACCAATGTACCAAAAAATGCGGTCACAGTTGCACCCTATGATATAAATCATATCACAATTATAATACTCACCAGCCCTATATAGTTTGCCATTAATCTTGGTACCATCTACATTTTTAACCCTATGACATACTGAACATCTGCAGCAACCATATGATCCTACTCTTTTCTCCATGGTATGAAAATATCTAGAATTTAAATCTTTTTTACTTAATAATTCTTTTAAATTACAATATCTGCCATAGGAAAAAGTTATGTGTTTTGGAAACAATCTTCCAATAGAGGTATCATGAAACACTATTTCCCAAGCTTGCCTCACTATATACTCCAAAATAGGCAAAAAGTTAGAATATCTGGAGACAAAAAATAATCTTTCTTCCATCCTTTCATGCTGCTCTGTTTCCAATTTCTCTACTGTGTGAAAAACATTCATTTCCAACTCGTTTCACCAGTATTCAAAACTTTATTTTTAACTGTTAACAATATGTGTTCATTGCAACCTCTGTTCCGTAAAGTACAGTTTTGTACCTACCATAAATGTAGATGTTCGAGGATTCCATTGCTGCAGTCCTGACTATTGGGTATAGTCCGCGTCCAGTCGGCCCGAATACCAGAGTATAAGGCTGACGTCGGTCAGGGCGCATTAGACTGACGTCAGTACGTCAGGGTACTAATGCGCATGACCGACGTCATATCCTCAGTCTTTTCTTGCCCCAGATGTCAGAAAACCCTAAAAAGACAAGTCCCAAAACAACCTGCACCAAAAACATGTACAATATATACAACAATATATATATATATATACAGAAATATAAACATGTAAACTCACCTACACAACCACCCCTAAATACAGAGGGGAAGGAGGGAGGGTAAATTGGACTGCAGCAATGGAATCCTCGAACATCTACATTTATGGTAGGTACAAAACTGTACTATGTTCTTCGTCTTCCATTGCTGCAGTCCTGACTATTGGGTAGAATCCCAAAGCAGAGGTAAGGGAGGCTGGCAAATTATAAAGTAGTAGGAGCTGACAACATGCCTTGTAAAACAGCTGTGGCAAAACCAGCCCTAGACTTAGAGTAGATAGGAAGGTGATAATGCCTAGAGAAAGTATGCACTGAACTCCAAGTAGCTGCTTCCAGAATATCCTTAGTTGCCACCCCCCTTAGAAATGCTGTTGAAGTGGCAGTAGCCCTAGTGGAATGAGGCCTAATCCCAGCTGGAATCTCCTTGCCATGATGGGAATAACAAAATGCAATGCAAAAGCCAATCCACCTAGAAATAGTTTGTTTTGACACAGGCTTGCCCTGAGAACTCAAAGCAAAAGAAACAAACAACTGCTGAGACTGCCTAAAATCCTTAGTCCTGCTTAAATAATAACGCAATTGCCTGTGTACATCTAAAGTGTGCAAAATCTTTTCCCCTTTATTTTGAGGTTCTGCAAAAAGTAGGCAAATGAATAGTTTGGTTTAAAGCCACACTAGAAACCACCTTAGGCATAAAAGAAGGATTAGTGCGTAATGATACCCTATCCTTATGGAAAATCAAAAGGCTCTACTGCCATAAGGGCCTGCAACTCAGACACCCTTCTTGCAGAAGTAATAGCCAACAGAAAAGCAGTCTTCCATGACAAATATTTCAATTCAGCAGTAGCTGCAGGCTCAAAAGGTTGTAGAGTAAGTTTTTCCAACACAAAATTGAGATCCCAAGCAGGAGTAGGAGCTCTACGTGGGGTCTTATATTCTTTGCCCCTCTAAGAAACTGCTTGAACAAAGGATGCGAAAACAAAGGCGGGTCACAATCATAGTGAGCTGAAATTGCTGCAGCATGAATCTTTATGGAAGAGAAGGACAAACCTTTGTCCAATAATTCAGTAAGATATTGAAGAGCCACACTCAAATTAGGCTCTGAAATCTCCAAATTCTTTGCTGTACTCCAAAATAAAAATCTCTTCCATTTTTCTGCGTACACTCTCCTTGTACTAGGCCTTCTAGCTTCCATAATCACATTTAAAACTTGTTGAGGAAGTTGAGACCTGCTGTGTTTCAACACAGAATATGCCAGGCTGTTAGATGAAGAGAGTGAAGCTTGACATTGAGCAGATGACCGTCCTTCTGAGATAACAGATGAGGAATCAGAGGTAAAGGCCATGGAGGCTTCTGTACCAGACTCCGTAGTAGTGGGTACCAGTGTTGCCGAGGCCAATCTGGAGCTATCAAAATCATCCTTGGCCTGTCTTGTCTGACCTTCAATAGTACCTTTGGAAGAAGCGGTAGAGGTGGAAAGGCATACACATGAAGGTTTTTCCAACTGAAAGACAGAGCATCCACTTTCCAAGCTGTGTGATGAAACCCCTTTGTGCAATACTTTGGCAGCTGGTGGTTTAGTGGAGAAGCGAACAGATCTATGTCTGGAGTTCCCCATGACACTGTCAGTTTCTGAAATACATGAAGATCCAGTTTCCACTCGTGGGGATCCATGATTTGTCTGCTTAACACATCTGCTAAGGAGTTCTGTGCTCCTGGCAGAAACCTTGCCTGAAGAGTTAGTTGCAAGCTTAGCGCAGTCTCCCATAAAATCATTGCTTGCCTGCATAGAGGATAAGAATGTGTTCCCCTTGCTTGTTGATGTACCACATGACAGTTGTGTTGTCTGTTAGAATCAACACCTGTCCTGGAAGAAGTAACTCCTTGAAAGCCATTAATGCAAACTGGACTGCTAACATCTCCTTCATGTTGATATGTAGATGCTGTAGTCTGGCAGGCCACTTGTCTTGTATCCACTTTCCATTTAGATGAGCTCCCAAGCAATGTCCGAGGCATCTGTCGTTAGAATCTGACTTGCCTCTGGCCGGGTCACAGAGAGTCCCTTGTTTAGGTGACATTCCTGAGCCCACCACAAGAATTCTTTTTGAAGGCAAGGTATTATTTGAATGACAGTGTCCAAATCCTGGCAGTGCTGTGTCCATACATTTTTGAGATACCATTGTAGCTTCCTCATATGCAGTTTGGCATTGGGAAGCACCAGAATACAAGATGCCATGAACCCTAATGCTTGAAGGACTGTCCTTGCAGTCAGCACGGACTGATGAGATAGTTGATGGAAGTAAAGTGACAGACTCTTTCGTTTGTCCGGGGTTAAAAAGGCCATCTGGGCTGCTGTATTCAGTCTTACACCCAGAAAGCACATGTCTTGAGAGGGTACTAGACTGGACTTTATTTCGTTCACAGAATACCCTAGGCATCTTAGCACTGCTATAACATATTCCAGATGCTGTAGAAGGTCTTCCTTTTCTTGAGCCAGAATCAGGCAGTCGTCCAAGTAAGGGTAGATTTGAATTCCTTGAATCCTGAAGTAAGCTATCACTGGAGCCAGAACCTTTGTGAATACTCTGGGCGCAGTAGATAAGCCAAAGGGCAATGCAGAGAACTGATAATGAGAATTTCCAGCTCGAAACCGCAGATACCTCCTGCAACTTAGCCTTATAGGCACATGAAGGTAAGCTTCCTTGAGATCTAAAGTTACCATCCAGTGATCTTTGCCCAGCAGAGGTAAAAGCTGTTGTAACGTCAACATCTTGAACTTGGGAATGTCCAAAAACGTGTTGAGGAGAGATAAATCCAAAATTGGTCTCCACGTGTTCCCCTTCTTTGGTACAAGGAACAGGCGAGAATAAAATCATAGGCCCCTTTCTGATACAGGGACTGGCTGAATGGCCCCTATGTGAAGTAACTGTAAAACTTGCTTGTGAGCCTCTTTTCTTTGTAGAGGAGGAACGTCTGGCATACCTTTGAAAGGGGGCATTGTATGGAAATAAAGTCTGTAACCGTGGTGAATGATATCCAACACCCATTTGTCTTGAGTAATTAAATCCCAATTTTCTTTGAAAAGAGACAGTCTTCCTCCCAAAGGAGCTGCCAAACGTGAATCTGCTGGCAGCTGAAAAACAGGTCATTGGGTCTGTTTACGAAAGGACTGACCCCTGCCCTCACCAGAAGTCTGAGCAGGTGAACTCCCTGTTCTAGGCCTAAAAGAACCTTGAGCCCTGCCCCTACCACGTCTAGACCTACCCCTAGACTGAGAATCATAAGCAGGATATGTCCACCCCTTAGCAGGCCAATTTCTACTAAACTTCGGTGGCTGCACCTGCAAAAAATCTTTAACAGTTTGCATAGACTTAGCTTTGTCCTCCATTTTCTTTAAAACTGCTTCCACAGGCGAACCAAACAACACATCAGACTGTAAAGGAGCATCCAAAATCCTTGTCTTAACATGCTCAGCTAAATTCTGATCCTTCAACCAGGCATGCCTGCGAAGAACAGAACTGGTAGCAGCCACTCGAGGAGGCCTGTACAGCATCAAAACCACATTGCAAAGAATGCTTACCCACTTGTTCAGACACATGAACCAAATCCAGCAACTCTTTACACTCAATACCTTCCGCCAAAGCATCCACCTTAGATTTCAATTGTGAAAGGAGATAATTCTGATATTTTAGCATGTGAAACTGACAATTCAAAGCTCTCATGGCTAGAGTGGAAGAAGTATACACTTTCTTTCCCCACCTATCCAAAGCCCTTGCCTCTTTATCAGTGGGAACAGGATTTTTAACCACAGAAGCCTTTACACCCTTAGGCCCTTGAGAAATAGTTTCTGGGTCTGCCCTAGGGCTCTTAAACAAATATTTATGAGCTTCGGGCACCCTATAATACCTATCAGGCTTAACAGGAGCAGGAGGCAAAGAGTCAGGGTTCAGGAAGCCTCTGCAAAACATCTTCCACCACATTCAACACAGGAGGAATAGCTAAAGGCCTATGCTGGGGTAAAAACAAGAACTCCCTAAGCCTTTTCCTGGAGTCAGAGTAATCCTGGCCTTCCCATTTAAAGTGCTCCCTCATGGAATGCAAAGTCTCTGAAAATGAGAAATCCTCAGGTGGAGACGCTGTAGGAGTGGAATCATCCACATCA
Source organism: Protopterus annectens (assembly GCF_019279795.1). Taxonomy (NCBI): domain Eukaryota; kingdom Metazoa; phylum Chordata; order Ceratodontiformes; family Protopteridae; genus Protopterus; species Protopterus annectens. The sequence continues at coordinate 359,115,895 of NC_056736.1, forward strand.
GAATCAGAATAAGTAGGATACTCCTGCAAATCTTCCACAGAAGATTCTGAAGCCTCTGAACACTGTTCAAAACTATCAAACTCCGGTTCCACCCTAGGCCTCTTATCAGGCGGGGCATAGAACCCCTAATCATAGTAATCAAATCTTCTGCCATTTTAAGCATATGTTTCTTAGGTACAGAACCCGAAATGCTAGGAGAAGCCCCCACTGAAGCTGAAGTAGGCCTACCTCTCAAAGAAGTTTTGGCAACAGAAGGAGAGGCCCTAACTACCTTGGGAAGAGAGGGAAGAACAGTCACCTGAGAAGCCCCTCAGCCTGGCCTACCTCCTGAGAAGGCACATCCTGTAAGAGTATAGTTTCTGCCTGGGACTCCATGGAAACTCCTGGCAAAACCTCCGGCTCCACTGAGCCTTCTAAAGAACCGACGTCCGGGACTGGCGGTTCCTCAACCCTAGGCTTCACTGTTTTATCCTTGCGCTTCTTGGAGGAAGCGGGCGTCGGAGCATCCGGCGGCATTTTATAATTGCAACGCTTCCCAAACACTAACCTGGCACAGTCTAACCTCCTCTTAATAGTGCGTTTGTTAAACCTAGCACAAGAGCGGCAACCAACAACGTCGTGCCCAGGCCCTAAACAAGGTATACACAAGGTATGATAATCCCTATGAGGTATCTGTTTCCCACAAGAAATACAGTTATTCACTTTTTCTGACATCCGGTAAAATACTGAGGCAAGAAAAACTAAAATGTTCCCAACGGGTACTTAGCCAACTCTGTTTCGGTCTGAAACTCCGGTTTCGGAAATATTTCAGAACGCCAACCTGCACTCGCAAAACTGCTTCTGCATCGGACCATGCGGCAAAAAAGACTGAGGATATGACGTCGGTCATGCGCATTAGTACCCTGACGTACTGACGTCAGTCTAATGCGCCCTGACCGACGTCAGCCTTATACTCTGGTATTCGGGCCGACTGGACGCGGACTATACCCAATAGTCAGGACTGCAGCAATGGAAGACGAAGAACATCCTAATAAATGTCTCTTCTAAATTATTTTCTTTTAATTTAGTTCAGAAGCGTTAGTTATAATTCTCTTAACTTCACCATAAAGCAGTGAACTAATCAAATGTAAAGGGTGCATACTGGTTGCGTCTAGGAAATTATTAATTGCAGTGGGCTTCCTATAAGGCTTGTGTTGTACCATTTTTCTTTCATAAACATAAAAAGTAACACCCAAAAATGAAATACTGTCCCCACCAATTTCCCAAGTAAATTTCAACCCATGTGAATTATTGTTTAAAGTCACCATAAAGTTCACAAATTCTGCCTGTTCACCTTTACGTATAAATAGTAAATCATCAATGTACCTCTTATAATATAATACATTTCTCATAAAATAGTCCTGTCATAACATAAACTAATTTTCAAATTCTCCCATATAAACTATGGCATACGAGGGGGCAAAAGCTGCCCCCATCGCAGTACTCCTAGTTTGCAGAAATAATTTCCTTTTTTTTCCCATGTAAAATAGTTTGTGTGTGAGACAGTATTCAAGCAAATTAAACAGAAATGTGGAGGGTGGCTAATATTCTGGGAGATCGATTTAGTGCCAACTTCCTCCCCCTCTCATCCCCTAAAGGGCCTATCTCAATATCGAAAGATTGCCAAATTCTGGTAATAATGGCAACACAGGTAAAAACTGCACTCTCCAAAGCTAAGAATACAGCATCCATAAGACCAGACGAAATCCCAAGCTGTACACTACATGAACTACAAAACGAACTGGCACCTCACCTAAGTGTCATGTTTAACCATAGCCTCACCTCAGGCTTCGTGCCTACTGAGTGGCGCACAGCTACAGTTATCCCACTCCACAAGGGGGGATCCAACTTGGATCCTGGGAACTACCGCCCCATCAGTCTGCCGAGCCTGATCTGCAAGGCCATGGAACGTATTTTCATGGAACTTATAAACAAAGACATTGGCAACCTTCAAACACTGGGCCCTACTCAGTTTGGGTTCTGAAAGGCCAATCTCGTCTCCTGAACCTTACTGACTTCTTTAAATCCGTCTCCAGAGCTATGGACGAGGGTAAGGCGGTCCACACAGCCTATCTGGACCTCGCCAAGGCCTTCAACACCATCCCCCACTTTGAAATCATAGATAAACTTACTAAGCTGGGCATTAATCTCTATGTCACTCAATGGCTTGCCAACTGGCTTACTGACAGAACCCACACTGTAAAAGTAGTCAACTCCAAATCCAGCTCCAGACAAGTGACAAGTGGAGAACCTCAAGGTTCAGACCTGGGACCAGTCTTGTTTGGCATCTACTTCTCTGAAGTACAGGCCAACACTAAGGGACTCTGGCTAACAAAGTTCACAGATGACTGCAAAAGTACAGTTTTGTACCTACCATAAATCTAGATGTTCGAGTGCTAATGCAGCTGCAGTCATTACAGATGGGTTCTCCTGCCGTCAGGCGGGTCCTCGGTCGGCCGAATTCCAAAGTCTTGGTCCGGCGTTGGTTGTTGTCACCTTCTTCCCTGATGTCAGTGCGACAGGGGTATATAAGACACGGCCGACGCCATTTTCTTCAGTCTTTCTTGCCCCAGATGTCAGTTGCCCCCAGAAGGAAGGCAATACATAATTTATATATCTATGTACAGTCATGCAATGCAATGTAAACAAAATTCAGTAGTTGCAAGCAAATACACCATAGAAGGATAACCCAAACAGGTTGTTTGTGGAGGAGTTAGCCACTAGGCCTGTACCAAGAGGGGAAGGAGGGAGGGAAACCTGGACTGCAGCTGTATTAGCACTCGAACATCTACATTTATGGTAGGTACAAAACTGTACTATGTTCATCATGCATACAGCTGCAGTCATTACAGATGGGTAGAATCCCACAGCTACGCACAGGGTGGTAGGCACTAGATGGAATTAGGAGGAGCTAGAATGCCCTGCAACACAGCAGTGGCAAAGCCTGCTCTTGTTTTGGAGTATAAAGGTAGGTGGTAGTGTTTAGTGAAGGTATGCACCGAATCCAAGTGGCTGCCTCCAAAATATCTTTGGTAGGAACTCCTCTGAGGAAGGCTGTAGAGGTAGCTGTGGCCCTTGTGGAGTGGGATCGGATGCCTGTGGGCACAGATTTACCATGAAAGGAGTAACAAAAACGTATGCAGTGGCCTATCCATTTTGAAATTGTCTGTTTGGAAATTGGCTTCCCTTGAGCTCCTACAGCATAGGACACAAAGAGTTGTTTTGATTTCCTGAACGGCTTTGTTCTGTCCAAATGGTAACGCAGCTGTCTATGGATGTCTAAGGAATGAAGCAGCCTTTCCCCTTTGTTTTGAGGATTGGGGTAAAAGGTAGGTAAGTGTATGGCCTGATTTAAAGCTACCCTGGATACTACCTTAGGCATAAATGACGGGTTGGTTCGTAGGGAAACCCTGTCCTGATGGAAGATGAGAAAGGGCTGCACAGCCATGAGGGCTTGTAATTCCGAGACCCTACGAGCTGAGGTAATAGCCAGAAGGAAAGCTGTTTTCCAGGACAAATATTGCAAATCTGTTGAGGCAGCTGGTTCAAAGGGAGGCAATGTTAATTTTTCCAGTATGTAAATTAGATCCCAGGCTGGGATTGGTTGTTTCCTTGGAGGTCTTATATTCTTAGCCCCTCTGAGGAACTGTCTTAAGAGTGGGTGAGAGAATAAGGGTGGATCAGTGTTGTATTCTGCAGAAATGGCTGAGGCATGGATTTTAATGGAGGAGAATGACAGTCCACTGTTCAGCAGTTCAGTTAGGTACTGTAATATCCGAGGCAAATTCAGTTTTCTAAGATCCTGATCCTTTTTTTCATTCCAAGCGCTAAACTGTTTCCATTTTGCGGAGTAAGCTTTTCTAGTAGATGGCCTTCTGGCTTCCAAAATGACATCCTGTACCTCCTTGGAGAGAAAGGTCTGTTGTGGTGTTAAGGAATTTTCCATGCAGCCAGATTGAGTGTTTTCAGCTGACTGTGAAGAGTTTTGTAGCTGTGCTGAGTCAGAAGAAGAGGCATTAGAGGTAGGGTCCAGGGAGGAGAATGTGTTAGGCTCCTCAGGAGTGGATACCAGTGTTGTCTTGGCCAGTCTGGAGCAATCAGTATCATCTTTGATCTGTCTGCTCTTGTTTTCAAAAGCACCTTGGTCAGTAGTGGAAGAGGTGGAAAGGCGTAAACTGTCCGTGCTGCCCAACTGAAAGAAAGGGCATCCACTCTCCAGGCCTTTGGATGGAATGTCCTTGAGCAGAACTTTGTCAATTGGTGATTTTTGTGGGAGGCAAAGAGATCTATGTCTGGCCTTCCCCAGGCTTGGATTATCTTTGTAAACACTTGAGGATGCAACCTCCATTCGTGAGGGTCCGTCATATTTCTGCTTAGATTGTCTGCCAGCGTGTTTTCCATACCTGGCACGTACTGTGCTTGAAGCTCGATTTGCCATTCCAGAGCCCTGTTCCAAAGTGACATGGCCAGCCTGCACAGGGGGTATGAATGTGTTCCTCCCTGTTTGTTTATGTACCACATTACTGTGGTGTTGTCTGTTCTTATTAATAATTGCCCTGGATTCAGGAGGTACTTGAAAGCTGTAATTGCATTTATCACTGCTAGCATTTCCTTTTGATTGATGTGAAGGTGCTTTTCCTTTTGGGACCATTTGCCCTGAATGCACCTGTCTGTCATGTGTGCCCCCCAGGCGTAGTCTGAGGCGTCTGTTGTGATGACTTGATTTGCTTGAGGCTTGCTGAATGGTAGACCTGCGTTTGTTTGGCATGCTTGAGCCCACCATAGAAATTCCTTTTATAAACATGGAATTAGTGGTATTATTGTTTCCAAACTGTGGCTGTGTTGAGACCATAGGTTTTTTAGGTACCATTGAAGTTTCCTCATATGCAACTTTGCACATGGGATTAGAAGAATGCAAGATGCCATGAATCCCAGAGCCTGCAAGATTTTCCTTGCAGTTAGCCTTGTACAATTTGCTAGTATCTTGAAGTACTGAGTTAGTTGCCCATGTTTTTCTGGCGTAAGATAGGCCATCTGGGTGTTTGTGTCCAAGTTGGCACCCAGGAAAATTATTTTCTGAGATACTGTTAGCCTGGATTTTTCTTTGTTGACTGTGTATCCCAGAGAATTCAACAACTGTGTTACATAAGCCAGATGTTCCAGAAGTATGTGCTTGCTGTCCGCTTGGATCAGGCAGTCGTCCAAATAAGGGTATATTTGTATCCCTTGAAGTCTGCAGTAGGCGATTACTGATGGCAGGCATTTCGTGAATACTCTGGGCGCAGTAGATAAGCCAAAGGGCAATGCAGAGAATTGATAGTGGATTGAACCTGCAAGAAATCTGAGGTATCTTCTGCAGCTTTGTCTGATTGGGACATGCAGGTATGCCTCCTTGAGGTCCAATGTTACCAGCCAAGACCCCTTGCCCAGCATGGGAAGAAGCTGCTGTAAGTTGAGCATCTTGAATTTTGGTACTAGTAGAAATGTGTTTAGGATGGATAAGTCCAAAATGAGTCTCCAATCGGTTCCCTTCCTTGGTACCAGGAATAGTCTGGAATAAAAACCTTGATCTTGCTCGTTTGTAGGTACCTCTTGAATAGCTTTCATGTCCATGAGCTTTGAAATTTGTATTTGAGCCTCTGCCCTTTGATTGTGTGGCAGGTTCGGCATGCCTCTCATTTTTGGAAGAGTGTGAAAATGAAATCTGTAGCCTCTGTTTATAATGTCCAGGATCCATTTGTCTTTTGTGACAATATGCCAATTTTTTGAAAATAATGCCAGCTTTCCTCCCAAGGGTGCTGCCACTTGAGCCTTGTTCGGCATGCAAAGGGGAAAGTCATTGGGTTTGTTTTCTGTACTGCTGTGCATTGTCTTCGCCACCTCTTGATGCTGGAGGTTGCCATTGTCTGCCTCTATATGATCCTTGAGATTGTCCTCTACCCCTTCCGCGTCTGTATCTACCTCTTTGGGGCTTGTCCGTGGCTGGAAAGGACCAGTTTTTTGTAGGCCAATTTCTACTAAAATGTGGTGGTTGTACCTGTAGAAAAGCCTTAACAGTTTGCATAGATTTAGCTTTTTCTTCCATTTTCCATAGTATTTCCTCAGCATTAGTACCAAATAAAACATCCTTTTGTAAAGGAGCATCTAGTAATTTAGCCTTGGCATGATCAGGCAGGGTTTATTCCCTAAGCCAGGCATGTCTACGAATGACTGATCCTTTAACTGCAGCTCTACTTGAGGCCTCTAGAGAATCATAACCACATTGCAAGGTGTGCTTACCCACTTGTTCTGCACTATGCATCATATCCTGCAACTCCTTCAGATCTGGTTGTTCAGGTTGTGACATTTTATTCTTTAATTGTGATAACAGAAACTGCTGATATTTAAGCATATGGAACTGACAATTTAAGGCCCTCATGGCTAGAGTGGCTGAGGTATATACCTTTTTTCCCCACCTTTCTAAGGATCTAGACTCCCTTTCGGATGGTAATGGATTCTTAGCAGTAGAGGCCTTCATTCCCTTGGGACCCTGAGAAATGGTTTCTGGGTCAGCATTATGGCTTTTGTAAAGAAATTGGTGAGAGTTAGGAACTCTGTAGTACCTATCAGGCTTGACAGGGGCTGGAGGCAGTGAATCCGGATTAAGGCAAGCCTCCGAATAAACATCATCAAGTATGTCCAAGACAGGAGGTATCGCCAGAGGCCTGTGCTGAGGTAGTAGAAGAAATTCCCTAAGTCTTTTCTTTGAATCTGAAAAATCCTGGCCTTCCCAATGGAAGTGTTCCCTCAAGGTATGCAAGGTTTCCCCGAATGAGAAATCCTCTGGGGGGATACAGAAGGAATGGACTGTTCTGCATCAGAATTTTCAAAAGGGGAGTACGAATGCTCCTCTTCGTCAGAATGTTCTGAAATAATGGAGCCCTGGTCAGAAGAGGGAGATTCTTCCTCCAATCTGGGTCTCTTGTCCGGTGGGGGCTGGGAACCCCTGATAAGAGTAATTAAATCCTCAGCCATTTTGAGCATCTGCTTTTTAGGCATGGGGCCTGTAGATGGGCCCTGTAAAACAGGCCTCTGGGAGTGCATGGCTGATTTAGACTTAGTAAAGGCCTTGATGGAAAAGGAAGAAGAAGGTCTGAAGACACCATGGGTGGAAGTAGATCTGTCCACATTAAGAGGTTCAACACTCACAGTGGCTTCGGTAGCTGTAGTCAGGGTGTGGGCCGAGGAACCTGCAGTCACGGGTACAGAAGACACCACCAGAGAAGCGTCGTCGGTAGTCAGGGGCTGCGTAGGCGCCTCACTGAGAACCGGACCACGTGTAGCCGGTCTTGGCGTGGTGTCGGTGGGGACCGCGGGCCTCGCGTGTCGGTCTTTGTCCTTGCGTTTTTTGGACAAAACGGTAGTCGGAGTCTCCGACGACATTTTATAGTTAAAAGTTTTACCAAAAAAGTGCTGGGCGAACTCCGCCCGACACTTAATAGTGCGTTTATTAAAGGTAGCACAAAAGCGACAGTCCGAGACGTCGTGGTCTGGGCCTAAACAAGGAATACAGAGGGAATGGAAATCCTTATGCGGTATTTGCTTCCCACAAGAAATACAATTGTTAACTTTGTCTGACATTGGTCTGAGGCAAGAAAAGTTTCCCCAAAAGGGTACTTAGCTTTAAAGAAGACTTCGGTTTCCAAATTTTTGTAATTTCAGGAGCTGGCCGACCGGCACTTGCGAACTGCTTCTGCTTTGGGCACCGCGCGGCAAAAAAGACTGAAGAAAATGGCGTCGACCGTGTCTTATATACCCCTGTCGCACTGACGTCAGGGAAGAAGGCGACAACAACCGACGCCGGACCAAGACTTTGGAATTCGGCCGACCGAGGACCCGCCTGACGGCAGGAGAACCCATCTGTAATGACTGCAGCTGTATGCACGATGAACATCTGGGAGCCATTATTGAATCCCCAAATGATGTGGATATTCTACAAAAGGGCCTTACAGAAAAAGATGCTTGCTGCCAGAGCCATCAATGCCAAGAAATGTATAGTTATCTCCTTTGGGAAAAAACATGTACCCGTGAATTACCACATAGGTGGCAGTACACTAAACACCGAAAGCGTGATAAGAGACTTAGGGACACAGGTGGACAGTGGTCTCACCTTCGATAACCACATCGCCACAACAGTCAGAAAATCCTTCTATGTGGCACACCTCATCACTAACGACTTTTCATCCTGAAAAAAGGAAGTCACTGTCCCACTGTACTTATCTCTCATTAGACGTACCTCTCAAGACATCTGCAATAACTGGAAAGGCCACAGAAATACCTCACTAAAAGAATCACAGGCCTAAAGCAGATGCCCTATGCTGACCGTCTAAAAAAACTCCAGCTATACTCTGTCGCATATTGTCTATTCAGAGGTGATGTCTGCTTAACATACAAGGCCATGTCAAACCCAGAGCTGTTGGACATGCTACACTTAAAGAAATCCCAATCCCTCAGAGCCACACGCTCCAAGGATGTAAACCTTGTCATCACAATGAACAAAACATACAGGAGGGATAGGTTCCTGACCCAGAGACTCCCCCGACTCTGGAATAGAGTGCCCATACATGTCAAGCAAAGCGCCTCTTTGGCCCTCTTCAAAAGGAACTATGACAATTGTATGGGAGATAGGAAATTTACCCTGGGGATCAAGTCAATCGCCCTGCTAGATAGGGGTCCAGGGAAATAAATAGCCAGGGAATTGTTATGGCTAGGCTTGCATAGGCCCTAGGGCAAATAGCCTAGTACCAACCTATGAACTAGTGACAGAAAAAAAAAGAATTTCAATGATGCACTGACAATAACTCAGAAGTAAAGCTATTTGAAGACATTGCCAAGAAAGTTTGTCTTAAGCAAAAATCATCAGTAAGGAAACAAATTCAGTTTTACTTTCACTACAATGAAGAAATAAATTACGAACAAGATGTAATACCAAAACTGACAAAATAACCATTCATAATCAAATTAGAAAACAGATGCTTAACAGAGCATGTGAACTGCATCTATTAATAGTAAAGTACAGAGAAAGACATGCAACGTTTTGGTCAGCTCAATAGAAACGACACAGACAGCTGTGCTATCTGCAAAACAAACAATACCCAGTTTCAGATCTCCTGTGGAAGCAAGTGGGTATAAACCGACAGTTCAGTTTAAAGAAGACACCACTTACCTCAAATGTCTGGACTATTAATGCAAATTCTCTGAAATAATCAGACTGACACACAAGTATGACTTTTACATTAAATCCTACATTTTCAAGACACTTGACACCTATTATTCTCATGTCTGAAAACAGTCCACAATATATAGGTCAGGCGTTCAGCAGATTTGTGCACAGGTGTGAATTCATACATATAACATCAAGTACACCATGTCGTCAGTCCAATGAGACAAGAAAAACCAAACATTAAACCTTGTGAGAAAGCATTGTAGAAAAAGTTAGGAGGACTGCAATTGTGTGGTTTTGGAATATATGAATGCTCACTACAGGGACTCAGCCTCTTAAAAGATCAACTACTGATGTACAAGAGGGTTAAAAAAGCAAACTACCTCATTTAGCTACACTGTTAATGAATAGAAAAAAAATCAACACAAAGTAAAGGAAACGCTGGAAAAACTACTAAAGAAATATGAACACTACAATTGCAGGAACCACAGATGCCTACTAGATTTAAATTTTGGACACAAAGTAAAAATTCAAAGGAAATGGGAAAGTCTGCAACCTGAAAACGAGGTTGCTAAATCAAGATTCTACATGATTTCTGCCATCTAAGGAGGGAAAACGTCAAAGCTGAAGTCAAAGGTCCAAGAGGAAGAGTAATTTAAAGTGCTAAAACCAATCCTGTTGCATGACAACAGACATTCTGATAACTGATATGTCAAGGGTTGCAGAGAGGGAAACAGAGAAAACCTCATGCAGATGTCTCTCTCTAAAAAAAAATCTACTGCAGCAAAAACTGTCGCACAGAGTAAGACCAAATGCACTAAATCTGTCTCAGTGGTTTTAAATCGAGATCGCTGTACAATAAAGATTGGGAAATTTACCCTTTTCTCACTGTAGTGCAATCTCAGAGTTGGTACATATAATTTAGGGGGGGGTGCAGGGGGGCCTGCCTCCCCTGCAAGAACTGCTGAGATAAATTTAGTGTAGCCTGAGTTTGAATGGAGGAGTGTTTCTTTAAGTGAAGACCGGACTGCTGTTAAGTTATATAGTTCGATGTTCCAGGTTTCGATATTGTACACTTTCAATTAATAGGAGTTTTACTATTGTGGGCTCAATGTTTTGTAATTCGATAATATGGGTTCTCGATGTTTTGAAGTAAACCCCCCCCCACACACACACACGTGTATATATATATATATATATATATATATATATATATATATATATGTGTGTGTGTATGTGTGTATATATATATATATATATATATATATATATATATATATATATTTACATTTATATACATATACATATATATACACACACACACACATATATATATATATATATATATATATATATATATATACACACACACACATATATACATACAAATGCTTCATCTTGGTTTTAAAAAGCCTAAGACATGTACAGTATACAATAAGTTTAATTTTGAGTAGTACATGTAACAATGCTTTCTAGCTCATAATCGCACATACACACACTATGTATGATATGTAAACTTAGTTTTTAGAAAAGGGGATATCATAGCTTCAAGGCTAATGAACTAGTTATAGCGATTTGCAACTGGTCACATGGTACACTTTTTTCACTATGAATTGTTCTAGTCAATTTTGCACGAAAATCTGTAGTAATTTTATTCAGAGTAGAACTCAAGACGGTTTTGTGGAAAAAGACTTAATACTTCTTTTATTGGACATTAAGTCAGTCAAATAATCCAAAGTTTCTCATGAACTAGAGTAAATGCCAAATTTTAGTCCTCATGAAGGTTAGACCACCTACATCACATAATTTCTGTCTGTATTACTGATTATGTTTCTTGACATTATAGACATTTATTTAAGTTAAAGTATATGTAGAACATTCATTATTCCACTGGACATTTGCTCCTGTGAAAGTCAATGGAAGATTAACCCAAACAATATTTATGGTGAAATCTTCATCTGAATAAAATGAAATAAAATAAAAAAAAGCAGTAGTGATAGATCCTGCTCTGTAGTGTGATAAAAAGAAAGTGTGTTTTCAAGCAAGAGATGCACAGTCTAAACTCCAGATATGAGAGCTTGAGATAAATGATGTTAGAAAGCCAGTTAATAAGAAAATTGAAAATAACCCCAACTTCTATCCATTTGGCAGCATATGAACACAGACTGTACCCCATGGCTCCATTTTTTTTAATCTTTGAACTTGTCTTGAAACATATTGGGCTGTTTGAAAATAGTTTTCATATTGCCTCCTAAATTCTACTGGGATAGTTTCAACAGTCAGTTAATGCAACACCATATGCTGGAAGACAGAAGACTATAAAATGTCTGCTTTCATAATGACAAAGTACAGGCATCTCAAGGTAATTCAAATCTTTCTACCAATGTTCTCTCCATTGTCTTTTTTTTTTAAGAAAGGGTCTCCCCACTATGAATTGTTCTAGTCAATTTTGTATGAAAATCTGTAGCAATTTTACTCAGAGTAGAACTCAATAGTTTTGTGGAAAAAGACTTAATACTTCTTTTACTGGGTATTCAGTCAAAAAATCAAAAATTTCTCATGAACTAGAGTAAATGTCAAGTTTTAGTCCTCACTACTGAGAACAGCTGAACTCTTGTGAAGGAGAGCTGCTCCTATGAAGGCATGGCTACTTCTTATTAACCACCATTTCAATTCAGATGACAATGATTTCAGTCCAGAAGACTGATGTTGCATAATGCTAAGAAGGTTTCTTCAGTTACATAATGTGCTGTGAAAAATACAGCACAGTTAATGAAATATACCTTCTCTGATCTCATCCATTTCCAAACATTGCAAGAGGCAATCATCTAGTATGGAACAAAGACACAGATTTTTTTCATATTCCCTATAATGTATAAACTGAAATGCTGCACCTCTTCTCTAAATACCTCTTACAGTGAAGTAAAAAATGTCCTACGATAGTCATCTTCAAGACAAGAGAATAACTTATCTACATTTAGGTCTGTTTCATTAAATATTTGATTGTGAAGGACAGTTTTGATTATTTCCCCTACTGACTTCCGATAATAAACAGCAAGAGAAATTTCGCCAGTTGAATAGTACAAATCACAAGACAAAACTTTTCTGTTTGATTTTATCCATACAGTAGGACTTTCCAGCATGAATGGATCAGAGTGAAAAGCCCAACTAAAAGAATATATCCATGAACATCTTCCTTTAAGTTTACTTACTGCTGAATTGGTCTTCAGGATCATCCAGTTGTTCAGTTTCATCCCACTGTACCTCATCCTCATCTCTTTCAAGCAATGACAACAATTGTCCAGCTGGAATTATGTAACCTAAGAATTTACACACAAATAATAAATCAGAGATGCTACCTGCAAACACTGCATAATAACCATATTTACAAAACACTCATGCGTACCTAAGCTATTGCTACATCACACTAATGCAAAAATTAGGAAAATAATGTGAATCTGATGTAAATATTAAATGTTCATTTTACCTTACTCACAAGAAAAGTAATGATTTTTTTGTATGTTCATGCTTTTTTTGCAATTGATATGAGGCCTGTTAGTTAAATGATAGTATGCAATGATTCACATTCACATACAATGTAAAAGGTTTTTAGAAAATAATTTTAGCAATGCAGGATGTCAAAAAATCCACTACAACTCACTAACTTAATTTCTTCAGTCATCCTGGAAAAAATTATGATAACTCTGGATACACACTACTAAATTCTAAATGTAAACATTTTACACAATGAGTAATGATGCCCTAAAATAGTGACAATCTGCAGGAAAACTGTAACTAATTCAAGGTGAATACGCTCATTAGCCATGATCACTGTTTGCTGCTAATTCAGTGGTTTGGATTCCATGTGTAATGCAATATTCCAGATCTGATTCTAGACCTGCAAAGGCTGTACTAGAGTTTGAGAATGACAGGAGAGATAACAGTTGGATGAAATATGAAGGTGGAAGCATAGCATGGTGTGTGAATCATACTCCCAAAGCTTTGAGAAGGTAAAGAAGGTAAAATGAATGGTAAACAACAAAGCAAAAGAAAAATAAAAGTTCCATACTTACCACAACGATGGATCTGTGTTGTCTGTTTCCATCCTTCCTCACCTGATGAGCCTTGGACTTGACCTTGGATCTGACTTCTGCCACTTTTCCCCAGACTTAGGATCTTTAGCTCAGGCTCCTCTCCTTACCCGTAATTCCCTTATGTCCTCAACATTATGGAGTTTGCCCTTAATTCCTGCAAAACCAATAAATTACGCATAAGTATGTATCATTATAGACACAGTAGTAGAAGACCACATGACAATGGGAGAAAATCTGCACTGGAACTGCAAGAGTATGAAATCCTGTACCAATGGTAGCCAATACAGTTATATCAGAAGCCAAAGGAAAACATCTTTCATGAGATGAAAGGGGAGAAGGAAGGAGGGAAACTGAGGAAGGATGGAAACAGACAACAGAGCGCTATCATTAAATACATAACTTTCATATCTGATGATGTCTTTTCCATCCATTCCTCAAATGATGGGATCCTCAACTACCGAGCTCCACGTGTGGTCTCATGGAAGTATGTTCCAGAGGATGGCAGAACAGAAAGCAGCCATATATTTGCAAAATAAAATCCAATCTGCAATGGGAAAATGAGGGTATGAACATTAGACCAAATGGCAGCAACACAGATGTCATCAATCAAGGCCCAAGAAAAGAAGGCCAAAGAAGTGGAAGGAGTGAAATCATCTTGTTGAGTGAGATTTTGGTGGTTTACACAAGGCAAACTTTTTGGTTATATACATAGTCAATACAGCTAGTCAACCAGCTAGCTAAAGTTACCTTTTTGATGCCTTGACCCATACTGGCTTTAGAAAATGAAAAACAATTGGTCTGACTTCCTGAAAATTTTGGTTTGATGATGGTACAAAGGTAATTGTCTATACACATCCAAAAAGTTTGCCTTATGTAAACCACCACATGCATACCTCCTACCTTGCTTAACATATTGTTCCCAAATACTTACAAATCTCAACTCCACACTATCTCAACTCCACACTACTTACCAAGCTAGAGTCAACCTATCACAAGATAGCAAGATTTGAAGCACAACAAACCTATAAATCCCACCACTCTCTCTCCCTAAAATACCTAAACTGGATAGAATAACCACACCCACTTCTTCAATCTCAGCTCCAAATCATACACTCCATTCTCTATCTGCCTGCATTTTGTCCAGCACCATCATCCCTCATCTCCCACTATTCCCCTATTATGAATTTCTGGAGCTTATCCCAAGACCTATTAAAAGTCTACAAACCCAAGTCAAAAACTGGGTGTAACACATATAGCTACCACTCATCCATCGCATGGAACAAACTCCCTCTTAAAATCAGGACCCTCACACACCCCAAACAATTTAAATCTGCCACCAATTAATGTTTTAAAAGTCACTGGTCCTGCTACTGCCCTCACCCTCCCTGACCACAGCCATCTTACATAGTCACCACCAAATCAGCTTTTTCTGTTCTTTCCCCTATAAATCTCCCTCTCTCCCATTCTCATTCTACTCTTTTCCATCTCTCCCTACTACCTCCTAACCTTCCTACCATTTGTAAAACCACAAACACCACTAGACTTACTGCTACTGTCTAAGTAATATGTACCACTAGTATTAATACTGAACTCACAAAGCTTCTTATGTAACTTCATTTGTATTATAACACCTTAACATTACTGCTTAGCTAGTTTTTGTTTATTTTAGACTTGCATATGTTTTTACTACTAAAAGCCTCTAAATTTACCATTGTATTCTACTTTTTTTGTTAATGTGTATATATGTATTAATGGAACTTTTCTCCCCAGCCCTCTACTGAAAAAGGACTTTTGGCTCAGTTGGACACTCCTGGTCAACAAATGTAAAATAAAATAAATAAAATAAAATAAATAAATGAAGCATGTATTCTCCTTTATTCTCCTTTTTCAAAAAAATTTGAAAAAGACTGGTAGATTGCTATTCTGATTGAGTGAAGTCTATGTAGCTACTTTAGGCAAAAGGGGGGGGGGGTGCTGCGTAAAGAAACCCTGTCCTTTTATAAGATACTATATGGAGGTTGATAAGGCAGGGCTTGGACCTCCTACACCCTTCCAGCTGAAGTAACTGCTACCAGAAAAAGGGTTTTCCAAGCCAGAAATTTTAAATCAAAGTTGGCAGCAGGTTCAAAAGGAGTTTGACTCAAGGCTTGTAGTAAGACAGTTATGTCTCAAGGAGGAGTAGGATCTTTGTGTGGGGGTATAAGATGAAACGTACCTCTAAGGAAAGCTTTACACAACTTAAGTGAGGTTAAGACAGTGTGATTCTCTCCAATATGGACATCTGACAGCTGAACCATGACAGTTAACTTATCTAGCTCCGGTACCGAAAATGGAAGCAAGGAAATCTAACAGTGCTGATATAAGGGCTGAAAGAGGATCTACATTTCTCTGCAAAGCCCAAATGTTAAATCATTTCCATTTAATTTTATAAACTTTCCTACTTGATGGCTTCTGAGAAGAAAGAATGAATATGGACCACTGGAGAGGAAAGCCTGGACTGACTAGCCATCACTGGAAGTGGAGAAATCATGCTGTTAGTTTTAGGGCATGAATGTTTGGATGAGGCATTTTGAAAAGATGAAGGATATCTGGATTTGAATCCATCACCCAAGAGGTAGACCACAGAAAGGGAAACCACACCTGTTGAGGCCAAAAAAGGGGCAATGAGGATGGCCGTGTTTTTCCATTGCAATGCTTTCTGCAGAAATTTAAAATTAGGGGAGTTGGTGAGAAGACATATATGAGACCAGAGGGCCAACCATGAATCAGAGCATCTCTAGTGGCTCCCCCTTTGGGAATCAGAGGAAATAACCTGCTGCACTTAGAATTAGCAGAAGAAGCAAGATCACAGCATGGTTGGCCCCATCAACAAAAGATTTGTGTCACTACTGTTGGACTGAGAAACCTCTCATGATGTAGCAGAACAGATCTGTTCAGCCTGTCTGCTAGAATGTTGATCTTCTCCAGTACATGCTATAAGAAAGTGGTTGCCACACTCTCAACACTTCTCAACACAATGGATGGGCTCATATTGTCCCTTGTTTGTTGGTGTACATGACTACTGACATGTCAGCCTGGATAGAAATCATCTTTAGAGGAAGGACACCCTGAAAAGAGTGCAATGTTAAGAGGAATGCCTTCATCTCTAAGACAATGATATGAAGATTGGTCTCTGCAGGGGACTACTTGCCCTGGACCATGTTCCTCATGTAACGCCCCCCCCCCAAGTGGAATGCATCTGTGGTTGCTGTGGGAGAGGAAGGAACAAAGGAATGACACTGAAACACCTGTGGAAATTGACTCTACCAAGTTACATGATGGCTGCAGATTTTTGATAAAAGAAGGCCATGGGCTGAGGATCTGATGGACCACTAGATGCTGTAACACTTTGATAGAATAACTTGCCAAAGAGATCAAAGTGATGGGGGCTGCCACTGATCCAGAACTTAAAGAACTAGTATGACAGGTGGCATCTGATAGGAAAAGAGTTGTAGGACCTAATTTCTTATAGTGAATAACCTGTTCTCCAATAACCTTGCAATATGAATGGCTGTGCCCAGGTGTACTCCTATGAACTCCAGAAACTCTGATTTGTCCTGGTTCGCTGTAATTCCCAGGTTGGAGCGTAACCAAAGCAAATAGTTTCTGGCCCATTCTAGCAGAGTGAAAAACAAAAAGACAGCTTGGAAACACCAAAACAAATTCTCTCTCAGTTTAATGAAGCGCTTTTCGTCTTGCACATATGGCAAGACTTAATCAGAAACTGAACAAACTTCAACACAAACAATATATACACACCCTTTTTGTCACATGACACTTCTAATTAAAATCTTGTGTCTTAAAGGCACATCCACATAATTGCTACTTAAAACATTTTTTAAAAACAGATATGACTGACAATATTTTACAACACCTCAACACTACCCTTCCTTCAGAATTTTTATCTGTAATGGTGATAGAAATATATATACACAAACATACATATACTAACAATACTATATCTCAAATTATTATGTTGACTCTCAAAGTATGGTATTACTTAGTTAACTAAGAAGTCAGAAACTTACATATCCGAGTCAAATGAAGTCAGATGTCACAAATATGGACACATTTTATAAAAATGCATACACACATTAACGTTTAAGATTTCTCAACTTCAATATACTGTTTAAAGATATTGTCTCATTCAAACCCGGGTAAAACATTGCCCCAGTGTGTATTTGCCAACTTAACTCGAGTTGCTCAAGTAAAAGTGTAAGCGGGCCCCCCCGACTATCATCAACAACTGAATCAATTGCTTTGAACAAAAATGAATGTTGTGGATAGGAAATAATGTGTCTAGCCAGTGCATTATCTCTGTTAAGGGTCTTTATTTTGTATAGATGTTCATATACTCGTTCTTTTAACCTTCTATCCGTTTTACCTATGTAAAACGCTGCACAGCATTGACACTGTGCTAAATAAACCACAAACTTGGACTGACAAGTATACTTCAATTTGATTTTAAAACTAATATTTTTAACTTCACGTTCTCAACGTGTGAGCCAGTTACAGATTAGAGTGGATGCCATTCCTTCTGTTCCTGCCATTATTCAACCTTCTGCTTCTGCGTTGGTAATTGGAGGTGGTAGGCATCCCGATACTAGCTCAGTACCTTCCTATCTGAACCCACAAACCGGAAGTGTGACACCAATTGGAAGTGATGTCACATGAGCTGAACAACTGCACCAGAGGAGTAGTCCAAGTGGTGAAAGGGCGCCGAATGGCGGAGAACCTACAGGTCCAACAGCTTCAGCATCTGGTTCAACAATTCTACCTGTTTTTTCCAACAACCAGCCAGGTAGTGTTAATCTTACTAACAATATAACAACCGACAAACGACTTAATATGAGAAGTTCTACAGGATTTAATATCATGAAAGACTTGCCAACTTTTACTCAGTGGTTGGAAACACCAATTTCTTTATTCCAATCGCAATCCAATCAATCAACACCTTCTGCAACAGAGGACTCAGGTAACATAGTTTCATTATTGCAAGACCTTGACAAAAAAACTTTTCAAATATAAAAATCTTACTTTAGAAGTTACTTACTTATGTCAATGTGTCAATGAAAACATTGTTCCTAAGGGCTTGCGGGCCCACCAATACCCTACGGGGTTAGAGCCAGGTTCATTGTTTCATACAGAACTTATTGAGTTGTTTAACACTCAGGGACTTGCCCTGTTGAACCTGATGATAAAACACTATAAGACTTCTATTAATATCTTACAACAAGAAGCTACTAGCTTAGATGCTGCTATTAAGGGTCATGTAAACTTTTCAAGATATGCTTTTGATTACAACAGAATTTTTGACAGTATAGACCAACAAATGATGAAATTTAGAGAAATTAAAGTAAAAAAATTAGCTAGAGACCGTAAAGCATATGGTGAGGGGAATGCTTACCCCCACCCCCAAGTTCACAAGTAGCAAAATCCAGCAATGCTGCTATGAATGTATTTTTGTGTAACACAACAAACAGAAATGAATCAACACATGGTCTATCTGTCTCAAATGATAGTAGTGCACTTCCATCAGGTGAGGGACCAATGTTACCCCCACAGACAATTGTGAATAATACATCAGCTAACGTCCAAAATTTTCAGCATCAAGCCAACCAATACAATCTGAGATCAAAGAACAAGAAATCTCATTCCAACAACAACTACAAAGGGAAGAATTGGAAACGCAGGAGATGATATCACCCCTTATCGTACCAGCTTCCCCGATATCTAATGCTGCAGATTTTAGACTAAGGAACATCTTTATGAATAATGATAAAGGTTTTAAAATTTACAACTTTTCTGATGTTACTATAGATCAACCACTGGTGGAACTATTAGCCAAGGGGTACACTTTTGTCCCTACAAGAAAAGCAGACTTAGTTAAAACATTAATTGACTTAAAATTATTTGTGCGTAAACTTAATTTGTCTATGCTTTTTGTTGACAATATTATGGTTCAGTCTAGTGCATTACATCCTTAAAGTACTTTTTGTCCCCCTTTACACCCAACTTTACAATGTTTTGAACTCATTTGTGAGTTGGATTTATACAATGTTTTAGGGTTGGGTTGTAATCATAAGCAGTATAAAAGTAAGAATGTTTCACCTGTAAATGTCACTAGTGAACAACTGCATTTATTACAACTAATTCAAGAAGCCCCAGTGCGTATTATGGCCCCAGATAAGGGAGGGGGGCTTGTTGTTATGAATGTGGAGGACTATGTCAACAAAATGGACCAAATAGTCCGAAGTTCCACATATCAGTTGGTTTCACGTAATGAGTTAAATCAAGCATATAGTAAAATAAAGTCTCATTTATATGAAATGTTGTTGGAAACCAGGATTACTACTGACTTGTTTAGATATTTATCTATGCCTTCCCCAAGGATACCTGTTTTGTTTGGTATCCCTAAGTTACATAAAAATGTGAATAATCCACCTATGCGACCCTTGGTGGATGCTAGGGCAAGTATTACTTACCCTTGGGAAAATGGGTAGACCAAAAGTTGAAGTAGTATGTAACTCAAGAGAAATATATATGTAAAGATTCTTGGTCGTTCTTGTCACAAATCAAGAATTTAGAATTTAATTCTGACTCTAATTTTCTAACAGTGGATGTGGTAGATTTATACTCTTCTATCCCCCATGTAGAAGGCATCGAACGAGTCAATAGTTACCTGAGAGCTAAAGCAGTAGCCTCTGATGAGGTGGCCTTAATAGGGGAAATGCTTGACATAATCTTGTATAATAATTTCATTTTATGTAATGCTAAGTTATATGTTCAAAAGACTGGTGTAGCTATGGGGTCACCCTGTGGGGCAAGTTATGCCAACTTGGTAATGGCCTCATGGGAACAAGAATTTATCTTTAGTAAACAAGAAGTGAAACAGTACATCCAGTTCTAAACACGGTTTTTGGACGATATTTTTATCATTTTTGAAGGAAATAAGGAAGCAGCTAGTAAATTAGATTATTTTAACAGCACTACAGATTTCCTTTCCTTTACTTATGCATTTGAAACAACCAGGATTTCATACTTGGATGTGGATC
Organism: Protopterus annectens; assembly: GCF_019279795.1. NCBI lineage: Eukaryota > Metazoa > Chordata > Ceratodontiformes > Protopteridae > Protopterus > Protopterus annectens. The sequence goes on from NC_056736.1 coordinate 359,136,324, forward strand.
TTGGTAAAGATACGGAAAGGAACGCATATGTAGCGAAAATTTATAGAAAGGCCACATATTCAAATTCTTTACATTTTAGCAGTTGCCATCCATGGCACCAAAAGAAATCAGTGGTGAAGGGTCAACTCGTGAGAGTTGCCTGTATGGTCACGTTGGACCACGATTTCATGGATGAATGTAATAATCTGAGGTCAATGTTTGTTAGGAGAGGTTACCCAGTGGACTTTTTTGAGTGTCTATTGGAAGAAGTAAAATATAAGAGAGAACAGGGGTTGTATAAACCCATTTTGTCTATCGGTTTACAAAATGTTATAATAAGTGACAGAGAATTACAACAAAAAGAAGTATGGAATTTAAGTCTAAACACCCTATAGTAGTAATGCAAGGGAAATAATGTCAATTTTGAACAAAAATTGGGAAATAATTAGGAGAGATCCTCACCTTTCTTATAAGGTCAAAAGCAAACCCCGGATTATTTACAAGAGGGGGACTAATTTAAAGGAATTATTACAACATAAAAAACCCCACCCCACAGTGGAAGTGTGGCATGTACAAATGCCAAATGTGTAACTACTGTAAATACATGAGTACAGGACAAGACATTGAAGTTAAAAATATTAGTTTTAAAATCAAATTGAAGTATACTTGTCAGTCCAAGTTTGTGGTTTATTTAGCCCAGTGTCAATGCTGTGCCACGTTTTACATAGGTAAAAAGGATAGAAGGTTAAAAGAACAAGTATATGAACATCTATGCAAAATAAAGACCCTTAACAGAGATAATGCACTGGCTAGACACATTATTTCCTATCCACAACATTCATTTTTGTTCAAAGCAATTGATTCAGCTGTTGATGATAGTCGGGGGGGGCCCGCTTACACTTTTACTTGAGCAACTTGAGTTAAGATGGCAAATACGCACTGGGGCAATGTTTTACCCGGGTTTGAATGAGACAATATCTTTAAACAGTATACTGAAGTTGAGAGATCTTAAACGTTAATGTGTGTATGCATTTTTATAAAATGTGTCCATATTTGTGACATCTGACTTCATTTGACTCGGATATGTAAGTTTCTGACTTCTTAGTTAACTAAGTAATACCATACTTTGAGAGTCAACATAATAATTTGAGATATAGTATTGTTAGTATATGTATGTTTGTGTATATATATTTCTATCACCATTACAGATAAAAATTCTGAAGGAAGGGTAGGGTTGAGGTGTTCTAAAATATTGTCAGTCATATCTGTTTTTAAAAAATGTTTTAAGTAGCAATTATGTGGATGTGCCTTTAAGACACAAGATTTTAATTAGAAGTGTCATGTGACAAAAAGGGTGTGTATATATTGTTTGCGTTGAAGTTTGTTCAGTTTCTGATGAAGTCTTGCCATATGTGCAAGACGAAAAGCGCTTCATTAAACTGAGAGAGAATTTGTTTTGGTGTTTCCAAGCTGTCTTTTTGTTTTTCACTAGTTTGTCTTACTTTGGTTCCTGTCTTTTGCCATTCTAGCAGAGACCTGGTAGGAGTGGTAAGCATCAAGTCATCTACAATAGAAACACCCAGACCCCTTGCAACTGAAGATGAGCTGCACCCACTGCTATGCGTTTGGTGAAAACCATGGTGCTTGTGGTGAGGCCAAAGGGTAGGGCTCTGAACTAAAAATGACTGGCTCCCAGCTGGAAGTGAAGGAACTTCCTGGAGCATCTGTCCATTTTGATTTGGTAGCATGCATCTTGAAGGTCTATAAAGCACATCCAGTCTTCCTTTCTCAAAAGGGTGAGGATGGACTGTACTGTGACCATTCAGAACTGTGTGTGCTTGTCATACTAATTCAAGTGGTTAAGGCCCAAAAGTGGCCTTAGGTCTCCATTCCTTTTTGGCACTAAAAAGAATCTCAAACAGGTTCCGAACACTTGCTGGTCTGGTGGGACCTATTGGATGACTCACTTGTCTAGCAGCTTTTTTATCTCTAATGTTGCTGCTTTTCTTTGAGAGAGTGGAACATTGGCAAGTTTCTTTCATTGTGTGGTTGGATAGAGAAAGGGAATGTAATAGTTCCTGGTAATAACTGTCCACACCCACATATCTTTGGTGATGGACATTCAAGCTTCTAGGTGCACAGACAAGTGTCCCTCAACTACCTCCAGAGTGCAACAAATGGGCAACCATTCAGGAGCGGTGATAAGGCCTATGAGAGAACATACCCCTGAAGCCTTGATTCTGTGGGCCTCCTCTACCAGGAGGGTGACATCTACCATTAGAATAGCCCTCTGACTCATGGGGTATCTATCTCCAGAAGAATCTTGAGAATATGCTTGGGACTTCCAAAACAACAGCTTTTTACCCCTTTCAGGTTTCTAGAGACCGTCCTCGGGGGGGGGGGTAGATAAACAGATGCCAATGGCAGAAACAGTTTTGCCACAGTGCTCATTCCTGGATAGTGCGTCTTTGACCTTAGGGGCAAACAAAGTCGAGACATCAAATGGGTAGTTCACAAAAGATGTCTTAAAAGGCTCTGTGAAATCACATGAACATATTCAGGCATGCTTCTTCACGTACAGACCTGCGACTCCTGAGACACCTTACATTGCATTGGATCGGAGTTGCATGGAGACATTCAACAAAGACTGAAGGGTGCCAGCTGTGAATACACTTGTTTCTGTCTTCCACAGATGTAGAACCACATATGGACCCAGAGAGAGACCTGGAGCGCTTTTGTCAAGTTTGTCGGAAACATAATAATGCGGGACAAAAGGCTCAGAGATTTTAATGCAAAGGGGATGGACAGATAAGCCCTCTTCTCCAAGCTCCTTCTTGGTGGCTGCCACAACTATCATGACATCCACTGCTGGGTCTTTGTTTCAGTGTCAGCAGTCTTTAGGGGCAATATGATATTTATATCTGGACTTCTGGGAATTGGTTTTGTGATGTCCAGTTCTTTCCATGCCCAGCAAGAGATTAAATCTATCATCAGTCAGTGGAATCACCCATGGAGTAGCTCAGCCAGAACCAAACACCTCAAGTAAAATGGATTCTCCTGAGAAGGGGCTTCAGAAGTCCAGCCTCCTTTCTATCTGTGAAGCTTGAATATCTCCCAGAATGAGAAGTCCTCAAATGGTGATCTGAGGAAACCCTCTACTTCATTAAAATCCATGTCTTCTGTCAGAGACTCCTGGAGGGAGTCTGTGTTTCCTTTTACACTTATGATTCCAAGAAGCCTCTAAGGGGGAAGTTCCAGAAAGGAATCGGAAGTCTGAGGGGTGGCCTGAATGAGGTCCATCTCAATGCAAGTGTCAACTGGCTGCCCAGTGGGCTAGACTGTGTGGGATCAGGACCCATGGCTATCAGTTGTGAAGTGAGTGGAGCTCAGAAGAATACAGATGTTTGGTTTCCAGCTTTGAAAGAGCTCTCTCAACTGACTCATAGGTAGATGCCAAGGAGAGAACCCAAGACTACACAAGTAGGAGCCACAGCCACCATACAAGCATGACCAGTGATGCCACCACAATACTGCTCCAATACTGAAGCTGGAGCCAAAATATCTAACACTGAGCCAGCAAGGGGAAGAGATGGCTCCAACACCTTCAGAGTAATAGTCCTACCGCCAAGACTCAGCGCTGAAGCTTTGGCTCTGAGATTCATCCAGCTCTGAAGACACTGAAGCCAGATAGATCAGAGAAGATGCCAGAGTCGAATATTACCACATCTTTGGATATGTAATGGACAGCCCAGAAGAACTAAGATCCAGAATCCCCGAGCCTGGAGATCAGATCAGGGTATAAGTAACCATAGGCAAAAAAAAAAAATAAAAAAAATAAAAGGCAGTGAAGGGTTTCGGAGGACTAAACAAACAATGCATGCAGGAAGGAAAGAAGGTCAAAGCTAACCACCACCAATGATGGTAACAAGAAGAGAATGACAAAAAAGTGTACAGACAAGAAATACCAACAACATTAACAAAAACTATTAGGTATTACTAGTAAGAAAAAGGAAGGAAACACTGAAGTTGCGACGGATGCCTGGAGTAAGTTTTTTTTTTTTTTTTTTACTAAGGGGAGGAAAGGAACTTCCAAGTAGAAAAAGACCTACACTAAAAATTGACTAAATATAATAGCAGACTATCATAATATACTTACCAAATGAAAGTAGTAGTCCAAAGAAATCTTGCAAAGAAAGGAAGAAGCACTTATCTGAACTTGAGCCTGAGCCTACAAATCATGTCCATACTCTATGAGCGGCAAACAAAATCTGAAGTAATAATGCACACGGGGGGGAGGGGTTGTGGGTAAAAACAGCCTGAGCTATAGATCCTAAGTCTAGAGAAAAGCAGCCAAAGTCAGATCAGAGACCCATCAGTTGAGGTACAGATGGAAAAGATAGCATTATATCAAATGAATCTTTAAGCAATGTTGCTCAGCCTTAGCATGTCATTAGAGAACCATAGCAAAGACACTGAGACAGTCAATATCACTGATGTTTTTCTTTTGTATTATTTTTAGTTTGTTGCGAGAAAGAACTGAAAATTATAAGTTTTTCTCCATCAATGCAAAGTTCTCTGAGCAGAAAAACAAAATTTAGTATAGTGAAAATTATTATAACTGGCCAAGCTTTCTGGGTCACCGTGTCTACCTAGCCAGGCACTCAATCATAACTACAAGATCTTCACAGAGCAATTATCCAGATGTTGCAAGTGTGCTACCCCAGAGATCTCTCTCTCTCTCTGTCCCTCATCCCAGTTAAATATAAGAAGTCCAGGTCAGTAAGTCCACCTTTAATGTCGCTATTCGACATTACTTTGCTGGAATGAAAGGAAAACTTTACCCTCCAATGTTGAAAATTCTGTCAGTGTTGTTAACCTATAATCCAGGCTCATGTAACTCAGAGGGTTATTAACGACAACACAGATGACCTCAGTATGAATGGTGTCTCAGGTGCTGGAAGAGCTGGACAAGACAGTAGGAATGTTAGCACTAACTTGTCTACTTTGTGGGGCTGTGCAGAATGGCGATACGATTGCTTCTCCACATGCAATCTGAGGTTTACAGACAACAAAGCTACAGCTATTAACTGAGCACATCAGCTTGGCTAACAAAACTGGTAATGTCTTCATTACATACATTGATGATTTGAGTGAGGGCACAAACACCTCCATGGCTGCCTGGATGATAGCTCTAGCCTCACTGTTAGGCACTCAACTGATTGAATGGGGAATACACGAGTCAAAAAAGGTAAGAAATGGGCTGATGGTTGACAGGTAAGGAGGGAAAAATCACCTAAAATTCTTCCTGCAGTATCACTAAAATACTGTTTGTTTAGCACTCTGAAACCCTTCACTGCCTTTAAAGTTTTTTTTGTTTTTTTTTTGCCACACATCAAAACTGTCCTACCATCTGTTCAAACAAATCTCACGTTTTTTTTTTTTTTTTTTTTCAGAAAGGATTTTGTCTCAGCCTGTATGAAGAAAGCTACATGTACCATTTTCTGCAGTATTTAGTGTTATACATTACCCAGAGCTTTACAACCTGAGGGTATACCCTGCAGAGATCAATAAACTGAACAAATTAACTTCTGAAGTGAAACTTTTCCAGAGAGTTAGTTTTTGGATACATATCTACAGGAAGATCACAAACTAATTACTTTCATTTTTGTGGTTTAACAGTTGTTTCGTCCATTTAACTGCAGATAATATCAGAACAATCTGAAAATATAGTAAAATTAATAAATAATGCAAGCCTAAACAACGTTCTGAAGTGATCACTGTTAGCCCCAAGATGAATGGGCAGAGCTGCCGGGCCGAACAGAACAAAAAACATCACAGAAGTACATAGGGGAGGTGTGGCAACTGTTTAGCAACTACAGAATTGACTACTTAAAAAATACCTGTTGTTTAGACAGTTTGTTTTGAAGATATTGTTCATGTCTCCAGAAAAAAAAAAGATTTGCAGCAGAGTTCTGATAGTATAAGTCAGGGTCAATCAGTGGAAAAGTGACCTAAATGAAGTAATACATACTCCATATTATTCTAGGCTGACAAACAGCATTGTGGGAAGAAGAGGAAAAACTATGAAAAATAAAATCCTATCAACATGGCAGGCCTCATGGTGGCCACTTTGGGGTATATGAAATGAAATATATACTACACAAAACACTTAATAGTGACACTGAATCATTAGTATGTTTAACTAAAATACTTAAAAGTATATATTTATGTAAAGTGATGTCATCCTGTATGTTATACTGTAATTTCAAATATTTAAATGTCTGTAACTTTCTTCTGGAAAGCGATTCCATTCGATAAAATCTGCAACTGTATTACTGCATTATGAGAAATATTTTCTGTTTTGCCTGATCATTATGCAATGTTTGCATATTTTTCTATCACCAGCTGACTTCAGAAAGGTCCACTTGGTTCAGATTCTACCCTGGAAAACAAATGATAAATAAACAACCCATATATTACCAAGCTCTAGAAAAAACATACTTTTGTGTTTCAGGGATGAAATTTTTCCTATTACTATTAGGTTACATCACCAAAACTGTGCAACTATGTTGTTGTTGTTTGTCTTTCGGCTTTTCCTGATTAGGGGTCGCCACAGCGGAACTCTGGTCTGCTAATGATTGGCATTAGATTTTCATGAATGCCGAGGTGCCAGCTCGACGTCCAACCTTCAATGAAGGCACGCCCATTTACGCATGTCTTTTGAACGCCCATCCAACCGTGGGGGGGGGGGGACATGCAGACTCCACACAGAAGGCACTTCCCGCACTCCAGCCGAGAATCGAACAGGATAACCTCTTGCTGTGAGGCAACAACGCTACCGTTGCACCACCGCGGATGTACAAAGATAAATTATGAGGTTTACTAATCAAATTTCTGCTGGTGTTTGCATACAATTTGTTATTACTGAATAGCAAAAGCTTCCTGCAACTGTTACAGACTGTGTATTTCATTCTAGCATCTAGCCCAGGCTGAGTCTGAACATTCACTGATTCCTTATCAATCTGCTTAAGAAAATAGGGTGTTTGCAAGTTTCTTTATCCCAGTACAGATAGATTTTTTTAATTAATCAAAAAACTGTATATATTGTTGTCTCTAAAAAAATGCATGGAAGCTTCAATGCCAGCACACCCACAAAAAATCAACAAAGTTTTGTTAACTGTGCAATACTGAAGAGAAGAGCACAAATTATCCAGAACTGATAAATGACAAAACAGATGACAGGCATTCTCTAGGCCTGCAAAACTGAGACAGAAGATGTCGGTTACATGAAAAACAAATAAAAAAAAAATTCAGTTCACCTTGATAATTGTCATCAAAGTTGCTTTCAACAGATTTACGTTTTTGTGCATGGAGGGTTAAAGCTTTCTTAACCTGTTTACCTCTGCTGCTAATATAATGAGCTCCTACCTTACTGTAGAAGAATTCCTTACCTTTCACTGACATATTTATAGGAATCATATTTCTGAAACTGGCTAAAAATCATATACAGTAAAGTATAACTGCGCAAGTGAAACCTACCATAATAGCAAATGTTCACATGATCACTGCTGCAGTAGTTTTAGTTATATGGTTTACCTGCAAAGGGTAGAACAACCAATCAGCTTCCAAAGCTTCAGGGCACCTTCCACAGGCCCAAACTGTCAGGCAGCTGAAGCTGAGTTGAACAAAAGACAAGTATGGGTGCACAGCCCTCTACAGCATTCCTGCCAACAGACAGAGGGAGGCTGAGCCCTGAAAGAATAATGCTAGGAGCAACAAAAAATAAATATCCACACCCTGAAATAAATAAAAATACCAAAAAACAAAGTGGGTGGAGGGAGGAAGTGGCTACTGCAGCAGTGGTCATTCGAACATCTACTGTTATGGTAAGTTTAACTTGCACAACAATACTAAGTTCATCATACTGATCACTGCTAAGTTTGATCCACACCTGTGCAAGAAATAAAAAGCTATGTACTAACCATAACATTCCATCTGTGTTATCTATTTTCATTCTTCCTCAACTGATGGGGTTGGATGGGTTCGGATCTGAGACTCTGATCAAACTCGGCCGCTTCTTCCAGAGCATAGGATCCTAGAACTCTCAAGCTCCTCCCTTTAACCATAATGCCCCGCTAAACGAACATACCTCAGATCGAGTTCGCTGCCCCTAGCTATAAGAGGACTGTGACAGAATACAAAAAAAAAGGAAGCTGGAGCTCAAATAAGGAACAGAGTTTCCTATAATATTTTTAGATCATCCCAGAAGTAAATAAGAAGAGGGGGTAGGTGGGTGGGGAGGTGAGGAAGAATAAAAATGGACAACACGGATGGAATGTTATGGTGAGTACACAACTTTTTAATCTGATGTTGTCATTTTTATTCATTCCTCAACTGATACCACAACCCTGGGAAGACCCCAAGAAAATATATTCTGCAGCACTGCTGAGCCAAAAGCTGCTCTGTTCCTAGAGACCAGACCCAATTTGTAATGAGTAATAAAGACATGTGAAAATGCTGTACTAATGGTCACAGCCAAACATTTACTCACTACAGTTCCTGTGTTTTGGAACAGAGGCGCTAAAACTGTGGTGAATAGACATTTGGCTGTGACTATTGGTGTGTCGTTTTTATTATTTTTAAGTTTACATAGTATGCTGTTTTGTAGTTTATTTTATCTAATAAAGGTATGTGGATTAGCCCATGTTGCAGCTGTACAAATATCATCCAAGAATGCTCTAGGACAAAAGGCTTAAGAAAGTGCCATCGACCTAGTGGAATGTATTCTAGGAGGTTTTGGTAAAGATAAACCCAGTTTTCCATAGACAAAGTTAAGACAATCAGTTAACCATTTGGCCACTGTAACTTTAGATACTGGACTGCCTAATCTGGTAGGAGAAAAGGAAACAACCAGACTTCAAGTATCTTGTTCTATGAAGGTAGAAACAAAGTTGTCTATGCACATCTAACAGATGTAACATGTATTCTCCTTTGTTTGAGAAATCTGGAAAGGAAACGGACAGATTAATGACCTGGTTGATATTTGACTCAGAAAATACCTTAGGTAAAAAAGACAGGTTAGTTTGTAATGACACCCTGTCTTTGTAAAAAAATTAGATAAAGAGGTTTTTGAAAACAGAGCCTGGAATTCAGATACTCTTCCGGATGGTGTAATAGCCACTAGAAAAATCCAATACAAAACTTTGAGGTCAACTCTGGCCGAAGGTTTAAAGGGAGATCAACTTACAATTTGAAGCATTATACACTTAAATCCCAAGGTGGAGTAGGAGGACTAAGCAGGAAGGCTCCCTTGAAGAAAGCCTTGCAAATCTTAGAAGAAGCTAAGGTAGAGTTATTTTTGCCAAGCTAAAATCAGAAATGGCAGCCAATTAAACTTTAATTGTTGAGAAACTAGCCCCTTCATTGAAAATCAAAGCTAAGAATTCAAGGATAGTTGGGACAGGCACTAAAAAGGGATCAGAGTCTTTGCTGAAGCCCAAAGGACAAATCTTTTCTATTTACTCATGTAAATCTTTCTAGTGGAAGCTTTATGGGGAGATAGCAAAATGTGATAGATAGGGCAGGAGAGCCTGCACTGCCTAGAAATCAGTGGAACTGGATAACCGTGCAGGCAACTCTCGGTGACTCTCCCAGTGGAGGGATTAGCACAAAACCTGTTACATTTGTTGTTGAGGGGAGAAGTGAAAAGATCACAGCATGTCTGGCCTCACTGATGGAGATGTCTCTCCACCCCGTTGACACTGAGAGACCACTCGTGAGGCATCAGAACGGACCTGCTTAATTTGTCTGCAAACATTTTGGATTTCCCCAGGACATGCGTCACTGTTAGAAAGTGACTGGAAGAGATCCCCCATTCCCATACTCTTATAGTTTCTTTTCAAATAATGCAAGATTTGGTTCCCCCCGTTTGTTGTCCCAGACTACCAACATGTTGTTCATCTGTATAGCAATTGTCCCACATGGGAGAATGTCTTGAAAAGGCTGCAACACTAGGAGGACTGCTCACATCTTCAGGATACTGATATGCACCTGGGCCTCTAAATGGGACCATGTACCTTCCCAAGTAGTGCCCCTCACCCAAGATGAGAGGTGTCCATGGTCACCGTGGCCATAGGGATGGCATTCATGGAGCTGGTTTGAGTGAATCCACCATAAAATGTACCTTTTGCAAACTCAGGTTATCTTGATTGACATGGATACTGAATGATGTAGAATGGACCATTGAGTCAATAGAGTCCATTGAAGAATTCTCGTATGGACCCCGAAACAAAGGTTATAGCTGCTGTGATGGAACCCAAAGCCTGTAGTATCAGTCTCTTTGGGAGGGATGAATTCTGGATAGCTTTCTTGACTTGGGATTCTAGAGTGATAATTGCAGTTGAGGGAAGAAAAGCTATCTGACTGACTGTAACCAAATTAGCACCTATGAACTCCAGACTCTGTGTTAATGTAAGCTAAGACTTATTGTGATTGACTGATATTCCTTGAAAGGAGCACAGCTGGAGCAAGCAGTCCCTTGCTTGTATCAACTGATGACTGGCTGAAGCAGTCAGAAGCTAGTTGCCTAGACATGGAAACACTTGGAAGCCCAGCAGTCTCAAGTGAGCTGCTACAACCACAATGCATTTGGTAAACACTTTGAGGGCTGTGGTGAGACCAAACGGCAGTGCTTTGAACTGATAATGACTGGCTCCCAGCTGAAAGCATTGTTATTTCCTGAAGCACCTCTTCATTTTGATGCAATTGTATGCATCCTGAAGATCTATCAGGCACATCCAACTGTCCTTCTGCAGAAGGGGCAGAATGGACTGGACCATGACTGTCCAAAACTTTGTATATTGCGTGAAATGACTTATTTAATTTGCTGAGATTTCTCAAGTGCCCTACCTCTTCTGGCACCAAGAAGAATCTTGAGTAAGTTCCAGATCCTCTCTGGTCTGGGGGCACCTCTTGGATGACTCTTGTCTAGCAGCTTTTTTTTTTTTTTTTTTTTTTTTTTTTAATCTCTAGCGATGCAGCCTTTCCCTTTCTCTCACAAGGTAGGACACAGGGGTTTTATTTCTGAGCTACTGAAGTGGTTAAGAAAAAGGTATGATATAACCTCTAGATACAATCCTCTGCACCCATGAATCTTTTATAACAGTTAGCCAGGCTCTCTTGTGCAGGGACAGAAGACACATGACTGCCTCCAGAGAGGGACAGCTGCGCCTCCTTTCAGGAGCACTGATACGACTTATCTGAGAAAGAATCTCTAGATCCCTGGTTTTGCAGACCAGCTCTACTGCAAGGGCAGCATCTTCCATTCAAGTTCCCCCTCATCCCCTGAGGGAACTATCTCCATGTGACTCCTGGGAAGGATCCTGGGACTTTTTAAACCAAATCCTTCTACCTCCTCAGTGGTTCCTAGACAAGGGCCTTTGAGGGGTAAAACATTTACACCCACAGCAGACAGGGTCTTTCTTCCTGTTCACACCTGGAGAGTGTGTTCTTAACCTTGAGATTAAAAAGGGATGATCCGCCAAAGGGTGCATTGTTGAATGAAAACTTAAATGGTTCCAAAAAGTTACAGAAGTGCATCCAGGCATGCCTTCTAATGGCTATGCCTGAACCTGTCACCTGTGAGGCACCTTTCGCAGCAAGGGAGATCAACCTCATGGACAAATAAGATATAGATTGGAGGGTGGCCAGTTGTGAGAAAATTCTATTCCCATCCACGGAGGACATGGACCCCAAAAGACATCTATTTAGCTCCTTGATCAAATTTCTTTGTAGTCCTGTAAAATGTGCCAAATACTTCAGCGACCTAAGACCAAAGGTCACTGAAGCAGAGATAAGCTTCCCAAATGTGTCCAGCACCCTAGACTCCCTATTAGGGGGATGGACAGAGAAATTCTGTTCTGCAAGTTCTTTTTTTGTGACCGCAGCAGCAATCATGACATCAACAGAGATTCCCTTACTCCAATGTGCACAGTCTTTAGGAGGGGCAAGAATGTTATCTGGTCTTTTAGGAACTGGCTCAACCGTGTCTGGCTCCTTCCACGCCCACTGAGAGACCAGGTCTACAAACTCAACGGCAAGGGGAAGTCACCCAGAAGGTAGATGAGCCAGACCCGAAAGCCTCCAGAAACACCAGTCCCTCTTGGAAGGGGGTATCAGAAGACCAATCACCTCTATCTCTTTGTTTGAGAAACTCCAGGATGTCTCCAAAGGAGATGTCACCGGGTGGTAATCTGAAGGACCCCTTCTCCTCATCAAAATCAAGTGTCCTCAGCGACAGATTCCTGCGGGTAATCTAAGTGCCCCCTTCTGTAGGTTCTCTTATGAGCGACTTCCTCAGTGGGGTGTTCTGGGGAAGTATCAGAAAAAATAACAATACCCTGATGGGCTGGCTGTAGACTTCCTCAGGTTGGCTGTCCCAGTGGAAGACATGATTAAGGCTCAGGAAAGGACACAACAGAATGAGGTAAAGTTGTCTAATCTGATGGGGACAGGGATGTCTGTTCTCTAGGCACAGAGATGATCCCCCTCCATCACCTTGAATGCAGAGCACCTAGGAGAGACAGAAGTCGACAGATCTGATCGGCTCCTGCAGCCCCATCAGCACTCTACCTGAAGAGGGAGTCAGACCCAAGCTATCTAGCTCTGAAGCTCTAAGGGGGAGAGATGGCTCCAAAAGCTGCAGATTCGACTCCAAGGCCCCAGACCCCAGCAGTGATACTTCATCTCTGACAGTCTTCCGGCTCAGAGATGCTCAGTGCCGGTCAACTCAAGAGAAACCATCATAATCGAAGAAACAATAATCATCAGATCCTAATAAGACACCTCCAAGGATTTCAGATCCAACAGCTCCAAAATAGAGGGAAGGACTGGAAAAGGAGAAATCAAAGGGGAAAAGGAGAAATCAAAGGGGAAGTTGTTCGTGGTCAGCTCTCAAGCCCAGAGGAGATAGGAGCCAAAAGGTCTCCCATCTGTATCTGTGTTCTGTGGAACTTCCTCTTCATCCTGCCCATATCTGTTAGGAAAGGCTTCTGGAGGACTAAAGACAGGAGGTTCTGGAAGGGGATTTAGAATGCCCTCTGGGCGACTCCTCAAGAAATGGAATGGGAAGCGTGGATGGAACAGGCTCCGACAGTAATAAAGGAGTATGGATCTGAGAAGATCATGCAGTCAGATAAGTTTGATATGGTCGTGGCGGATCAGACTTTTTTAAGACTTTGGCAGATGGCTCTGTGGAAGGAGCCAAGGTCAAAGTTGAAGGACGGTGAGGGGATCTTTTGTGAGTTTCTCTGTCCTTGGATTGACAGTCGTCCTTTTTTTATCAAACTTCTTGGGGATCTGAGCCCCAGCAACTGATGAAGATGACTTTGAAGGTAAGAGACCCCTTAAAAATAGCATGTTTTTGCAATCAATAAAGGCCTGAGAATTGAAACCAGCACAGATATCCCAGTCAATATCCAAGTGAGTCAGGCCCAAACAATAAACACATTCCATATGGGCATCAGAATTTGGAATCTTATACCTACACAAAATACAGTTCTTAAAACCCGAAGGTTTTTCCGCCATATTACTAGCAGAAAAAAAAATAGACTACTAAACACAGCAGAAACCAAGTACAACCAAAGAAACCCAGTATCCAAGGCTAACAAAAATAAATATACATAAGATAGGATATGGACATCCCTGTCCCCATCCTAGCTACAGAGAACTCAGAAAAGCGACTACTTTCTGGATTTAAGTATCTTTGCTGTTTTTTTACTTGGAATAGCTTCTGTAGCTTAATCTGAACAAGCTTAAACTGTTTTTTAGCCTGTTTGCTGCATTATTTTAAAATCTGCACTTAAAGTTACTTTTTAGTCAAATTTGATCGAAAGTTTGTTTGTTTAATTTAACTGTTGAGGCTGGCCACTAAAGTGCGCTAGCCTGTGTAACTGATTTATCACTGTTTCTATCAAAAAAACAAAAAATAATCCTTGTTTTCCCGCCTCTCCTCGACTAGTTTAGACCAGTTTACAGGCATTGTTGTATTCTGGGCTGTGGTGTAGTTCCTGTGTTGTCCATTACCTTACTTAGATAGAGGGAAGTTTCTTTGCTCACCAGTGGGAGTGGGGAGCCTTGAGCAGCCTACCTGTCCCTGTAGGAAGTGACCTCAGCACAAGAGCTGTAGTAATTGGTTGTTTTGGACCATTTCTAGCTCTTTTGTAGTTCCCTGTTTAAAATCCGCATTTGCACGGCTTTATGCGCTTAGCATAGCGCGGTTAAACTTCTTCTGGCTCCGCCAAGTCTGCTCTTCAAATTTTCCCTTAAGGAAGCTCTACTCTTAGTATAATCAGACTACTCACTATATTATCAGCCTAGCACTTGTTCTCAAAACTTCTCTACTAAGTAAGCACTCTTGTACTAAGTAAAGCACTACATCCACCTACCACCCCTGTGAATATCCACTTCCCTTAAAGGCACAGCACTCCCTTATACTGTTCTAGCATGTCGAGTGGTAGATTACTGGCATCCTCTCCAGTTCAGCTGGTTAATCTGGGTATCTTAAGACAATGCTACAATTGTCTCATGTACACAGACAACCCTCTCCTCCTCCCAACAAACACAAATACATGTGAGAGATGCAACTATATAGACAAACTGGAGGCTGAACTCTCTCAACTCAGGGCTGGCATGACCAGACAGGAGGAGATGGTAACCACACACACAACAAACTCAGTCCCACATAAACCTACCACAACTGCAAACCAAACACATAAAAACACAAAGACATACTCGGAGGCTCTAATAAAAAACTTACCAAAACAACAGAGGCTCCCAAAGCAGACATCCAAAAATCCACCACCTCAAAACAAAACACATGCAACACATACTTCAATAAATCAGTGTGTCAACCAATCACAGCCCTTAAGGCCAAACACCATGCCTGATACACTAGTAATAGGTGACTCTATAGTCAGACACACTGATGTCCCGCTTACCAGGCTGAACAAGGAGAGGGTGACTGTGAGCTGCCTATTGGGAGCTAGGATCCACCAATAACACACGCACTCAGGTCACTCCAAAGCAAGTACAAATATGACTCCGTCATTGTCCATGCTGGCATGAATGACCTGAGACGTACCTCCCTGGACTACATGAAAAGAGACATAGAGGAGCTCTCTGATTATGTAGCCCAGGCTGGTATGACCCTGACCCTAAGCAGCATCTTGCCCTCACCAAGAATGATGCCACAATACAAAGACAAGATGATCAGCTTTAACAATTGGCTTAAGTACTGGTGTCATTCTAAGGGGATCCAATGTCTGTCTGCCTGGAATGACATGTTGGACAAGCCATGCTGCTTCGCAAGGGATGGCTTACACCTGTCACCACTGGGCTTCCGGATATTGGCTAAGGCTCTTGCCACCCCCATAGTGCCTTTTTTAGGCAAGGCTCAAAAGACAAACCCACCTCCTTAGAAAACTAAAATGGAAAAAAAATAAGGGTAATGCTGCTCAACGCCAGAAGTCTAAATCTCAAGATGCAGGCACTCGATGCACTCCTCAGCATGGAGAACATCGACGTCTGTGCAGTATCTGAGAGCACCCCAGCGCTACCAGGCTATACCTCGTATCATGCTTTTCAGCCCCAAAACCCGGGCCGAACCACAAAGGGAGGGGGAGTGTCCATATTCATCAAGGACACCCACACCTCCAGGTTAGTAGCAACACATGAAGCATCAGAGACCATACAGGTGCAACTAACCATAGGCAAAACTGCTATACAGCTGGTAGCATGTTACAGACCACCCTCCCAATCTCAGGAACCCCACTCAGCCTTCCTGAAGACATTGGAGGATATGAATGTATCACAAAATACCATCATACTGGGAGACTTCAACTACCCAAACATAGATTGGGTACATTATTCTAGCCCTAACACCCTAGCCCAAAGGTTCCTGGAATTCATAAACTCAAATGCACTGGAACAACTAGTCACCTCTCCCATTAGGGGAGATAATATACTAGACCTGATCATCACAAACATGGGGACAAAATGCTCCACACCGGAGGTATACCCCTCACTAGTGAGATCTGACCACAAACTAATCACCCTGGATATACATATCCCACCTCCACCCCCAGCACAAAAGACCACAGTGAAAAACTTCTCAAAAGCAGACTTTACTCTTCTTAAGACTGAGATGGTATCCTTTAAGCCCACTGGGCCAGTGGATACCACATCCCACAATGCCGAATCCTTCACAAATGCTTTCTATGGACATCTCCAAGAATGCATGGATCATGCAATCCCAAATAAATCCAAGTCCCTCTCCACCAAAGGCAAGCGTCCTGTCTGGTGGACCTCAGCCATTAACAAATTGTATAACTAAAGAAGGAAGCTACTGCACGTCAGAGCAAAATCCCATAAAGGGAAGACATCTCTGATCAACATTAGCAGAAAACTACGTTCTCCCATAAAAACATCCAAGGCCAACTTTGAGAGAAAAATCGCTAAGGACACTAAAGATAACCACAAAGCCTTCTTCAGCTATGTTAGAAACCTGGGCGGAAACCCTCAGATATGCTCAGAGTTAGTTCACAACAACAAAAAATACACTGAACCCACAGATATTGCCAACATTCTGGCTGACAGGTTCAGTGCAAATTTCTCCCCTCCCTCACCCCCAAAAGAAGAAATACTTATCACAGCTGAATGTAATCTCCCTGTCATCTCAGATGTCCAAGTGAGAACCGCCCTCAACAAAGCTAAAAACACAGCATCAATGGGACCTGACGGTATCCCGGGTTGCGTGCTACGTGAACTCCAAGAGGAGCTAAACCCGCAAATAAAAATGCTATTTAACCTTAGCCTTACTACAGGATATGTACCTGAACACTGGCGTACAGCAACAGTGGTCCCACTCCATAAAGGGGGTACCTCTACAGACCCTGGGAACTACCGCCCCATAAGCTTAACCAGCCTGGTCTGCAAAGCTATGGAAAGAATCATTATGGAACTCATAAACAGAGACATAGGGGACCTACAGACACTTGACCCCACCCAGTTCGGCTTTGTAAGGGGCAGATCCTGCCTTTTGAACCTGGTTGACTTTTTCGAAACAGTCACTAGAGCCATTGATGAGGGCAAAGCAGTCCATACAGCCTACCTGGACTTGGCTAAGGCCTTCGACACAATACCCCACTCAGGCATCATAGATAAGCTCAACAGCTTAAACGTAAACCCTTATGTCACTAGATGGGTTGCAAACTGGCTAAAGGGCAGAACTCATAAAGTTAAAATCGCTGGAGCAATGTCAGACTCAAAGCCAGTCACAAGTGGTGTCCCACAGGGATCTGTCCTGGGACCCCTCTTGTTCGGCATTTATTTCTCAGATGTTAAAGCAAACATGGGAGGGTTGTGGCTGACAAAGTTCGCAGATGACTGCAAACTAGTCGCCATAGTCGATACACCAGCGGACACATACATCCTACAAAAAGGCCTCACAGAAACGGACAACTGGTGCCGGAGTCACGGCCTTAAACTAAATGCCAAAAAATGTATAGTCATCCCCTTTGGGAAAAACAAAGTACCCACAAATTATCACATAGACAGCAACCCACTGAGTACGGAAAAAGTAATCAGAGACCTAGGGACCCAGTCGACAGCGACCTCTCATTTGACACCCACATTGCCAAAGTGGTTAGAAAAACATTCTACCTTGCACACCTCATCATGAAGGGATTCACATCCAGATCCAAGGATGTCATTGTACCCCTATACTCCCTCCCTCATCAGACACATGATTGAGTACAATGCCCCATTTGGTATGTACCTCACCCGGCATTTGCAACAGCTGGAGAGACCACAAAAGTACCTCACCAAGAGGATCAAGGGTCTCCAACACATGTCTTATTCTGCCAGACTAAAGAAACTTCAGCTCTATTCAGTAGCATACCGCCTGCTCAGAGGTGATCTCTGCATGACGTACAAGGCCATGTCCAATCAGGATCTGATGGACATGCTCCACCTCAAAAAATCCAAATCCATCAGGACCACGAGAGCTAAAGACTTAAACCTCGGCACAAGTATGAATAGGACATGCTGGAGGGATAGATTCATAACCCAGAGGCTTCCCATGCTTTGGAACAAGATCCCAGTTCATATTAGGCAGAGCCCCTCACTGACTCTCTTCAAGAGAAATCTTGATGAGTGGATGGGAGATCGTAAGTTTACCCCAGGGGTCACACATCTGTGTCACTGCTAGACAGGGGCAAAGTAAACTAATTCTATTATATAAGGGGGCCTTCATTGTGTCACTACTAGACAGAGGCACAGTATTCTAAATTTATTCTGTACATTTTTGTACCATTTAATGGGGTGGCAAAAGCCACATCACTATGGCTAGGCTTACAAATGCCCCAGGGCAGATAGCCTAGTACTAAACTATGAAACTATGAAACTATATATGCATAAATATATCCATATATATCTCCACATATATATCTATATATCTATATATATATATATATCTATATATACACACACACACACACACACACACACACACACACACACACGTGAAGAAAGAAATAAGGTGGAAAAATGTATCTAAAAAGACAGTAATCAGGAAGAGTAATATGGGAGGAAGGAAAGAGGCAGTAAAAATATACAAAAGATCAAGATTCATGTAAGATCGACAGGGAAACACTTGAAAAATGCACTACAATGCTCAACAGTTCGCAATCCACATCTGTACCAGTTGGAGGCAAACAAATTCTGAGGTACTTTAGGTTGATGGGACAGGTTGGTGGGGTATTGAGAGTAAATGAAGGAGCTCGAGAGTTCTAGGATCCTACACTCTGGAAGAAGTGGCAAAGTCGGATCGAAGTGTCGGATCTGAACCCATCAAATGAGGAAAGAATAAAAATGACATCAGATTCAAGCTTATACTGCTTTGTAGAAGTAAGTGCAGAGGACCAAGTAGCAGTTTCTAGAATACTTCTGGAATCCAACCCTTTCCAAAAAAACATAGATGAAGTCAAGGCCCTTGCAGAGTGGGATTTGGCCCTGCCTGGAATAGCTTTGTTATGTTGAGTATAACAAAAGGTAATAGCCTTATACAACCATTTGGAAATAGTCTGTCCTGACATAGGCTGACCCTTCTTCTTGCTTTCACAAGAAATGAAAAATTGATCCGAAGATCTGAAAGATTTAGTTCTGTCAAGATAGAACCTGAGCTGTATGCAGATATACAAGGTATGGAATTTCTTTGCTCCCTCATTTTTAGGTTTGGGAAAGAAAACAGGGAGATAGATAGCTTGGTTTAAACTAAACTCGGATACCACTTAAGTAGTAAGGAAGGTTTAGTTCTCAAAGAAACCCTGTCTTTATGGAAAATGAGATAAGGTTGACTCACTATAAGACTTTGAACTCATATACCCTTCTTGCAGAAGACAGAAATCAGTAAAACTGTTTTCCATGTTAAGAACCTCAAGTCATTCAGATTAGCTGATTCAAATGGAGCAAGTGTTAGCATATCTAACACAAAATTAAGATCCCAAGGAAGGGGCAATGATTTTCCTGGAGGCTTCTTATGCAAAACCCCTCTGTAGAACATTTTGACATGAGACTACAATGAAAAAGGAGGATCCATGAGCAGACAAGCTGAAACGACCAATATATGAACCTTGACAGAGGAATAACAGAGGCTATAGGATAGGATCTCAGACAAATATTGTAGAACTAGAAAACAACTAGCCCTGAATGGGTGCTGGTTATGTTATTGGACCCTATCATCCAGGCAGTGAACTGAAGTGGACTGATGTCAGGATGTATTGTTGTGACAGTAAGATCCAGTCTGTGAGGAAACTTTTTGTTAATGCCCCTGGCCATTTCCAAAATAAGTTCGAACCACAATTACCTTGGCCAGAAGACAGCCATTACAATGATCTTGCGGATCTTTCTGAATCTTCAGAAGTATTCTGCATATTACTGGAAAGGGTGGAAAATATTACAGGAACATTCTTGTACAAAGAAAAGAAAAGGCATCTGTCTTACAGGCCTTCTTACAAGGAGTCCTGGAGCAGAGTCTTGCCAGTTGATTGTTCAGAGAGGAAGCAAAGAGATATACTTTAGAACTCCACATAGATGGATCATATTTTGGAAGATCCTGATCTATTTTCCATTCATGAGGGTGTGCCCTGGTTCTGCTCGGCATGTCTGCCACACAGTTCTTCACTGACTGACTGTAGAATCTCTGTATAGTGAAACTGTGCTGCGAAGCTATGTCTCAAGCTAACATGGCTAGTCGGCAAAGAGGGTATGACCTGGTTACCACTTGCTTCTTGATGTATTGTCTGCAACCACTTGAAGAGCTTCTCGGACTAGAGATGGTCCTAAGAGTTCAGTGCCTTGATCAGGGCAAGCATCTCCCTGATATTTATGTGCTTGTGTCTGTTCTTGGTGTCCCACACCCCCTGTACTTTTATCCTTCCTGAAATTGCTCCCGAAGCATACGTGGAGACTGACTGCTTTGGAGCACAAAGGGAGAAGGGGAGACATGGATTTAAAGATATCTGGTGTGTCTATCAAAACATTTCTCTTCCAACAAAC
Organism: Protopterus annectens; assembly: GCF_019279795.1. Taxonomy (NCBI): domain Eukaryota; kingdom Metazoa; phylum Chordata; order Ceratodontiformes; family Protopteridae; genus Protopterus; species Protopterus annectens. The sequence continues at coordinate 359,156,916 of NC_056736.1, forward strand.
AACAGAACTCAGATTTAAAAAGATAAAGGGTGTTGATTTTGGGACTGAAGAGATTTCAGATACCACTATATCTTTCTCATGTGGAGTCTTTGCAACTGTATCATGAGAATCAAGGATGCCATGAGACCCAAAATCCTGAGTTATTCCCTGGCAGTGAATGAAGTCTCAATGGAAAAACTTCTAGATAAAGATTTATTTTTTTCCTATGGAAAAAAAACTCTTTGAATTGAGGTGTCTAGTTGATATTCCAAGAACACAATCCTGTATGATGGAGTCAAGAAAGACGTCTGAATGTTCTCTTGAAATCCCAGCTTGTGTAAGAGATCTCTCACCAAACAGTGAGATTCCTGACACTTTGAAAAAGACTCTGCAAAGATAAGAAAGTCATCTAAGTATGCAAAAATATGGTTACCCTGTAGTCTGCAATTAGCTATAATTGCAGCTAGACACTTTGTGAACACTCTTGGTGTAGTGGATTGTCCAAAGGGTAAGGCAGAGAAATGATAATGTGATCCAGACAAGCAAAACCTTAAGAATCGTCTGGTCTGGATGAACACAGAAGTGATGATAAGCATCGTTTAAGTCTAATGTTACCAGGAAACTTGAAAAAGGAAGAAGAGGTAACAGGTTGTGAAGTGACATCATTTTGAATTTGAGCACCATCACAAACAGGTTTAGGAAAGAAAGATCCAGAGCTGGTCTCCAAGTATTTTATTTCTATGGCACTAGTAATATGCTTGAAAAAAAAAACCTTTCCCACCAAAGGAAGGACGAACTGGTTCCATCACTCTTTGGTATAGCATATGACGAAGAACCAATGGAAACAAAAGGGTTTGATCTGGAGGATGAGAAATGACACCCCAGGAAAGGAGGAATTTCCTCCCAGTGCCATTTGTAACTTTGATGAATGATTTCCAGAACCCATTTGTCTGAAAAATATGCTGCCAAAGAGAAAAATGGAGATTCACACCTTCTGGAAAAAATCAGGCCAGAGGGGTGGGGGGGGGGGGTCATAAGTTCTCTACAACAGTCATTCAAATTTGTTGGACTGTCCTTGGTTTTGTGAGATTCGTGACATCTTTTTAGACCCTCCTTGCCATTTCTTTTTAAACTTCCTTTTACCTGTATTTTGTCGAGACCGTTTAGTATGTATTTTGTTACAACAGGATGAGAATTAGAAAAGGGGGGCTGAAAAATCAGAGATTCCCTGGATCAGCTTGCCCATTTCATCACACTTTTTGATCACCTCTGCAGCAGATGGGACAACCACTAAATCTCTGTCCGGGGAGAATTTAAAATCTGATTTTTACATCATCTGAGAATTCTTGAGGTTCTGAGAATACAACCATACAAACTTCCTCAAAATGGTACCAGTGGCCATAGCCCCGAAAACAGTATCAACAGTCATACACACACTGTAAACAATGAACGGTGGCTTCTGCAATAGAAAAAAACTAAATTAATTAAAGCATACAAATAAAACAATCCTCATACTTTCACAATTTGTTTAAACAAAATTTAACATACCAGCCTGAAAATTAAAAATTCTGAAAATCAAAGTTGCAGAAGTATGCACTTTTTCCCCATGCCTATCAATAATTTTCCCATGGGGCGCCTTCTGTGTGGAGCCTGCATGTCCTCCCCGCGGTCGAGTGGCGTTCAAAAGGCATGCATGAATGGGCGTGCCTTCGTTGAAGGTTGGGTGTCAGGCTGGCACCTCAGCACCATAAAAATCGACTGCCAATCATTAGCGGACCGGAGTTTCGCTGTGGCGACCCCTAACCGAGAAAAGCCAAAAGAAAGAAGAAAAAAACATCAGAAAGAGTAGGACTGAAATTAACTAAGTGCTTAGCAGCCCAGGGATCAACTAAAGCTATAGCTGATGGGTCAGGTTTGGGAATTGTGCATACAAATTTAAAAGACTGAGAAACCTTATACATTCTAGCTGCCTTTTTAGGAGTAGCTGGTTGACTACTGCAGGCAATAACACACACACACACACATCCTCTAAAGCAGGAAGAACAAGAGGAATTGATGTATGCTCTGGAAAATCCTTCTGCAAAAACTCATTTTTTGAGGGACTAAGAAACCTCAGTGTTCTGCCATTGTAAACACTGTCACATTCTAGCAATAGTCTCAGAGAAGGATAACCCCCCACACACACGCACACACACGCACACGCACACACACGCACACACGCACACACACACACACACACGCACACACACACACACACGCACACACACACACACACACACACACACACAGGGGCAATCAGAAACAGAACTCTCTTCTGAGTCTGAATCAGAAATCTGAGGAAAATCTCCTATACCTGTTTCCCACATCTTCCTGATCAAATTGAGAATCTTGAATCTCTTCAGGAAAAGAAGAAACCCTCTTTCCTTTAGTAAAAGCTACTTTAGAAGAATGATCAATAGCCTGAATTAAACTTTAAGCCAGATCTACTAAACTACACCTAAAAAAAGAAAATTGAGGAATAAAATATACGTGCTTGGTTTTTGGTTTCTTCTTCACAGGAAAAATGGGGCCAACCATGTTACTAATGGCAGCAGCAGCTTTCCCTGGGTTGGGCACAATATTCTGATACAACAGGGAAACTTCTCTATTCCCTCTCCCTAGACAGATAAGAGTGGCTCTCCCTTGCCCACTCAAGGCGGAGCCATTCAGGAAAACTACAAATTAACGTGTACAGATGGTGTAGTCCTTTGCCATGAACTCCAAAACCTAATGGAAAACAGCCACCATCACACTTAGTTAAAAAAAAGCAATGTTAGGGGTTGCTGCTTCTCTCTTTGCTGTGTATGTACAACAAGCTAAATTCTATGCTGCCTCTGTTGCTGCTGCTGATAGACCTTGTCCAAACAGAAGGGTTTCAGACCCTGTTTAACACACCATGTACTGCATGATGCTGAAACAGTAAAGAGATACAGTGTTGACAGGGAGACACTACAGGAACTCTGCAATCTCTGCCGCCCCTCATCTCAGACCCAGGGGAAATCAAGGAGACCCTATACCAGTGGTAACTAAGTTATGTGTAGCATTAAGGATACTAGCTACTGGTACATTCCAGCGACACATATGGGATATGCTGGGTTGTCACAGGCCTGAACCTCTGGAATATTGTATCAGTGTCTTAATGTTATGTTAGAACATGCAAGGCAATGCATCTGTTTTCCACACACACTGCAAGAGACAGCAAGAATAATGCAGGAATTTCATGCTGTAGAATACTTCCGTGAAGTTCTGGGGGCCACAGACTGCACTCACATAGAAATAAAAGGCCCACCTGGTGAACATGAGGAAGGGGTTGCACTCAATCAACTGCCAGGTTGCCTATAATGCCAGAAGAATCATCATCATCAATGTGCATTAAGACAACCCATGTAGTTACCATGACTTACACATATGACACACCTTGCAGCTTTATACAAGGTTTGCTAGGGGCGATGTTTCACAAGGCCATCTACTGTGCGATGCAGGTTATGCACTGGAACTGTGACTCATGAGACCCATCAGAAACACACACACACATACTCACAGAAAAAGGATACAATGATGACCATGCTCAAACTAGAAACATCACAGAGTGTGCATTTGGCATGTGAAGTCACAGTTCCACTATCTAGACACATCAGGAGATGTCCTGCAGTATGACCCAGGTCCCTGGGCAGAAATTCTTAGTCTGTACCATGTTGCACACTATCATCTTAAGGAAACAGCTGTAACAGAGACAGCAAGGGCCAGAACCACACATTGCTGGACAACAGGCAGGGCCAGCATCTCCAGCACATACAGACGAGGATTCTGAGGGAGAACATCGAGCTGCACAGGTAGCCAGCAGACATAGGCGTGCACAATATGTCCTTGCCCTGGAAAAGAGGCAAATGATAGCACACACACACTCACCATCAAAGAAATACACATAACCCAAGCACATATAAATAATAAAAGTGATGCTGTCCAATGTCCAGACACTTTACTTGCACATACAAATATTAAAATTGATGCTGTCCAATGTCCAGAAACTTTACTTACCCATGTAATGTCTATGTACGGATAGCATCAGACAGACACAGCCTCACACCACAAGATTCGTATTTGCGGTAATGTCAAGGTAAGTGTGGAACCTGTATTATACAAAAAAAAAATGTGTAAGAAAACAAACTACTTGCATACTGTTAGTCATAAATGTACTGAATAAGAACACGTGTGAGGTGTCCACCAATGGCATTCTTGGCTTATAGGAATATCTACAACATACAGGTATGCATTGTAAACAAACCAGTATCAAGCCGGTCACTTACACACTGTACACAAAACAGTCATCAGAAAGTACAGTTTTGTACCTACCATAAATGTAGATATTCAAGTGTAGACACTGCTGCAGTCATTACACTTGGGTTATCCTGCAGTCAGGCGGCTCCACAGCCGGCCTGAGTTCCAAAGTCTTGGTCCGGCGTTGGTTGCTGTCTCCTCCTCCCTGACGTCAGTGCGACAGGGGTATACAAGATGCAGCAGACGCTATTTTCTTCAGTTTTTCTTGCCCCAGATGTCAGGTGCCCCCAAATAGGTAGGCAATTCAAATTGCTAATAAAACATACATAAGAAAAGCAAACAACATACTTTCAGCTACCAGCAAATACTCCCCATAGGTAATAAAAAGGAGAGGAACTAGGTACGTACTAGCCAGTAAGAGGGGAAGGTGGGAGGGTAACCTGGACTGTAGCAGTGTCTACACTCGAACATCTACATTTATGGTAGGTACAAAACTGTACTATGTTCATCGTGTGACACTGCTGCAGTCATTACACTTGGGTAGAATCCCAAAGCTGAGGTAGGGTGGTTGGTTCTATAAGGCATTAGGGGTGGCTATAAGGCCCTGCAGCACTGCAGAGGCGAAGCCAGCTCTGGATTTAGAGTATAGAGGCAGATGGTAATGCTTGGTGAAGGTATGCACAGAACTCCATGTTGCTGCTTCCAAAATATCCTTGGTAGGTACTCCTCTGAGGTAGGCAGTTGAAGTGGCTGTTGCCCTGGTGGAGTGAGATCTAATGCTGTTAGGCACAGGTTTTCCATGGTGCGTATAGCAGAAACGTATGCAATGTCCTATCCATTTGGAAACGGTCTGTTTTGAAATAGCTTTTCCCTGTGCTGCTGCAGCATATGCTACCAATAATTGCTCAGATTTTCTGAAAGCTTTGGTTTTGTCCAAGTAGAAGCGCAACTGCCTGTGAATGTCCAATGAATGCAGTAGTCTTTCCCCTTTATTCTGTGGTTTTGGATAAAAAGAAGGCAAGTGAATGGTTTGGTTTAGAGACACACTTGAAACCACCTTAGGCATAAATGTAGGGTTAGTTCTTAAGGACACCCTGTCCTGGTGGAAAATGAGGAAAGGTTCCACTGCCATTAGTGACTGTAATTCTGAAACTCTTCTTGCAGAAGTTATTGCCAGGAGCAGAGCAGTTTTCCAAGAAATGTATTTTAATTCTGCTGTGCTAGCTGGTTCAGAAGGAGGTAACATCAATTTTTCCAAAACAAAGTTGAGGTCCCAAGTAGGAGTAGGTGCTCTACGGGGCGGTCTTATGTTTTTAGCCCCTCTGAGGTACTGTTTCAGCAAAGGATTAGAGAAAATTGGTGGATCTGTGTTGTAATGTGCACAGATGGTAGAGGCGTCGATCTTGATGGATGAAAAGGAGAGGCCTTTGTCCAGCATCTCAGTCAAATATTGTAGTATCTGAGGAATGTTTGGCACAAGAGGATCAAGGCTGTGAGCCTGGTTCCAGGCACAGAATCTCATCCATTTATCCGAGTAGGCGTTCCAGGTACTAGGCCTTCTGGCCTCCAGAATGACATCCATAACTGCTTTGGAGAGAGGCACTGCTTGCGTGGCTAGGTAATCTTCCATGCAGCTAGGTTTAGTGTCTTTAGCTGGCTGTGGAGTAACTGACTGTTGTGCTGAGACAGCAGATGTGGTATTTGAGGCAAAATCCAGGGTGGTCCTTGTGCTAAGTTTTTTAAGATTGGGTACCAGGTGCTGGCGTGGCCAGTCTGGTGCAATCAGGATCATTTTTGGCTCTTCTTGCCTGGCCTTTATGAGTACCTTTGGGAGAAGAGGCAGTGGTGGTAAAGCATATACTTGTAGGTTTGTCCAGCTGAATGAGAGGGCATCCACTTTCCATGCTTGCGGATGGTAACTCCTTCTGCAGAATTTCTTTAGCTGGCAATTTATTGTGGAGGCAAACAGATCTATGTCTGGGCTCCACCATTTCTTTGTTATCATTCTGAATATTTGAGGATTCAATTCCCATTCATGGGGATCCAGGATATTTCTGCTTAAATCGTCTGCCAGTGTGTTTTTCTCTCCTGGCAGGAATTGAGCTTGTAGATGAACTTGATAGTTTATAGCTGTGTTCCACAAGGTCATGGCTTGTCTACAGAGGGGGTAGGAGTGACTGTCCCCTTGCTTGTTTATGTACCACATAACTGTGGTGTTGTCTGTCTTTAGTAGTAGTTGTCCTGGATGCAACAGGTCCTTGAAAGCTATAAGGGCATTTTGTACAGCTAGCATCTCTTTTTGAATGATGTGCAGATGCCTTTGTTCTGTGGGCCATTTGCCCTGAATACATTTTCCTGCCATGTGTGCTCCCCAGGCGTAATCCGATGCATCTGTTGTCAGTGTTTGCCTGGCTGTGGGTTGAGTGAAAGGCTGTCCCTTGTTGAGGTGACAAGCTTGAGCCCACCATCAAAACTCCTGTTGAAGGCAATGTATTAGTGGTACAATTGTTTCCAAACTTTGACAGTGTTGAGACCATACATTCTTTAGGTACCATTGTAGTTTCCTCATATGCAGTCTGGCATATGGAATTATGCCATGAAGCCCAAGGTCTGCAGAATTTTTCTTGCAGGGATTTGGGTCTTTGTTGCCATTAATTGAAAGTATTGTGTCAGTTGTCCTTGCTTGTCTGGCGTGAGAAAAACCATCTGGGCCGTTGTGTTCAACCTGGCACCCAGGAATATTATCTCTTGTGGGGGCACTAGTTTTGATTTCTTTTCGTTTACTGTGTACCCCATGCAACTTAATAACTTTTTTACAAACGCCAGATGCTATAGAAGAATGTCCTTGCTCTCTGCTTGAATCAGGCAGTCGTCCAGGTATGGGTAAATTTGAATTCCTCTCTGTCTGCAAAATGCAATTACTGGTGCCAGGCACTTTGTGAAGACCTTGGGCGCAGTAGATAATCCAAAAGGCAGTGCAGAGAATTGATGGTGCATTGGACCAGCTAAGAACCTGAGGTATCTTCTGCAATTTTGTCTGATAGGGACATGCAGGTGTGTCTCCTTGAGGTCCAAAGTCACGAGCCAAGCTTGCTTGCCCAGCATGGGAAGAAGCTGCTGTAATATCAACATTTTGAATTTCGGAACCTCCAGGTAAGTGTTTAGTGTAGAAAGATCCAGAATGGGCCTCCAGGCTTTGTCTTTTCTGGGAACCAGAAAGAGTCTTGAGTAAAATCCTTGCCCTTGTTCCTGAGGTGGTACCTTTTGGGTAGCTCCCATGTTCATGAGTGCCATAATTTGTTTTTGTGCCTCTGCCCATTGATTTAGTGGCAGATTTGGCATTCCTTTTAATCTTGGCAGAGTGTGAAAGTGGAACCTGTAACCTTTTGAAATGATATTGAGAACCCATTTGTCTTGGGTGATCATATGCCAGTTGTGATAAAAAAAGTGCCAGTTTTCCTCCCAAAGGGGCTGCCAAGAGTGAGTTGTTTGGCAGCTGGAGTGGGAAGTCATTGGGGCTGTTTTTTATACGGTTGATGCCTGTCTTCCCCTTCTTTCTGGCCTGATGCACCCCACTGTCGAGGCCTGTAAGGACCTTGTGGTTGACCTCTACCTCTTGGCCGTCTGTATCTGCCCCTTTGAGGTCTGTCATTAACTGAAAAGGATCAATTCTTTGTTGGCCAGTTTCTACTAAATCGAGGAGGCTGAATCTGTAAGAAATCCTTCACTGTTTGCATAGATTTTGCCTTATCCTCCATTTTCTTTAATACCTCTTCTGCCTTAACTCCATATAAAACATCCTGCTGTAAAGGTGCATCCAGTAATTTAGCTTTAACATGATCTGGTAATGAATGTTCTTTTAACCATGCAGGTCTTCTAATGACAGAGCCTGTTAACTGCTGCTCTGCATGAGGCCTCTAAAGAATCAAAACCACATTGCAAAGTATGATTTCCCACTTGTTCAGCAGCATGCAATAAATCCTGCATTTCTTTAAAATTAGGAGGATCTGTATCTGGAAGCATTTTTTGTTTCAACTGATCAAAAATTGCTGATATTTTAGCATGTGAAACTGACAATTTAAGGCTCTCATTGCTAAGGTTGCAGACGTATATACTTTCTTTCCCCATCTGTCTAGTGCTCTGGAATCTCTGTCAGAGGGCACTGGGTTCTTTGCTGATGAGGCCTTAACCCCTTTGGGTCCCTGAGAAACAGTTTCAGGATCAGCAACAGGGTTTTTATACAGAAATTTGTGAGAGTCAGGCACTCTGTAATATCTGTCCAGTTTAAGGGGAGCTGGAGGTAAGGAATCAGGATTTAAGCTGGATTCAGTGTACACATCATCCACAATATCTAGCACTGGCGGAATAGCCAGGGGTCTGTGTCAAGGTAATAATAGGAAGTCTCTGAGCCTTTTCTTGGATTCTGAATAGTCCTGGCCTTCCCAATGGAAATGCTCCCTCATGGTATGTAAGGTTTCCCCAAAGGAGTAGTCCTCAGGCGGAGAGGCTGATGGAATAGATTCCTCAGCATCAGAATCTTCATAAGGGGGGAAAGGATATCCCAGGTCTGAGGATGAATCTGAGAAAATGGACCCCTGGTCGGATGAATTATAATCTGCATCCTGTCTAGGCCTTTTATCAGGAGGGGGATGGGAACCCCTGATCAGAGTGATTAGGTCTTCGGCCATTTTGAGCATTTGTTTCTTAGGCACGGAGGCCTTTCCTGGAGAATGCTGTACTTGTTTCTTAGTTTTTAAAGGAGGCTTTGTCTTAGAAGAGGGTTTAATGCTTAGCTGAGTAGGTCTGAAGACACCCTCTGAAGCTGCGGATAGCTCAGGTACTCCGGATCCTTCTGCAGGATCGATTTGGGTCTGCTGAAAAACTAGTATGTCCGAAGGCCCAGCCATCTCCACGTGGGGGTCGGGGGCAGCCTGTGGTTCTGCAGAAACGGTCGTCAGGGGCTGTGAAGGCGCCTCACTGAAAACCGGAGAAGCGGAGAATGGCCTAGAAGAGGCTTCGTCGTCAGTTTTGGGCCTCGGATGCCTGTCTTTGTCTTTGCACTTTTTATGAATACCGGTAGTTGGATGTTCTGACGGCATGGTATAATTAAATTTTCTACCAAAGTAATGTCGGGCAAAGTTAAACAGACGTTTAATAGTGCGCTTATTAACCCTAGCACAAAACCGACAACCAGTAACATCGTGGTCTGGGCCTAGGCATGGGATACAATAAGAATGGAAATCCTTATAAGGTATTTGCTTCCCACAAGAAATACAGTTATTAACTTTTACTGACATCTGTCTGAGGCAAGAAAAAGTTTCCCCAACGGGGTACTTAGCTGTGTAGAAGACTTTGGTTCTGGATTCGGAATGAAAATCTCAGGAGTAGGCCGACTGGCACTTGCAAACTGCTTTTGCTTCGGACACCGCGTGGCAAGAAAGACTGAAGAAAATGGCATTGGCTGCATCTTATATACCCCTGCGCACTGACGTCAGGAAGGAGGCGACAGCAACCGACGCTGGACCAAGACTTTAGAACTCAGGCCGGCTGGGGAACTGCCTGACGGCAGGATAACCCAAGTGTAATGACTGCAGCAGTGTCACACGATGAACATCAATTATATCAACAATTTCACAAGTAAAGCAAAAATCAGGAATGCAATATAAGTGGTCTGAATGCATGACTTACAATACTAACTGAAAAAAAGCTTCCAAAATGACTACTTAGAAAGGCATCCAAATTCCTGTTAAGTGATAAATATGCATATAATTAACACAAACAGAAAGACTCTCTTACCTTCCATTTTGTACACCAGACATATATGCAACCCTAAGTCAAACCCAAATGAACAAAGGGCATGGAACAGTCATCATCATCATCATTTGAAAGAGGGGAATAGTAGGCCAAGGCTAACACCAAAGTAGTGTGTGTGTGTGTGTGTGTGTGTGTGTGTGTGTGTGTGTGTGTGTGTGTGTGTGTCAGTAAGAAACACAGATGTCCAGTAAAGTAGGGAATAACTCAGCGTCACTAACAGGAGATGTATCCCAATCAATAAGGTTTTCTTGCTTGCATGTGTGTGGGTCAATATCTGGCAGTTTTTGTGAAATGTGTGTGTCTCTGCATGAACACAATCAAGCTCTGTGCTAGCACTACGTCTTGCCATGTCAGACAGGTATGAGACGTGCATGGCAGAGCTGTCAGTTAAGTCCAGTCACTCCCAGACACATGAAATGCCTCTGCCAGGAGTTGCACTGCCACTTCCATGTCCCTGGTTTGAAGTGGAGGTATTACCTGAATGTCAGCAATGTCTGCTAGACAAACTCTGTTCACTACTACATCCAGGACCATGGCCTACCACATCTGGATGTGAACATCCCAATCACTGATGGAACAGTGGAAGTACTGCCACTATGGGAGCGGGATCTGGAATGGCCACATCAGCTGGCACCACAGTATGTTGCAGCTCTATGGGCATATGTATGCCTGCTCTTCCCCAGTAGACATTCCATCAGACACTGCCCGATCCAGTGTGTCACTCATCCTATCCAATGAGTCACCCACACAGTTGAGACAGTCACTCACGTCAAAATGTACCACACAATCTCTTCCGAAGCCAATGTGGAACATGCCTGTGTCTCCATAACAGCCTTATATACATCTCTGGTGGCATGTAATTACACAACAGCATCAGGACGAGGGTGGACAGCAGGCCTCCTCCAAGTACCTCTAGCAACCCTCCTGTGTGGTGCCAGCCCTCACAATGGCTACGGGCAGACTCAACCATGCAAGTGGCACCCTCAACCTGTCTTTTATCAGAGGGCTCAGTGGAATGGGTATGTGCAGCATACTGACTGTGTCCAAAATAAGGCCAGTGGATGAGTGAGCCACAACCTCAGTGCCAGATTGACCCTCTGCACCCCTGACTGTGCCTCTATATCACCACCTCCATCATCAGAGGCTACCAATATTCTGAAATAAGGTGCTACGGGTTCTACACTGCCACTGTCAGGATCACCTGTGATAATAATCAATAAACACAAAACAGAGATAAATAGGGGAGTGGAAATGATGCAAACTCTGTTCTACACACTCATGTTAAACAATATCAGACATTAAAGGAATACAATACCTTTTACTCTCTTCGCAGACTTATATGAATGTAATGGTTATTACTAATCAAAGAAAGTTAGTGCTTACCACATGCAGGTGGTCTTTCATCCGTTAATTCTGATGTCCCTGAAAAAAGGGGAAGGCAGTGGAAAGAAGGCTAATCAGCATCACAATGCAAATGAAACAAGGACAAGACAATAATACTCTGCCTAACTTCCCTTTAAGGAACATCTCAGAATCAATCAGGCTGGCCACCACCCAACACAATTTCTGTTGGACTCTTCTCCCATCCAAGGCACATTTCTCATTGTTTACAGGTATAGTTTTAGTAACACATACAGACATCTAGAATGGTATTAAATGCCTTATATATATATAGCTCACCAGAAATATCTTCTTAGGACACACTTGGTCTGTTGTCCAAATCAGCACCAACATCAAGGAGTCTGTGTGAACCCTCTGCTGAGTTGCCTGAATCTCTGACAGTGGACAGGAAATGCTTATTTTCAGTGAGTGGTGGTTCTGTAGCAGGACACCCTCCATAACCATCTGTTCTCATGCTACCACAGCTGCCCTCCATTGTGCTGCTGTACTCATATCAGTGGTATGGTGCCACACCTGATTAGAGTTTCTGGCACGGCTGGCCACTGCATTTACGTCAGCGACCACCTGCTGCCATATTCTTTTTCTGGCAGACATAGCAACTCTGTCTCTCTCAAGCAGGAAGGATCCATGGCTGCGTAATGCTTCAATTATGACCTCATTCTCTGCATCACTGAATGGTGGCTTGCATGGAACAGATGGTGTAGGTGCCATAATCCTGTATAACATGAACAGAAAAAAACACACAAACATTTTTAGCACATACAGAAAGTATTCTTCACAAGCAAAATCAGTGCACCCACCCTCAAAACAAAACATTGAACATACAGTGCTCATTAAGCTTACACGCAAGCTAAGGAAACTATCCAAAGAAAAGAACATTTATAAATTAGCAGGACATCCATTTTGTTAACATTTTGTAATTAGGGCAGCAGTTCTGTTAATGACTGTTGGGCAAAAATTCAAAGTCCAACTGCCCATACAATTTCCCTTGATCTCTCCACTGTTTTAGAGTTTGCCATGGGATACATTTTTTTTCTATTGCATATTGAAATACATTCAAAATATGAACATGTAAGCAGTTTATGAAGAGGACAAACATAGCTTATGAAATTGTGTAGTATTTTGTAGAACAATCTCACCCAAGTAACTAGCAGTAATGGTCTGTCTCTATCCAACCTCCCCTCCTTCCACTTCCATAGCTACACCATTACCTTTGCATAATGTAGATTCAGTCCTCTAAGCACTGTGAAAATGTAAATGAGGTGTGAAATAATTAGCATTCCTGAATACCAAAAAATGTACTTGGTGTAGGGGATATAAACATGGTGTAAGTAGCTGCATAATTGCATGCACACGCTCAAGGACTGCAGGGAGAAGCAAAGATAACTGTTAGCTGTTAATGGCTTGCAAGTGCTATTGATTACTCTAACTAAACAACAAGCAATACTGAACAGACTCTGAAGTCTGTGTATCATGCAGAGTAGACTTAAAATAAAAAGGGTAAGCACCTTGAAAGCTATGAGAATAACCTTAACAACACTGATATTCTTGTAATAAGACCACACTGTCCATCCGCTGCTTAAAAATCCATCTGAAATGCTGATTATCTATATTATACACAGAGACAAAGATGCAAATAAATGCCCACAACACTGAGTTTCTAAATTGTGAGAATAGGAAGATGCTCAGAAAATAAACAGAAGAAATAGCTGGCAGTGTTAGCAACCTTACATTAATAAAGTGTAGGCTATTATTAGTCTGAAGTATTGTCAATTTCTGCATTGATCTAGACATGTTCAAGCAAATGAGAAGGGAACATTTTCTGATCTTTCTACAGCTGGACCTGTAATCTGATGTTTTTCTAAGTCAGATCTATATGACATGAAAATCATCTGATTACTACTCTAAGCTTGTGTTGATGGCAAAGACGGATAAGAAACACAACTGAGTGCATGCTGTTACTGCATTGAATTAAGGGTGCAAATCCAAATATTGTGCTGTCTGACAAAGTTAATGGATATTTTCTGACCATACAATAAGGTTTTATCATATATACACACACACACACACACACCTATGAAACTTCATATCATTATTATCCCGAAATTTGTTACCACTGACATTTTTTCAGCTCCTCATACAAACTGAGAAATGTAATATCATATGGCATGCCATCAGTAGTGCACTTTAGAGTTTCACAGATGCACTTTGCTACTACACACTGAACAGCAGTTAAAAGAAGAAATTCCACATCTCACTCAAGTATCACTGTAGCACACAGTGTAAATAAAATGAGTTTAAAGAAATAGAAAACAGGATGCAGGGCTTGAATCCGGCTTGCAGTCACATACTGCTTGTTATGTTTGCAGAAGATGTGAAAATGCAGCTTGTGATTTGTTGTGTGGAATATAAATTGTTATACATGTTTTTTGCCTGTGTAATTTCCGCACTGTTTAGCAGAGCACAAACAGGGCTCACGGGTGAAGGAAAGAGTGAACAATTTCATTACTTAGTCTCCATTAGCGCAAACAGTTCTGTCACCACTGCCTATCTGAAGTATATCTCTATTCATACTGAATCCAATCCAGTTTACCTGTAATGAACATGGTTAAAATGAAGTTCTCCAGTAGCACTGACAAATATTCGCCTTGCTTGAAATTTATGTATTATTTCTTAGGTTTGATTCCCACATTGAACAACTAACTTTTTAAAGTGTATAATTCCAGACAGTCATGTGCAAAGTCATCCTATTTAACCTTCAATACACCAAGTATAACAAGTCAAGCCATTAAGCAGGTCAATGTTGACCATATAAAAAAGTGTGAATAGGTTATAAATCACAAGTCAAATCTCACTGCCATGTTTCACACCTTCAGTGCTGTTTGATAAAATGTATTTTTCTTTGTTTACCAATGCCTCTCTCTGCTTTCTATCACACAAATACAGTTGGCATGGTTGTGTGTGTTTGCGCACTAGCTGTTAAATGCAAAACTGGAATTTGGCATTAAATCACACAGAGTTGCTGCCTGACTTCTACAGGCATAGCTGGTGAGGGAGATGATGGTGCTGAATTTAGAGTACAGAGGTAGGTTGTTGAGGAGTCCAGGATTTTTGTAGCACTCCTCAAGAAGCACTACAGAAGTAGGCTGCTGCAGGGGACTGTACTGGGTCTCAGTACAAGAAAGAGGATTGGAACAGATTAACCAAGTTTGTCTCCAGTGCAACTGGCATCACACACACTAGAGAGAATTGTTGTCACCACAATAGTGACCTGAAACGGTGCAAGAAGGACCTCCTTAGGCGATAACAGGATGAGTTTAGAACTGCTGACATCACTCGGTTGTGTAAGTATACTGACCCATCAGCATTAAATGATACAGAACACAGTCAAGATTCTTATCCAATATTACTTAATGTTTCCTCTTCTCTACTGTACAGCTGCTGAACACACTGCAGCGAAAAGGGAGGCAAACCAATAAAGGTTAACCCACCTCAGAGAGGCATGGGGTATGTATGCATCAGGTCTTACTGTACAACTAATAACTATTGTAATTTGATGCAATATGGCAATACTGAAATAAATGGTCATATTTATGATTATCACAGCATTGCAACTGATTAATGGCACAACAGAGTATGACCTTCTCATCATACCTGGATGTGGCCAAGGTGTATAGACTGGATAATCATAACTGTGATATGCCATGGATGTAATTCTCTCTTTTTTGTCTCACCCCACCCCTGCTCTCTTTTCTTTTTTGGTGGGGGGGGTTATTTTATATGGTTTAAAAAATATTCTATCATACATTTCTGCTTAAAAAAACTGATGTGCAGCACAGAGAGGTAGACAGACGGCTGCAGATCAGTCTGCCATCTTTCCACAGGTTGCAGCACCAATATCCAGCACTTCAGGTTCCCAAGCCGTCAGTGCTGACTCCATAACCCCTGCCCTAACTGCCCTACCTGCATCAGGTAGCTCTGCCCCAGCAGCTGGTGCACTGGTACCCCCCTGGGAGTAGCATTAGTGAAGAAGGTGATTTTATCAACCGCCAGGAGCTGACAGGGCTGGTAGATGGTACAACAGAAAGGGACCTAAATGGCTGAATTGACGGGGTCTATATTAGAACATCGAAGTTTCAAAACGTCGAATGTTCTAATATCGAACCCTATTCAGCAAAAGATGAAAATATCGAAGCAACGGAAAACTGAAAGTTTTCCTAGGGAAAGAATTTGGTTGTCCATTTCTGTTGCTATAGTATTTTCAGCGCTGTGGTGGAAAGCTTGGGGTCGGGTTCATGTAAGTGTGCGATTGAGTGCGGGTTAGGTATGTGTGCGATTGTGTGGACGTGTGGGTTAGGTGGGTTAGGGCGTGGGTCAGGTAAGTGTGCGATTTTGTGGACGTGAGGGTTAGGGCGTGGGTGAGGTGAGTGTGCGATAGTGACGGACCTTAGCGTTAGGGTTAAGGTAAGTGGATAGTTAGTGGTGTGTGTATAGTTTAGTGTAGGGTTAGGTGTAAAATTTTAGGTGTATGTGTGTGGATTGCCATTTGTTTGGTGTGCTTGTGTTGTGTGTATGTGTTTAGGAACAGCTAATTTGCTCCCTAGGAAAAAATTCACTGTTCTGTATGTTTGATATTTTCAGCTTTCGCTGAATAGGGTAAGATATTAGAACATTCGAAGTTTTGAAACTTCGATGTTCTAATATAGACCCGAATTGACCATATAGAAAAGGTGCTTTGTCATACTGCCAAGACAACACCATGTACAGCACTGACAAAGGAAACTGAGACAGGAAATAGTGTTGACAGTTCTGAGGGTTAGGACTAGATTCTCGCTGTTCTCAGGCTTGACATGAGCATGCCATTGATGTCCCCTGCTTATCTCCAATCATGGTGTCCCCCAATCTTTTGTGTCCATCACCATCCCTGTCCACCTTGTTTGTCCTGTATGTCTGTGCCTACTTCCTCACCTAAACTACCTGGCCCTCACATTCCTAAGCCCCTTCCCCAACATTCCTCTCCCTTTGAGAGTAAAAAAAAGGAAAAATGGGCACGTGTCCCACAAAAAAATAAAGATCCATACATAGCTCTACACTTCACCAATGTGTCTTCGTGGCACACGATTTGGTATAACTGGCTGTACAACCTTATTCTGTCATCTACACTTGGTGTGGTGACAATCCAAATTCAGCAAATTTTGTCCACACTTCTACGTTTATGCAGTATGACACGTTTATGCTCTGAAGAAGTGGATAGCTATGGTTCTCTCTCACGACCTTCCTGTAAATTCCTTTACTCATTCCCCTGTGTCCACCCCTCTGCTTGCCCTCACCATTTCACTACTTTCCTGTCAAACCTTTTTTCACACATTTAGTCTGGTCAAAAATTAGAATCACATGGAACAAATATGACCAGAAACGGCCCATAAGAAATTCCTCACCCCCCCCCCCCCAGCATTTACATGGATGTCATCATTGTACATCAGTGTTGAGTGACAGTGAACTGCTAGTCCTGTGACAAAATATGGCCAGTTGTTGCCATCACCCACATTAGTCTGGTTATCTACACAAAAAGGTGCTTAAACATGCTGTACTATCAGAATACAGAGTAAAAGCAGAGTAAAGAAAATAACTGGCAACAGTTAAGGTAACAGGTGTTTGACTGCTGGATGTAGTCAAGTGTAACTTCCTCTGTGGAGTGCTTACATAAATCCATTATCTGAGGAATCATTTTTCATCACAACATCGAGTTCGATTCCACATGCATGCCACATTTCTTAATGTGATGTTAAACTTCTGATAGGTTTCATAACACACATCTTAATTTTTAACTAGTTAAGACCTTAAATTAACAGAATTGGGATAATGTTGCATAAAGCATTTGCAAACACATCCATGACCACAAGGAAGACTTAGCAAACCACCCTTACTCTATTCATGCCTTAATCTGGTTTTGTCCATCCTACAGTTTCTTGATCCCCAGAGCCACCAGTTAATGATACAGAGCATGAGAGATGAATACATAGGAGACACCACAAAGATGTACATTAAATGACCCATACCACTGCCCTTTCGTATGTGTCTGCCCATCTATCTCTCTTCACCCCTTCTCTCTCACCACTTTGCACTGTTCACTATTCACTATGCTTATGGATGTAAATGTCATCTTACGGCATTTTCATACTGTCATTACTTTGCTGAAGAATAATACATCTTCCACTGGCTGAAAAGGTTATCAACGTTCCTTCAAATGTGTGATTTTGATGTGTGAAGCAAGACTTCCTTTGTGGTATGCTAAGATAATGATAAAGTCTATAAACTTAATTTTTCAATTTGACAATGGTTCAAATCCAACATTCACTTTTTTCTTACTGCCTGCTTCTTTGCTGTGAATGTGTTGCCTATGAATCTCTTTAACCCCTTTCCCTTTTATCAGTTGTAGTCCTAAACATTTGCATGAGGTCTGGCAACAAGCAAGTGTAGTATGTGATGCTAAATGGCACATTATTGTAAAATGTGGTGAGTTTCTGCCTTACACTGCTAGATTACATAACTATATAGGTAGGGGGTGCAAATCTTACAAAAGTCAGTGTGTGTGTGGAGTTAACTACTGGCCTCAAAGTAATAGCCTGGAGAAACTTTTACTCTACAGCGTGAGTCCACATCAGTGTCAGACCAGTCTCCCAAAATCATGTTCACTGCAACATATTTATGATGGTCAGTCCTACATAATCTTAAAGTCAAGATCAAAATTAATTATAATAATCACATTCTGATACCATTTGTAAAATGATCTGCATACTGGAGTGGAAGCCTTCTTCAACTCTACTTTCTTATTTAGCTCAGTGAGCTTACACCTTGTGTCATGAAGAATGTTAGTGGAGAAAATCCACCTGTCAACCTAAGTACTATACAGAGCACTGACAGCCACACATCACTGCTAAGTTTGTTTAACTGCAGAAGGCTACTCAAACTAAAGTTTTCACTTTTTTCTTCAGCAGAGAACACTGCTCACCACCTAACATGTCAGAAATGGGGAAGGCAAGCACAAAGTACAGTTGTGTACACTTACCATAAATGTAGATGTTCTAGTGTATTCACTGTTGCAGTCATCACATTTGGATTATCCCTGCCAGGGTAGCACTCAGTCAGCCCGAATACCAGAGGCTTAGTATTTCTGTGTCGGTTGCTGTCGCTCCTGGACTGACATCAAGTCATCAGTGGTATAAAATCAGGCAGCTAGCGCCATTACATCAGTTTTTCTTGCCCTAACTGTTAGGAGCCCTCAATAGGGAGCTAGGTTATGATAGAAGAACACCACCAGTAGAAAGTAAATAACAAAAACGTCTTGTAAGGGGGGAGAGAGAGAGATAAGGGGGATGGAGGGAGGGAAACCAGGACTGCAACAGTGAATACACCCTAACATCTACATTTATGGTAAGTGTACACAACTGTGCAATTTTCTTCGTGTTAGTCATCACATTTCGGTTGATTCCCAAAGCTGAAGAAAAGGGTGGAGGCAGTCATGAAGACTGAGGGCTGGCTAGGATGCCCTGCAAGACTGCGGTGGCAAAGCCTGCCCTGGATTTGGAGAAGATTGGCAGGTGGTAATGCTTGGTGAAGGTATGAACAGGTGTCCATGTTGCAGCCTCCAGGATATCCCTGGTGGGGACCCCTCTGAGAAAAGCTGCAGAGGTGGAGGTTGCTCTGGTGTAATGTGTCCTGACACCCTTTGGGGGTGGTTTCCCGTGCTGTTTGTAGCAGGAACGGATGCAGTGTGCTATCCACTTCGAGATTGTTTGGATATGGCCTTGCCCTCTGTTCCTGCAGTGAAGCTGACTAGCAATTGATTAGTTTTTCTAAAAGATTTAGTCCTGTCCAGGTAGAATCTGAGTTGGATGTGCACATCTAGAGAGTGCAGTATCCTTTCCCCCTTGTTTTGTGGGTTAAGGAAAAAGGTGGGCAAATGAATGGATTGGTTAAGAGCCACACTGGACACCACTTTTGGCATGAAGGATGGGTTAGCTCTGAGGAAGACCCTGTCAGCATGGAAAATGATGAAGGGCTCTACAGCCGTAAGTGCTTGTAGCTCTGATACTCTTCTAGCTGAAGTGATAGCCAGAAGCAAGGCTGGCTTCCAAGAGAGAAATGTTAACTCTGCTGAAGCTGCAGTTTCAAAGGGAGGCAGGGTGAGCTTTTCCAACACAAAGTTAAGGTCCTAAG
Organism: Protopterus annectens; assembly: GCF_019279795.1. NCBI lineage: Eukaryota > Metazoa > Chordata > Ceratodontiformes > Protopteridae > Protopterus > Protopterus annectens. Next base: position 359,176,647 of record NC_056736.1, read on the forward strand.
CTGGGGTTGGAGCTCTTCTGGGTGGCCTCCAGTTGTTAGCCCCTCTTAGGAACTGTTTGATGAGAGGGTGTGAGAAAAGAGGTGGCTCTGTGCTAAAATGAGCAGGGATGGCTGAGGCATGAATTTTAATAAAAGAGAAGGATAGACCCCTGTGTAGTAGGTCTGCCAGGTAATTCAGGATGAGAAGTAGGGAGGGCTGTGCCATTCCGGCTCCCTTAGCTTGGACCTAGGTGCAAAACCTTTTCCACTTGTCAGCATAAGATTTTCTAGTGCTGGGGTGTCTGGCCTCACATATAACGTCCAGAACTTGTTTGCTAAGACTGGCAGCTTGAGGAGAGGTCAGGGAATAAGCCAGGTTGAGTTTCTGCAATTGGGGATGCATGAATTCTCCATTCCTGTTCGGATCTGAGGTAGGTGCCATGGTGGCAGGGGTGATAGGCTGCGCAGCAGCGGGTACCAGTGCTGGGGTGGCCAGTCTGGGGCAATCAGGACTGCCCTCGGTTTTTCCTCCCTTATTTTGAGCAGTACCCTTGAAATGAGTGGTACATAGGGAAATGCATAGACCAAGAAGTTTACCCAGTGGAAGGATACAGTATCCACTTTCCAGGACATGCTGTGAAGTTCCCTGGTGCAGAATTTGCTGAGCTGATGACTGGATTGGGAGGCAAAGAGGTTGACCTTCAGGGTGCCCCATTTCTGGGTTACAAGGGTGAAGGTTCTGTGGTCTAGCTGCCACTCGTGTGGGTCTAGCAAATTTCTGCTCAAGTTTTCTGCCAGAGAGTTTAGAGAGCCTGGCAGGAATTGTGCTAACAGGTGTAGTTGCATGTCTGAGGCCGTGTGCCAAAGGGTCATGGTGAGCCTGCACAGAGGCTAAGAGTGAATCCCTCCCTTCTTGTTGATATACCACATCACTGTGGTGTTGTCTGTTTTGATCAGTAGAGGCTCCGGGGAGAGTAGGGGTCTGAAGGTTGTCAGAGCGTGCTGAACAGCTAACATCTTTTTTTGGTTGATGTGCAGATGTATTTACTGTGGGCTCCATTGGCCCTGAATGTACCTGCCATCCAGGTGAGCACCCCAGGTATAGTCTGATGAGTCTATGGTGAGGGTCTGAGCAGCATGGGGTTGAGAGAAGGGAAGTCTCTTGTTGTAGTAGCATGCTGCTGCCCACCAAAGAAAATCTTTCCTTAGACAAGATATCATTGGTATAAGAGTTTCCATGTATTGACAGTGCTGACACCAAAGGCTTTTTAAGTACCACTGTAATTTCCTCATATGTAGTCTGACATATGGAATGAGTAGAATGAAAGAGGGCATGAACCCTAGAGCTTGCAGGATTTTCCTTGCGGATAACTGGGTTCTGGTGGCTAGTTGAGAGAAGTAGGCTGTCAGGTAGGCTTGTTTTTCTGGAGTAAGGAATGCCATCTGGGATGCTGTGTCCAGACTTGCTCCCAGGAATACAATTTTTTGTGTGGATTTCTTTTTGTTTATAGTATACCCCAAGGAGGTCAGTAGGTCCTTTACAAAGGTCAGGTGCTTTAACAGCTTTTCCTGACTGTCTGCCTGAGTCAGGCAGTCATCTAAGTATGGGTAAATGTGAATATTTCTTTGTCTGCAAAAAGCAATGGCGGGAGCCAGACATTTTGTGAAAACTCTGGGAGCAGTAGATAAGCCAAAGGGAAGTGCAGAGAACTGAAAGTGCAGTGATCCTGCCCTGAAACGGAGGTATTTCCTGCATGATTCCCTGATTGGGATGTGTAGGTAGGCCTCTTTTAGGTCTAGGGTGGCTAACCAAGCATCCTTGGAAAGCATAGGAAGAAGTTGCTGGAGGGTGAGCATTTTGAATTTTGGTATCATCAGAAAGGTGTTTAGAATGGATAGATCCAGGATGGGGCACCATGTGCCCTCTTTTTCTGGGTACCAGGAAGAGTCTGGAGTAGAAACCTTGGCCTATCTGTTCTGCAGGAACATGCTCTATTGCCCTCATGGAGAGCAGGGAAAGGACTTGCTTTTTGGCCTCTGCCCACTGGTTTGGGGGAAGAGCTAGGAACCCTTTTGGGGTTGGCAGAGTGTGGTAACAAAATTTGTATCCCTAGGACACTATATTGAGGACCTAGCGGTCACTGGAATGGTGGTCCAGTTGTTTGCATGGAAAGATAGTTTTCCTCCTAGGGGCACAAGCAGGTGGGCAGAGGGAGGGGGTGGAAGTGTAAAGGCATTGTGAGTTCTTACCATAACGGGTTGGGCTTTGCACTCCCTTATTTTGAAGAGGAGGAACTCCATTGCTTAGATCTCTGCATTCCTTGGGGCTGTTGTCTGCTTCCCATGGGTCTGGGCTGGGCTGGCCTGGAGGGGCAATGCCTACTGAACCTCGGTGGCTGGACCTGTAAGAAGTCTTTAACTGTCTGCATAGATTTAGCTTTTTCTTCCATGTTTTTAAGACCTCTTTTGCCTTGCTGCCAAATAAGTTGTCTTTGTGCAAGGGTGCATCCAATAATTTGGATTTGACATGGTCTGTTCCTTAACCCAAGCATGCTTTCTAAGGGCAGAACCAGTGACTGCTGCCCTGCAAGATGCTTCTAAGGCATCAAAACCACATTGTAAGGTGTGCTTAGTTACTTGACTTGCAGAATGCATTAACTCTTGTAACTCTATTTTCTGACTAGCAGGGAAGGAAGATATTTTTTGTTTGAGGAGGTCCATGGTATGTTGCTGATATTTCAGCATGTGGAACTGACAATTTAATGCTCTAATAGCAAAAGTAGCAGAGGTGTATACTTTTTTACCCCATCTGTCTAATGCTCGGGAATCCCCATCTGAGGGGGTGGGATTATTAGCTGAAGTTGCTTTGATTCCTTTAGGTCCTTGAGAGATGACCTCGGGGTCAGCAGTAGGATTTTTGTAAAGAGATTTGTGAGTGTCAGGGACTCTATAATACTTGTTAGGTTTCCTGGGAGCAGGAGGGAGAGTGTCTGGGGTCAGACTGGATTCCATAAAAACATCATCCACAACATCCAGGACAGGAGGAAAGGCCCGAGGTCTGTGCTGTGGAAGATTTTTAAGAATTCCCTGAGTTCCTTTTTTGACTGAGGATAGTCCTGACATTCCCACTGGAAATGCTCCCTTAAAGTATGTAGGGTTTCCCCAAAGGAAAAGCCCTCGGGTGGAGAGGCTGAAGGGATGGATTCCTCTGAATGGGAATCCTCATAAGCAGAGAGGGGTTGCATATCTTCATATTCACTTGCATCAGAGTCATAGGACTCCTGTTCAGATAAAACTACTGGGGACAAGTCTCTTTTTCTTTTGGAAGGGGTAGCCTGGCTTCCCCTAATAAGCATTATAAGATCTTCCGCCATTTTAAGCATTTGAGACTGAGGCAAGGAAGCAGGTGCCTGAGCTTGGGTCGTCAGTTTTTTGGGTGTGGTTCATATCTTGGGCCTTAGAAACTTGGTTGTTTTTGAAAGAACTGAAGACGCGAAAGAAGTCGTCGGTCTGTGTTAAGTATCGGTAGTGCAAAGTACTTCCTCAGAAGCTGGTGCCTGCTCAGCAGCTCCGGACCCATCCAAGGTAGAGACAGCTGCAGCATCCTTAGTCTCGCAGCATACTAGACTCCGAAAGGGTCTCAGTAGTGGCCTGCGAATCCACAGAACAGGGCATCAGAGGCTGCAGAAGCACCTCACTGAGGACCAGAGAACTGACGACTAACTTAACGGTAGCGTCGTCGGCCGATTTGGAATTAAGCTGTCTGTCTCTGGGTCTATCCTTACTTTTTTTCGGAAGATTGGTAGTCGGATGGCTTACTGAAGCTATATTGGAATTTGAGGACTGAGAGCGAAAATATCTAGCTACAATAAAGGCCCAACAATGTATAGTTCTGGTGTTGAACAAAGCACAAAAGCGACAGCAGGGGACATCGTGGTCTGGGCCTAAACAGGTGATGCAGTAAGAATGAAAGTATTGGTGTGGCATTTGCTTTCCACAGGCGAGACAATTGTTAACTTTTTCTGACATTGGTTAGAGCAAGAAAAAAGGATCCCCAATGGGGGTACGTAGCTTTAGAAGACTTCAACTTCAATTCGGAAATGAAAACTCAGGTAGCGGCCGACCAGCAGTCGTGCGAGCTACTTCTGCTTCGGGCTCCTCAGCAAGAAAGACTGATGTAATGGCGTTGGCTGCCTGACTTTATACCACTGATGACCTGACGTCAGTCCTGGAGCGACAACAACCGACACAGAAATACTAAGCCTCTGGTATTCGGGCCGACTGAGGGCTACCCTGGCAGGGATAACACAAATGTGATGACTGCAACAGTGAAACACGAAGAACATCACTTCATTTCTGAAATTAGCTTTGACCCCAACATGGAAAGGTACAACAACAACATGCAAAACATATGTATGCAATATGTTTAGATAAAACATATATGTTGTAAATGTAATTAGAATCACATTTCCTATCCGATTCTTATTTGTGTAAAGGTTAGCAAGAAGCACCAATGAACACCACTAAACTCTGGTACGTCACAGTCCAAATTCAACACAACAAAGTATAATCATCCATGCACTAACACTTTACCAACATTCACACAAACATTTCTCAGCAGTCCAATTTAAGAAGAGATTTTGAACAGAAAGAAGTATTGTTACTGGATTATACCTTTAAATAACATGGAAATTGCTTAATGTGTTCATGTGAAATGACATGACCTGTGTGGTTAGCTGACCACTTCATCCTGGACAGCTGGGTCTGCACTGCAGTACTGGCACTTATAAATGATATACAACTACACAGACCCTTGGCACACATACTTCATCATTTCTTAACCCTACTGCACTGGAACATTAAATACTGCTTGGTATTGACAGTCCACATTGCCCATACATGAGTACATACCACTGATAATATCAGTACCATTCATTAAAGTTTACAAACCATCATCATACCTGATGGTCCAATAATGCTTCACTGTCCATCCTGTGTTTCAAAAGTGTATGCATCTCATGTACAGAACAGAGGTACATTTCATTCTCAGTTCTGCAATAAATATTAATGAATGCATAGCTGACATAAGTCAGCAGTATGTATTTATTATCGATCATAACACTGCAGTTCCTCCTTCATATCAACAAATATGGATTTGCACAAAACCTTCTACATTAAAATACCTTCTTTGACACAGAAAGAGAAGCTAATCCTATCTATACTGCACGGCCACACTGTAAAAGTCAGACTTCTGCAATGGCACTTGCGTTAAGTACTGTGTCCTCTAGATTGTGCAAACAGATAGGGGGCTCTAATCCCACAGCAGTCAGTGTGTGTGTGTGTGTGTGTGTGTGTGTGTGTGTGTGTGTGTGTGTGTGTGTGTGTGTGTGTATGTATAGTTTGACAGCGTGTACAGTTTTGTCAGTATGACCTTAACAAAATAGTAGCCAGGAGAAACTATTGCACTGCAACGTGAGTCAGCATCAATGTCAGATCTTTCTCCAACATCATCATCTCTGCAACACAAACATAATGTCATCCTTTATGAAGTATACTCACAGTATAATAGTCAGACTTCTGTTGTGATGCTTGTGTCCTCTAGATTGTATAACTAGATATGTAGGGGGTTCATATCTCACAATTAACGTGTGTGTGTATATGGAGTTCTGTAAATATGACCTTAACTATTGCTGGCCTCTATAAAGTAGTAGCCTGGAGAAACTTTTACAATGCAGGGTGAGTCCACATCATTGCGAGACCCTTCTCCCATCCTCTATAAAGTGCACTTTCACACTATATAAAAGTAAGACTTCTGCGGTAGCACTTGCATTAAGTATTGTGTCCTCTAGACTGCATAACTAGACAGACAGGGGGTTCCAATCTCACAACTCTCACAACACTCAACTTGTGTGTGTGTATGTATACATACACACACACACACACACACACACACATATATGTATATGTGCATATATGTTTGTATAAGTAACATAAATATGACCTTAACTACTGCTGGCCTCAATAAAGTAGTAGCCTGGAGAAGCTTTTACACTGCAGGGTGAATCCACATCGAGGTCAGACCATTCTCTCAAAATCATCATCTCTGCAACATAATGTGAATGTCCTCCTCTATAAAGTGCATCTTTGCATCATAGAAGTGAGAATTCTGCAGTGGCACCTGCTTTAAGTACTATGTCCCCCAGATTATATAACCAGATAGGTAGGGGGTTCTAATCTCACAACAATTAACGTGTGTGTAATGGTAGGTCCACAGGATCACTGAAGGATTAATTCAATAGCTACGCTCATTTGACTCCCACTCATGAGAAACATTTACATAGTTAAATCAATCCCACATCTCCTTTTCACACTGTCCACAAACAAATGCTGTCTGTAACACACTGATTAGGTCATCATTTCAATAATGCACTCACACAGCACTGAAGTCACACTTCTCCTGCAGCACATGTGTATAATACATTTGTGTGTAGATTGTGCCAGTCGATAAGTAGTGAGTTCGGATATGGCAGTGACACTCTTCCGTCTGTGTGTGTGCATTTGTGAGTGAATATAAATGGATTCAGGAGTGTCTTACACCTCTTAGCACTGACAACATTTAGGATTCCACAGAGCTGTAGAAGTCATTTTTGCTCATACATCTCCTCTGCATGACAAAGCTGATGTCATCCTTTCAATGATGCAGACTGATTTCTCCTGTGGCACCTGCATATAATACACTTGTGTGCAAACTATTTCAGTACATAAGAAGGGAGTTTGAATACAGGAATGACTGTCTGAGTGTATGTTTCTTCTATTCACTGTGCAGAACAACCTACAAATATACATACAAGGTATACCTATACAGAGTGCTTCTGCTGTAAAACCGCTTTTTAGTGGAAACATGAAGGTAATTCACAAGGGTGATGTCATCCATTGAAATGTGTAGTCACAGTTGTCAAAAGAAATATGTAGTTATGCTTGTGTTTCAGCAAACTTCCACTAGCCTGTGACATTGGCTATATAGTTCAAATCCCAGTGTCACTGCTTACAATCGGCATACATGTTAACAGAGTTGTCATCCACATGTGCTATTGTTCATGTGTAGATGTTTCCTATTACAAGAGCTTATTCTAAATTTCCTTTGGAAAGGCTATACTGAAGACTGATGCAGTCATTTGAATAGCTTATTGTTCCATAACAGTTGCAGTGAGACACCTCCTCGGGAATGAGGATACGAGACAATGTAAAGTATGCTGTTGCCTAAGTAAGGCATGTGTTCCAACATGGGCAATAGCCACATTGTACATAATTGCTGTTCTACCATTACAGTGACAAACAGCAGGGAGCTACAGGTGCATTTACGTATACCTAACATCAGGCAATGTTGTCTGACATACTGTAAGATTCTTTGTAATTAATTACAGGGACACCTTTCTTGATTCAAACATATGATGTAATGCTTTCACATAACCACACATATGACAATTGTTTATGCACCTATAGCATGACACATTCACTAATCGTGCTATGGTGTTGATTTTGTCAATGCTTAGGCAAGTGTTCCAAACCAGCATCGAGTGAGTGCAAGCATTTATGTCCTTAACTGTTCTGCAGGAAAGACATCCCCGACAATTTTACTCTGTATGTATAGAGTGGCAGATGCCTCCCCCATCCATTTTAGCAGAAACAAATTATGGGCAAATAATGTATAGCTGAATGAATGACTTCACATAGGTGGAGTTCAACAGCTGTGATAACAGTTCCACTGTGGCACATGTGATTAAAACCATATTTTCAGTTGGAGGAGGTGTACAGTTTGATGTTCAGTTCTAGCTTAGGAACTAATTTTGCATAGACATACTGACATCACACAACAACAATTACATCATATCAGTCTTATCCCTTGATATGCTGCATGAACACATGTGAACATAGCTTTGACTTTCATGGCAGAAGACATTTGTTCTACCAATGTCATGGTGAGAGCGCTATTATGGCACATGCATGAAGTACTTTGTACAAGAGTGTACTCTATTTCTTTTGTGTTATGTGTACAGACAGAAACCTTCTTTGACCACGGAACCTTTATATAGGACTGATCACAATTGTGTGTACATAAGCATACACAATTCATTGCCATCAGTCTGACATCCTGATAAGCCATTCATTATCAGGGATCCTTTCTTAATTCACATATTAATTTCATTTGTTTGTGACAATACCCATTACTACCTCCTGCGGCACAAACTGCAAACAGCTCTAGGGAATACATAGTGTGGTGGTTGCATCTCTTCCTATCTGTCTGGGCAATAACTCTGTTTGGGAGAAGTGCCTTACACAAGGGTATATTACATATGTCACACTCTGCTCCAACATTAGAATTTTGAAGTGCATAAGTCTTTTCAAGGGTGGTCCTCCTTATATAACTGTTAGGCCTACCTCTGTGGCATACAAAGTTAATACACAGGCTAGTGATAACAGTGATGGGATGGGGTCGATTCTTGCAAAGGAAGATTGTGGCTTCTAAGTCATTCCTATTTTCCAACATGTTACACTGACAAAATACAGGCAATGCAAATATCCCATAATGTATGTACTGCCCTTATGAACTGTCATTTCAACACAGCATGTTAACATTCATATCTCATATAATCTCTTCTGTTACGATGTTAATATGTGTAACTGTTGCATCCTATAATATTATATGTGCTTTTTTCCCCTATATTTGCTCAGGAGCTGTGACCACCAGTAATTACTATGACATACCTATTACAAAACGTTTGTTATTACAACATTTTCTTTGTGAAATACACATCTTCACATCAATTATCTTACTAGAATTTAAATATTTATCTTCCCCTCTTACATATTTCTTTATACATCTCTGATTTCTGTGCACAATGTCCTCAGTACACTTTCTCTGTCTAGTAACCTATCCATTGTAGTTGCCCTTGCCATTTCCCCACCCCTCTTACTTATTTCTGTATTCATATGTTTGGTTTATGTGCACATTGCACTCAGTGCACCTTCCCTACAGGTACAGCTTCCATTACTTGCCCTATGTAAATTTTCGTGCTGTCTGCACAAGCACGCTTAACAGGTATGCCCAAAGGTAAGCTTGTTTGTTTACTGTGTGGGCTTGTGCAGCTCTACACATTTTCCTGGCCACCAAAACTGTTGTTGGCCATGAAAATGGGCTTGTATTCACATAACTGTGATAAGCATCAGGCATATGCAATTAGCGCTGATGTTCATCGCATTAACATGTAATCACCATGCAGGCTTTGCAAGAAGCCTACACAAATTGTTCATGAATCCCACAGAAAAAAATGTTTGCAGTTACTTTACACTACCTTTAAAGTGACAAAAAAAACAAGCGCTCTATTTAAAAGTATGTCACAGTCTCAAGACAGTCTGTTAAAGCACAACACTCCTAATCTTAAAACAACTTTCCTGAAGAGGAAAGTAATAAAACTTCAACAAAATTATGAAAACTGAAGTTTTTTCCCCCAAAGTAACTTATCTGCCCAGCGAAGGAAAGCACAAGTTGACCACTGATCCACAAAATCATCAAAGGAGTGCATTCTTCGGCGGCAGAAAAGCTCTGAAGAGCTTCACTCCCAAACCTGTCTTTTAGTCAGCACAGCTATAGCTGCATGACAGTTCAGGCATGCGGAAGATGCCCTGAAGCTTTAGAAGCTAACCAGCTGTTATATCCTTAGCAGGATATACCCTACAGAGCAAAGGTTACTGCAATGTTGTTTCTTTCGGCTTTTCCCGGTTAGGGGTCACCACAGCGGAACTCCGGTCCGCTAATGATTGGTAGCTGATTTTTACGTGCTGAGTTACCAGCCCTGATGCACAACCTTCAATGAAGGTATGCCCACTCATGCATGTCTCCACACAGAAGACGTTCTAGCTGTGAATCGAATCGGACAGCGTCTTACTGTGAGGCGACAATGCTACCGCAGCACCACCACCGCTGGTAGCAAAGGTTACTGCAATAGTGATCAATATGATGAACATATACATTTTCCCTTATCACATTTTTGTTTGTTATGAAGCGAACTCTCCCCTTACTTGAAAAGCATGACAAATTAATTTAAGTGATCCGGTTTGTTTGCATTCACTACTGTAGCAGTGTTGCTTACACCAGTGGTCCCTACTACGTTTGTTTTCTTTAATGGTATTGTTTCCTAGCTTAAAATGTCAACACAGAACTTCATTTGGCATTCTGAAAACTTATTTTTCTGTGAAACACTGCCCCCCACCATCAAGATATGCAACAGTAGAGTAGGAAATAATGTTTTTTTCAGAAACTTGCTCTTATTTTTCCTAGGCTTTAACTGTGACATGTTAAAAGCAATATAAATGCATTCATGTTCAGTTTTGTAATCTAATCGGTACTGCATTTCGGTGTTTTTATTGTTTTGCATGGCAATACTTTTCAAAGAATTAAGTTTCAGCAATAGTGAAAATAGGTTGCATTTGTGTGATACACTGCTGGTAATCTCATGCTTGTTGCAGTTTGTTTTTATAAATGGCATGAATGGTATGTTTTGTTTCTGTGGGAATAGTTACTCATTTGTCTATTGTTTTCAGCTGTCCATTCCAATATATGATGTTAATTGCGCTGTGAATACCTCTCAAATGTCCAGAATATTGCATAAACTCCCCAAATGGGTTTTTGCACACAGGTAACTTAACACAATGCCACTGCAAACTTCATATATAATTGCCCGTGCACACAACAATCGACCTCCATGATCTACATCAGCATTTTTCAAAGTGCAGTCCACAGCCCACTGGTAGGTGTGAGGATTTCCTGGTGGGCCTCGAGAGTTAACAATAAATATATCTGCCCTCTGCACTGTCTGTTTTTTTTTTTTTTTTTTTTTACAAATTAAATGACTTTGTCTGGTGTCTGGATGTACTGCTGCCATGAATCCCTACTTTCTTGAAGCTGATTGGTTAATCTCAGTTTGCAACTGCAAGCTGAGATAACCAATCAGCAGCATGCTAGAAACTGATGATGAAACTCTAAAAATACCAATTCCATCTGTGCTGTTCTGCATGTAGGAAGCTGGTTACTTGAAGCCAGTATTTCACTGAGACTGCATGTTTGTTAGGTATGTGCCGCTTGGGCAAACATTTCATTCTGGTGCTTCTACATATTGTATCTGGACATTTTACTGAAGGGGCCACTTGGGTGAAGGGTTCATTTTGGTGTTTGTACTTATGTTATTGAAGGGGTCGCTTGGGCAAACATTTAATTCTGGTGCTTCTACATACTGTATCTGGACATTTTACTGAAGGGGCCACTTTGGGGAAATGTTTCATTTTGGTGTTGGTGTATACCTGGACATAATAATGAAATGGTGCTTGGGGAAATACTTCCATGATACATGAATGAATTGCTTGTGCATACGTGGTCAGACTGCTGAAGTGACTGCTAGGCAAAATAATTTATTGCGACATTTCAGTGCTTGTGCATACACAACACAAACTAATGAAAAGGTTACTAGGGAAATTATTCATTAATGTGTCAGTCTTTGGGAAATGTTTCATTATGGTGCTTATGTATACCTGGACATAGTAATGAAAATTTTGCTTGGGGAAATAATTAATTTGTGTATCAGGGAACTGTTTGTGCATACATGGCCATACTGCTGAAGTGACCACTAGGCAAAATAATTTATTGTGTCATTTTAGTGCTTGTGCATACACAATACAAACTAATGGAGGGGTTACTGGGGAAAATTATTCATCAAATTAGTGTGTCAGGATTGAGATTTCATGTGTGTCAGTACTCGAAATATGACCCATCTTTAAATCATGTGATTTATGGAAGAGGCTAGTGGGCCACTGAGTTATGTGCTTTGACCAAGTGGGCAGTGATCAGAAAAGTTTGAGAAACAGTGATTTAGATCTTTCCCTCCTCACTCTATTATCCTCTAAATAGTTTCAAGAATAAGTCTTTGTTCCCTCACAAACAGTTCTACAGTTTTCTGCTATATTTTCTTCAGAAATTAAAAAAAAAAAAAAAAGGAAAACGTTCTCATCACATACAGATGAATTTAAATAATGCCCAAAATTAATTTCCCTTGCCAAAGTACAAGAGTGTGTGTGTGTGTGTGTGCGTGTGTGTGTGTGTGACAGACAATTTGTAAGACATAACTTCTATACGGACCATTACACTGCTCATTCCTAATTTCATATTTATTTCATTTAATTTTGTTTACATGGGTAGAGCACAACATTCATATTTAATTTTCAAACAGATCTATACTGTTCGATAAATTCCTCACCAAAATACCAAGCAGTGTTCCATTGTAAACCAACAGAGATAACACTAAGTACGACCACAAAATGAAAGTAATGCATTTACCAATTAAAAAATTATACACACACATATCTATATACATATATGTATAATGTATTTCATTCAGTAACCAACATAAACAAAAATAAAACATTATATCCAAGCAGAACCAATACTACTCGTGACTTCCCAAATGTCTTTCACTACTGTATATGAAGGAGGGCACATTACCTCGTCAACATCAGCACTGCTGGCAACTGAACTTAACTTTGGTATCACTGCTATCACTAGATAAAAACAACTCAGTCCTCAGAATCTCTTTTAAGCACTGAACTGACAGCCGTAGTGGAATCCCATACATGACATCAAAGGCCAAAGGGCATTCTGCAAAAATTACAAGGAGGTGAAGCACTGCAGAATGAAAAGCAACAGAAATAAAGGGAAAAAAATGATCGTGAACTATGACATGATCATGGCAAAACCACAGACGGAGGCAATATAACAATAAAACAACACTGACGGTAAGAATAGTGGCTTAAGTGTCAGTGCTTACTCTTCTCCTTGTTTCTGGGTAGTATTTACATTCATTGTACTCTAGACACTGGAAGTGACTTATCCTTTAGGAGCTAATGCCAACATACATGGATAAACATTTTAGTTCACATTAGTTTCCTTTAATTATGAATTCAGTTTTAGCCACTAAGCTCAACTCTCAGCAATTTATAATGATATTCTTGATGCTTGACATCCATGAGAGACCACTACTTTCTATGTAACTGATGATTATACGTGTTTACCCGTCTCTTTATTGTAATTTACTGTGCTGTGGCTAAAAACAAAGACTTCACACCCAAACACACACACACACACACACACACACACACACACACGCACACAAACACACGCACACAAACACACGCACACAAACACACGCACACAAACACACGCACAAACACACACACACACACACACACACACACACACACACACACACACACACACACTTGGTCCATCAAGTGTAGTTTAATCAAGGCTGGAATTGTTGGCCTACTCCACTGACTTCCCATTTTACTCCCATTTCACTGAAACCATACTACATTAGTGACTGAAACTGGGTAATAGTAGAGCTAAAGAAGTGCCTCTCAACCCCACTGCTGTGATACACTATATACACAGACCTGGGAGTGTAGGGGTGCAGGAGGTATGTTTTCTTTTTCAATTATATTTTGATGGACTAATTATTAATATTTTGGTGCATATTAGATTAAGACAAAAGTCTTGTGAAAGATCCAATTCAACCATATGCATACATCCATTAGTCTTATCAAGGAGATGATTGCTGGACCATAGTTGTTTTTTTCTTTGCTGAAAATCAGTGCGATAACTATATGCTTTTATTACTACACAGTGATGCTTTTATTATCATCAAGTGTTTTCCTATCAAAATGACAGACATTAAAGTTACATTATCTCTAAGTCACAGACTGTTCTTTTTCCACTGGTAATCCGCGGTGGTGCAGCGGTAGCGTTGTTGCCTCATAGGAGGAGGTTCTCCCGTTCGATTCTCGGCTGGTGTGCTGGGAGTGCCTTCTGTGTGAAGTCTGCATGTCCTCCCCACAGTTGGGTGGGCGTTCGAAAGATATGCGTAAACAGGCGTGTCTTCGCTGAATGTTGAACGTTAAGCTGGCACCTCGGCATTCGTGAAAATCTACTGCCAATCATTAGCGGACCGGAGTTCCGCTGTGGCGACCCCTAACCGGGAAAAGCCGAAAGACAACAACAACAACCTCAGATTAGACTCTCTTTTAATGAACAGTTCTAAAAATTATCTGCATGTTTATTATGACTCCCTCCCTCTTTACCTTTGATGAGGTGTACGTTGTGAGATATTTATTGTGCTTCATCTATAAAATGTATTCTTAAGGGTGGCCATTTTACCCGATGAAGACTTGGTGTGTGTTGCATTTCTGGTGATGCTGCATAGAAAAGCACATATTCTATGAACACACCCCAGTATCACAACTGTAGTTATCTGTCAAACAGTACAAATTATAAAATTGAACTGATATAAATCCTTAAGGGTGAGGGAGCAGCTGCCACTTCTAAGGGCAAAGCAGCTACCAGCGTTGTTTCACAGGGCTCAGTTTTGGCCGTCTCATATTTCACATGTATTTCTCAGGCATTCAGGCTCCAACACAGCTTAGACCATGTTAGCAGTTGGAGCAAGGACAATGGTCTCAAATTAAATGTAAAAAAAAAATGTAGCAGAGTTCATTTTGGTAAACAAAACATTTTCACTTACCATACAGATACAACAGTGCCCGACTGGAGGGTGGCAATGAATCTGGGTAGTCTTACTGAGAATTCCTTATAATTTGACCATCATGTCTCCACAGTACTTTGGAAAACCTAATATCTGGCCCATCTAAATTCCAAAGGCATCTCCACTAGATCCAAAGAAGTCTTTTCACCCAGAATACCTCAGATTGAGTTTGCTAAAAATTATACAGCTAAATATATCTATATAGATATAGAAAAAGAAAAAGAAAAAAGTTCAGTGGCTCAACACAGGATCTACAGGAAAATACAGTTGTGTATACTTAACATAAATGTAGATGTTCAAGTGTATTCACTGTTGCAGTCCTTACAATATGGGGTTATCTGGCTCCCGGTACCCCACAGTCGGCAAGAATACCAAAGTCCTTGGTATATGACATTTGTCTGCCTTCGGTTTAAGCCTGACGTCAGGTACAAAGGGAGGCAGCTGACGCCATTTCCTCAGTTTTTCTTGCCTTAACTTTCAGGAGCCCACAAAAAAGGTTAGGCCAGGAAAAGAAAAATCCAGTCTGTGCCCTAGGAAAAAAGGGGGATGGAAGGGGGGGGGGCAGGACTGCAACCGCGAATACACTCGAACATCTATATTTATGGTACGTGTACACAACTGTACTATGTTCACTGTGTTTCACTGTTGCAGTCCTTACAAAATGGGATGATTCCCAAAGCCCTGGAAAAAAAAAAAAAGGAGGAGGAACACCCACTGATTAAGGGTTGGTAAGGATGCCCTGCAACACTGCAGTGGCAAAACCAGCCCTGGACTTAGAAAACAAGGGTAAATTGTAATGTTTAGTAAAAGTGTGGACAGAAGTCCAGGTAGCTGCTTCCAGGATGTCCTTAGTGGGTACACCTCTTAAAAATCTGCTGAGGTAGAGGTTGCTCTAGTAGAATGGGTCCTAAGACTCTGTGGAGGAACCTTGCCGTGCTGTAAGTAACAAAAGTGAATACAATGGGCAATCCACTTAGAAATAGTCTGTTTAGAAATAGCTTTGCCCTGAGCTCCAGGAGCAAAACTGACCAACAACTGATCTGACTTTCGAAAAGGTTTAGTCCTGTCCAGGTAAAATCTAAGTTGTCTATGCACATCCAGGGAATGCAGTACCCTTTCCCCTCTATTCTGAGGATTAGGAAAGAAGGTAGGCAGGTGGATAGACTGGTTAAGAATCAGGCTAGAAACCACCTTAGGCATAAAAGCGGGACAAGTTCGAAGAGAAACCCGATCCACATGGAAGGTGATAAAAGGGTCTACTGCCATTAAGGCCTGCAGCTCAGACACTCTTCTAGCTGAAATAATGGCCAAGAGAAAGGCAGTTTTCCAGGAGAAAAACTTCAAATCTGCTGAGGCAGCTGTTTCAGAAGGAGGCAGAGTACGTTTCTCAAGTACAAAATTAAGATCTCAAGCAGGAGTAGGTGCCCTTCTAGGAGGCTTTAAATTGCTAGCTCCCCTGAGGAACTGTTTCATCCAGGGATGAGAGAAAATGGGTTGCTCAAAGGAACAATGAGCAGAACTAGCTAAAGCATGAATCTTGATTGAAGAAAAGGAAAGCCCACCATTAAGTAAGCCTGCCAGATAGTCGAGAATAAGAGGAAGAGTAGGTCAAGATGGGTCTTCGCCTCTAGTCTGCATCCAAATGGAGAATCTTTTCCACTTATCTGCGTAAGATTTCCTAGTGCTAGGCCTCCTGGCTTCATGAAGGACCTCAACTACCTGTTGAGAAAGATTTAAATTATGAGCCAGGCTGCCAAATGCAGTCTCTGAAGGTGAGGGTGCAGAATTTTTTCCCCCCTCCTGAACCAAGCGATCTGGTATCAGGGGAAGATGCAAGGCTGAGACTGGGAGAGATTATGAAGTGGATACCAATGCTGCCTGGGCCAGGCTGGAGCTATGATGATGGCCCTTGGTTTCTCATCCCTTATCTTTAACAGCACTCTGGGAAGAAGAGGCAGAGGAGGGAATCTATAGAACGATAACTGTGTCCAGGGGAAGGACAGAGCACCCAATTTCCAAGCTTTGTCGTGATGATCCCTGGTGCAAAAGGTTGGAAGAAGGTGGTTGGTCGGAGATGAGAAGAGATCCACCTGGGGAGTACCCCAACACTGAATGATAAAATAGAAGATGGTCTTGTTTAGTTGCGACTCATGAGGATCCAGGACCTGCCTGCTCAACCGGTCTGCCAAGGTGTTGAGCCTTCCTGGAAGAAGCTGCGCTATCAGATGAATCCCCATGGAAGCTGCCATGGACCACAGTATCATGCTTTGTCTGCACAGGGGATAAGAGTGAGTCCCTTCCTGCTTGTTGATGTACCACATGATTGTGGTGTTGTCTGTCCTGACTAGAAGAGTACCAGGAGAGAGAAGATGCTTGAAAGAGAGAAGATGCTTGAAAGCCATCAAGGCCTGCTGGACTGCCATCAATTCCTTCAGATTTATGTGCAAATGAACTTGCTGATAGCTCCAAATCTCCTGAATGCATCTGACCTCTAGACGTGCTCCCCAAGCGTAGTCCGAGGTATCTGTGGTAAGAGTCTGGCTGGCAGGAGGTGGACAGAAAGGTAGGCCTTTGTTCTGTGCACAGGCTATCGCCCACCAAAGGAAGTCAGTCTGCAGGCAGGGAATCATAGGAAGAATTAAGTCTAAATCCTGAGTGTGTTGACACCAAAGATTTTAGAGGTACCATTGTATTTTCCTCATATGCAGTCTGGCATATGGAATCATCAGAATACACGAAGCCATGAATCCCAGGGCTTGCAGGAATTGCCTTGCAGAGAGCTGGATCACACTTGTCAAATTCTTGAAGTAATTTGAAAGATCCATTTCCTTCTCTTGAGGGAGGGATACCATCTGGGCGGCTGTGTTCAGACTCACTCCCAGGAATACAAACTCCCTGATGGGTACCAATTTTGACTTCTTTTCATTGACAGTGTAGCCCAAAGAGATGAGAAGGTTCTTTACAAAGTCCAAATCCTTTAGAAGTTGCTCTGGAGAGTTTGCCTGAATAAGACAATTGTCCACGTAAGGGTAAATTTGAATGTTTCTTTGCTTGCAAAAGGCAATGACTGGAGCCAGAAATTTTGTAAAAACTCTGGGAGCAGTAGATAAGCCAAAGGGCAGTGCAGAGAACTGGAAGTGCCTGTTCCCCGCCCTGAAGCGAAGGAACTGCCTGCAGCTTTCTCTTATTGGGATGTGCAGGTAAGCTTCTTTCAGATCCAAAGTCACCAGCCAGGAATCCTTGGCCAGCATTGGCAGCAACTACTGAATGAACATTGTGAACATGGGAATCAATAGAAAAGTGTTTAGAATGGACAAATCCAGAATAGGGTGCCAGGTACCCCCCTTTTTTGGGAACCAAGAAAAGTCTTGAGTAGAAACCCTGGCCTATCTTTAGTGCAGCTCCCAGGTTTAGCATAGAAGAAACTTGTTTTTCTGCTTCTGTCCTTTGAAGTTGGGGGATATCTGGGTATCCTTGGAGGACCAGGAAGGTGTGAAAGGAGAACCTGTAGCCTTGGGATACTATTTTGAGCACCCATTTGTCGCCGGGATAGTGTGCCAGACATCTGCAAAAATGGCTAACCTTCCCCCCAAAGGAAACTCTGGGCCCGCAGAGGCAAGCAGGGGAAGGCCGGAGTCACTGAGAATGCTTGCTTTGGGAAGTTTGCGTAGAACTCCCTGATTTTGAAGAGGAAGCCTGCCAGTGCTTAGCCTTTTGAGGGGTGGAAGTCTGTCTCCTAAAAGACCTGTAACCCCTAGGCCTAGTGCGACCCTGTTTACTAGGGTCAGGAAAAGTCCAATTCTTAGAAGGATAATGCCTACTAAAACAAGGAGGCTGAACTTGCAGAAAATCCTTAACAGTTTGCATAGATTTAGCCTTATCCTCCAACTTTTTCAACATCTCTTCTGGTTTGCTACCAAAAAGATTGTCCTTGTGCAAGGGCACATCCAGTAATTGAGATTTGACAGGTTCAGAAAGGGGCTGTTCCCTGAGCCAAGCATGTCTTCTAATAACAGAACCAGTGGCCACTGCCCTGCAAGAAGCCTCCAAAGTGTTAAAACCACAATGTATAGAATGTTTAGTAACAAGAGTGGCAGAATTCAATAAATCTTGCATGTCCTTACTCTCCATCAGGGAAGGAACACCAGCAATTTCAGCCTTAATGGCCTCCAAAGTATGCTGCTGATACTTAAGCATATGAAAGAGACAATTAACAGACTTAATAGCCAGGGTGGAAGAAGTATAAACCTTTTTACCCCATCTATCCAAGGCCCTAGATTCCTTGTCAGAAGGAACAGGATTTTTAGCAACCATGGCTTTAACACCTTTAGGGCCCTGAGAAATAATCTCTGGATCAGCAGTAGGATTCTTGAAAAAGAACCGATGAGAATCAGGAACTCTATAATACCTGTCAGGCTTTCTGGGAGCAGGAGGAACAGAATTAGGAGTCAAAGAATTCTCCATGAAAACATCAACAACAACTTCCAAAACCGGAGGGATAGCCAAAGGCTTATGCTGTGGCAAATCCAAGAATGCCCTAATCTGTTTCTTAGACTGAGGGTAGTCCTGACTTTCCCATTTGAAATGCTTCCTAAGAGTATTCAGAGCATCTTCAAAAGAAAAATGTTCTGGAGGAGAGGCGGAACGGATGGAGTCTTCTGCATCAGAATCCTCAAAACCAGAAAAAAGCTGAGAGTTTCCCTCTTCATCAGCAGAGGTGCTGGAAACCTCAGAGTCTGAGGCAGACAAAACTTCTGGGGACAATTCCCTTGCCCTCTTAGAAGGAGGTGGCTGAGAGCCCTTGACAAGGGTCGAGAGATCACTAGCCATCTTAATCATCTGCGACTGAGGCATTTGAGGGGAGGCCGGCACCTGCTTTGGAGTAGATTTTCGGCTGGAAGGCCTGCTAGAAAGCCAGAGGGACTCGGGAGGCCTAGCCACCGCAGAAGTGTGAACCGAGGTCGTCGGTCTGGATCTGGTCTCCGGTCGGAGAAAAGAGGCCTCAGAAGCCAGCACCTGCTTAGCAGCTCCGGATCCATCAGAGGCGGCGCTTGGTGGAGGGTCCGAAGACGAAGTGGAAGCCTGCGGTATGGAGGACTCAGAAAAGGTCTCCGCGATGTCTGCTGCTGAACATCCGTGGACTGCAGGGGCAATGAAAGTACCTCACTGACTACCATGGGCGGACAACCAACTTAACGGCGACGTCGTCAGTTAATTTGACCCTAAGCATGTCACATTCCTTATCCTTGTGCTTCTTAGGAACATCTGAAGTCGGGAGACCAGAACACGCCATACCGATGAACTTAGGCCAAACTCCAAAATGCTTGAACAAGATCCTAGCTCTACAGTGAATGGTATGCGGGTTGAAAGAAGCACAAATAACACAATTAGGGACGTCGTGTCAAGGCCCAAACAAGTGATACAATAGGAGTGAAAACCATGGTGCGGAATCTGTTTTCCACAAGCAAGACAGTTATTAACTTTCTCTGACATTCATTAAAGCAAGAAAAGAGGGTCTCCAATGGGGTACTTATCTGAGGATGTCTTCAACTACACAGTCAGAATACAATAAGAAGGTACTCGGCCGACCGGCACTCATGCAAAATGCTTCTGCTTCGGGCCCCGTGGCAAGAAAGACTGAGGAAATGGCATTGGCTGCCTCCCTTTGTACCAGACGTCAGGCTTAAACCAAAGGAAACCGACGTCATATATCAAGGACTTTGGTATTCTGGCCGTCTGTGGGCTACCGGGAGCCGGATAAACCCATTTTGTAAGGACTGCAACAGTAAAACATGATGAAAATCTACAGTTCCTGATAAGAGACCAACTACATCAGGTCTACATGGAAAAGAGGCCAGGGGGAAGGAGGATGGGGGAGGTCGAGGAAGAATGAAAACGGACAACACAGGTGGAACATTATGGTATGAACATAACTTCTTTATCTGATGTTGTAACTTCATTTGTTCCTTGGCATGAGGGGCAGAGTCCCCAGCTACACATAACCCAGGGTGGCCCTTATGAAATGATATTACGAAGCACCGTAGAGCCAAAGGCAGCTCTATTCCTGGAAATAATGTCTAGTTTGTAATAAAGGTATGAGACCTTGACCAAGAGGTAAGCTGCACAGATATCATCAACTGACTTTCTCAGGGAAAAGGCTTGAGAAATCACCATAGATTTCATTGAATGAGCTTTAACATGTCCCAGCCAAAGAAAAAACTTTTGATGAATAAACAAAGGAGATGCAATCTCGGAACCATTTGGCCAGAGTAGTTTAGTAACTGCTGTGCTGTTCCTTATGTCTGAAAAAGATATTAACAGCTGGTCAGATTTCCTAAAAGACTTTGTCATGTCCAGATAAAAACTTAACTGTCTATGAACATTCAGAAGATGCAGTGGGTATTCTCCCTTATTTTGGAAATTGGGAAAGAAAACCGAAGATGAACGGACTGATTTATATTGTCTTCTGTGGCCACTTTAGGTAAAAAGGATGAATTAGCCCATAAGGATCTCTATCCTTATGGAAGATCAAGTAAGGAGGTTTAACACAGAGGGCTTGGGTCTCAGAAACTCTTTTTGCTGATGTAATAGCAACCAAAAAATCTGTTTTCCAGGAGAGAAATTTCAGATCCACTTTAGCTGCTGGTACAAAGGGATTAAGAATCAAGGCTTGTAAAATCAAAGTAAGATCCCAAGAAGTGTCTGGATCCTTGACTGGGGGACAGAGTAAAAAGGTGCCCCCGATGAAAACCTTATATGGTTCAGAAGAAGCTAGAGAAGCAGAGTTTTCCCCAATGTGAAATGGCTGCCAACTGAAACTTCACTATGGAATAACTGGCTCCGTTCTGGAAGAGAAAGGCCAGGAAATCTAAAATCACAGGAACACGAGCTGTAAAAGGCTCTAGCAGGATCGATCAGCTGCTGCTGAGCCCAAATAGAGAACCTTTTCCATTTACTCTTATATATCTTCCTAGTAGATGCTTTGTGAGCTGATATCAGAATCTCTCAGACTGGGGATGAAAGCCTGGAATGTCTAGCCATCACTGGAACTGGAGAAGCCATGCAGTCAATTTTAAATCTTGAAGATTCGGATGAGTCTGTCCTGAGGGGGTGGGACAACAGGTCTGGAAGAGGTTGCAGAGTCCATGGTGGGCAAAGTAGATGAGACCAAAGGAAGGTAAACCAAATCTGGCGAGGCCAGAAAGGAGCAATAAGGATTACTTTGCTCTTCAACCCATGAATGGCGGAAATGCATAGAGTAGACCAGGAGTCCAAGCATGGACTACAGCATCACTAGGGGCTGTTCCTGAGGAAAGATCAAGGCAAAGAACTTGCTGCATTTGTTGTTGAGGGTAGAGGCAGAGAGGTCAAATCAATACTGACCCCACTTGTGGAAGATCATATTTGCCACTGACTGGTTCACAGACCACTCATGAGGCATCAGTATTGTTTTGCTGAGCCTGTCCGCTAGAATGCTGGACTCCCCCAGAATGTGCATTGCAACTAGAAAGCGGTTGGTAAAGATCATCCACTGCCACACTCTCATTGCTTCTTGACACAGTGGGTAAGATCTGATTCCCCCTTGCTTGTTGATGTACCAAACTACAGACATATTATCTGTTTAAATTGCAATGGTCCCACAGGAAGAAAACTGTATAGTGCATGAAATGCTAAAAGAATTGCTGTCATCTACAGGACATTGATATGTAATTTGGTCTCCTGAAACAACCACATTCTTGGACCGTCCATCCCAGAAAATGCCCCCACTTGAACTGGGAGGCGTCCATGGTCAGGGTGGCATTTGGCAAAGGAAGAATGAAGGGACAACCATGGTAGACTTCTGGAGAATGGAGCCATCAAAGAAGAGAGTCCTTGCAAACCCTCAACAGTTTTATAGAGTGAGTCAGAGAATGCTGATGTAATGACCGTTGAACTGATAATGTCCACTGTAGGATTCGGATATGTAAGTGTGCTGTAGGCAGTAGCATTACTGTGGCAGCCATAGACCTAACACTCTTAGAAGTAGTTTCACTGGTGGTCATGAGATTGCTAGGATTTGAGGGACATGAAATCTAAGAGTCAACACCCTGTCTGGAGGTAGAAAAGCCGTAGTTCTGGTTGTGCCCAAATGAACTCCAATAAAGTCTATTAACTGAAAAGGACTGAGCTGTTTTTTGTATGTTTATAGTTACGCCCAGTGTGGGAGATAGTTGTAAAAGGTAATCCCTGGCTTGAATGAGTAGATGCCTTGTTGAAGTGGTTAGGAGCCAGTCGTCAAGATAAGGAAACACATGGAATCCCTTCAGTCTGAGATGAGCTGCAACTACTGCCACGCACTGAATGAACACCCTGGAGGCTGTAGTGAGACCAAACAGAAGCACTCAGAATTGGTAATGACTGGCTCCCAGCCTGAAATGGAGATACCATCTGGAGGACCTCTCCATTTTGATATGGCAATATGCATCCTGCAGGTCTACTGAGCATATTTAGTCATTCATCTTCAAAAAGAGACAGGATTGATTGGATCATGACCAGCATAAATTTTGAGCTTTTTACTGATTTGTTCAGGGATGCTAGATCCAAAATTGGCCTTAGGTCCTCCATTTTCTTTGCAACTAAAAAGAACCTTGAATAGGTGCCCAAACCGGCTTAGTCGGGAGGGACCTCCTGGGTGACTATTATGGAGCAGCTTTGTAATTCCTAGCACTGCTGCCTCCCTATGATTGGGTTGCACAGCTGGAAGGTAATTTTTCAGCTTGGGAAGATTTAAGAAGGGAATAAAGTATCCTCTGTATATGATCTTTTGCACCCAATTATCATTTATGATGGCTATCTAAGTTTCTGGGTGCAAGGATAAGCACCCTTCGACTGCCTCCAGAGACAGACAGTTGGGCAACCCTTCAGGAGCACTGAAAGGGTCTGCCTGAGGAGGAATCCCAAAACCCTTGATTCTGCGGACCCCCTCGGACTCTGGGTGGTGTTTAACATTATAACTGTCCCCCCCAACTCTGGGGAAAATCTCCCTGAGAATCTTGAAAAGGACCTTGAGATTTCCGGAACCACAATTTTTTTCCACCATGCCGATTCCTGGAAAAGGAACTTCATGGAGTGGAAAAACGGATTCCGATGGCAGACACGGTCTTCCCATCCTTCTCACTGCGGGTGTATGTGGCACAAACTTTGGGGCCAAACAGAGATGAACTATCAAAGGGGGGATTGACAAAGGACACCTTGAGAGGTTCCGCAAAGTCACACAGCTGCATCCAGGCATGACACCTAATGGCAATGCCAGAACCAGCCCTAGAGGTGCCTTCAGCCGCATGGGCGATCAGCCTCAAGGATGAATTAGATGTCGACCAGAGAGTGACCATTCTGGAGGAAAAGTCTTGCATCCCTCTTCATACATGGACTCGGGAACCGAGCAAGAGAGTTCATTGATCAGATCCCTCTGTAGCCTGGTAAAATGGGACAAACAATTCAATGCTCATAAAGCAAATGTGGATCAAGGGTAAACCCTTTTGCTGAATCTGTCCGAAGCCCTAGACTCCCTATTAGGGGGATGGACAGTGGAGCTTTCCTGAGCTAGTTCCTTTTTGGTGGCTGCTGCAACAACCATGGCATCTACCGAGATCCTTTTAGCCCAGTGGGATGTGTCCAAGGGAGCACATAGAATCTTGTCACCCCACTTAGATAAGCGCTCTATGGTGTCCGGATCCTTCCATGCTCTGGTGGGAAACAAACTCAATAAGAGTGTCCGCTGGAGGGGACACCCAGGATGTAGATGGGCCGGTGTCGAAGGCCTCCAAGAACACTACCTTCTCTGGATTAGTGCTTTTGAAGGAAAATCCACCCTTCTGGAAGAACATCTCTAGGATGTCTACAAAGAAGACGTCATCAGGTGGATATCTGGGGGGATCCTTCTTCCTCGAAGTCGATGCCTGCAGTGGAAGATTCCTATGGAGAATCCAGATGTCTCCTTTTACACCTCTTCTTCTGAGGGACCTCCTTGGCAGGATGCTGTGGGGAAGTATCAGAAGAAAAATAGGGTTCCACAGTGGGAAGAGGTTAGGAACTTTGCAGCACCAGCTGTCTCAGTGGAAGACAAGAGACCTCAAGGACAGACTCCATGGGGATCCAACCATGGGAGAATCTGAAGTCCCCAAGGATGGGCGAGAACCCTCTCTACCACCTCGAAGGCAGATGGACTGCAAGGATCCAAGAGTCATTCCCTCCAGTGCCAAAAATGGTGGAACAGACTTCTCCCAAACACCTGCCACCCACCGCTCCGAGGGGAGATTCAGAATTGAGCTCTCGAATGCAGAGGCTCCGAGGGGAAGTGATGGCTCCAAAAACCTTGGGCTTGAAGTTAACCCTCCAGACTTGATGTCTAAGCTTTGGCTCCAAGATTCACTAGGCCCCGAACTAATCCGATAAGAGGGCATCAGGGAAACCATCAGACTCGGAGAGGAAACCAATACTGGACCAGACGTCTTGGATCTCGGGGCCACCGGACCTGACAACTCCAAAACAGGAAGATGGATTGGAGAGGGAGTCACGGGACGAAAATGGGAATGTCTGTTCACTCATCCAGAAGGGGGCGGAGCCGGCATTACTCCCATCTGAACCTGCACCTTGAGAAATTGTCTCATCAATCTCTCCACTTCGCACTCAGACAAGCTACAAGTAGACCTGATGGAGTAGGACATAGAAGGTAATCTGGACTCTGGCTTGGGTTAGGCATCCTGAGGAGGAGGGCTTCGAGCTGAAACACCCAACTCCAAGGAGACAATTTACATTACCATATCCGATGACCTGATATCCGAAGTTTTTGGCATCTTTCTCACCGGCACTGAGGAGGAGCACTCAGGAGAGTGCTTTCTGTGTTCTCTGGCCTCCTTGGATTTTCTAACGGGGATACGAGCCCCTAAAGTGGACAGTGTTGAAAGAGTGGAAGGAGGAAGCAAGTCCTTCAATGCCAATTTGCTGTGGCACTCCACAAGGGCATGAGGACTGAACCCCCAAAAATCTCGCTGGAGCTGTGTAGGTGAGGTAGGCCTAGACAGTAAACAAACTCCCTGTGAGCATCAGACAAGGCAATCTTGTGCCCACAGGAAATGCATGTTTAAACCCCAACAGTTTATTGAGCTTCTCAGCCATGATAATCCAGCTAGAGACAGGGGAAAGAGAAGACACTGAAAGTAGGGATAGAGTGAGAAAGAAACCTGTAACGTGGAAGAAAGGTACAGTTGTGTACACTTACGATAAATGTAGATGTTTGAGTGTATTCACTGTTGCAGTCATTACAATTGGGTTATCTGCTTGCAGTTATAGCCCTCAGTCGGCCGGATTAACAAAGTCTTGGGTCCTGTGTCGGTTGCTGTCCCTTCTTCCATGACATCAGATCGTCAGGGGTATAAAACATGCAGCTGATGCCATTACATCAGTTTTTCTTGCCCCAGATGTCAGATGCCCCCCTAATGGGAAGCAATTAAATATAAAAGTACAATGATATACCTCCAACAAAAAAGAAAATACACCAAAAAGCTTTTAAGCAGAGTAAAGGAAAGTAGAGGTATAACCAAAAGAAGTTAGGGGGCTGGAGGTAGGGTAACTAGGACTGCAACAGCGAATACACTTGAACATCTACATTTCTGGTAAGTGTACACAACTGTACTATGATCTTCATGTTTCACTGTTGCAGTCATTACATTTGGATAGATTCCCAAAGCTATGGTTGGGAGGAGGAATTTAAATAGCATTAGGACTAGCTATAAGGCCCTGCAAGACTGCAGTGGCAAAGCCAGCTCTGGATTTAGAGAAAATTGGCAAATAATAATGCTTGGTGAAGGTATGTACAGAACTCCAGGTAGCAGCTTCTAGGATGTCCCTGGTAGGTATGCCTCTGAGAAAGGCTGTAGAGGTAGATGCAGCCCTGGTGGAGTGAGGTCTGATCCCCTGGGGATAGGTTTTCCATGGTGCTTATAGCAGAAATGAATGCAATGGCCTATCCATTTGGAAATGATTTGCTTTGAAATAGCCTTCCCCTCTGCCCCTGCAGCAAATGTCACCAGCAGTTGTTCAGATTTCCTTTGAATAGTCCTGTCCAAGTAGAATCTAAGTTGTCTGTGCACATCTAAGGAATGCAGTATCCATTCCCCTTTGTTCTGTGGATTGGGAAAGAAGGTTGGCAAATGAATGGACTGATTAAGAGCCACACTGGATACCACCTTGGGCATGAAGGATGGATTGGTTCTGACAAGACACTCTGTCCGCATGAAAGATGATGAAAGGCTCCACTGCCATAAGGGCCTGTAATTCAGATACCCTTCTAGCTGAAGTGATTGCTAAAAGGAAAGCTGTGTTCCAAGAAAGAAATTTTACGTCTGCAGTAGCAGCTGGCTCGAAAGGAGGTAGAGTGAGTTTCTCCAAAACAAAGTTAAGGTCCCAGGCTGGGGTTGGAGCTCTCCTGGGTGGTCTCAAATTTTTGGCCCCTCTGAGGAACTGCTTGAGCAATGGATGAGAGAAGAAGTGAGGTTCTGTGTTATAATGAGCTGAAATGGCTGAGGCGTGGATTTTAATGGAGGAAAAAGACAGGCCCTTGTGAAGCATTTCAATTAAGTATTGTAAAATCTGAGGTAAATTGGGCGCTACTGTGCTCATCCCTTGAGATTGGTTCCAGGCACAGAATGTTTTCCATTTTTCTGCATAAGATTTTCTAGTACTAGGCCTCCTTGCCTCTAAAATATCCGTCACAGGTTTACTGAGGGATGGTAAAGGAGAGGTTAGGTAATTAGCCAGGCTGCAAAGTTCAGTGTTAGAAGCTGAGGGTGCAGAACCTGGTTCTCCTGCTGGGACAACAGGGAAGGAGTCTGAGGCAGGTGACATGGGGATAGCCGTGACACACTGCGCAGGAGTAGGTACCAGTGTTGGCGTGGCCAGTCTGGAGCAATAAAATCATCCTTGGTTTGTCGTGTTTGATTTTTAGTAGTACTTTGGAGAGCAGAAGCAGAGGGGGGGAAGGCATAGACTGATAGGTTTTTCCAGCTGAAGGACAGAGCATCCACTTTCCAGACTCATTTGTGGGGAGTCCTTGTGCAAATTTTGTCCAATTGGTAGTTCTGGGGAGAGGCAAATAGGTCTGTACCTGGGCTCCCCCATTTGCTTGTCAACATGTTGAAAATCCTTGGTTCCAGTTTCCACTCATGTGGGTCCATGAGGTTTCTGCTTAGTCAGTCTGCCAGTGTATTTAATTTTCCTGTCAGGAATTGAGCTTGAAGGCGCACTTGATAGCTCAAGGCTGTGTTTCACAATACCATGGCTAGTCTGCAGAGGGGGTATAAATGTGTACCCCCCTGCTTATGTTCCACATAACAGTGGTGTTGGCTGTCTTTACCATTAGTTGTCCTGGAAGAATGTGGTCCTTGAAGGCTGTCAGAGCATTCTGTATAGCTAACATTTCTTTTTGATTGATATGCAGGTGCATTTGACTTGGGTTCCATTTACCCTGAATGCACTTCCCTGCCAGGTGAGCCCCCCCCCCCCCATGCATAGTCTGAGGTGTCTGTTGTTAGGGTTTGGGCGGCAGGGGTGGTGTGAAAGGTAGTCCCTTGTTTTGGTGGCAGGACTCTGCCCACCAAAGGAACTCTAGGCGTAGGCAAGGTATGATAGGAATCATTGCTTCTAGATCCTGATAATGTTGACACCATACGCTTTTTAGATACCACTGTAGTTTCCTCTTATGCAGCCTTGCATATGGAATTAGAAGAATGAGGAGGCCATGAACCCCAAGGCTTGCAGTATTTGTCTTGCAGACAGCAGGGTTTTTGTGGCCACTTGTGTGAAGCAGGTTGTCAAATTAATTTGTTTCTCTGGTGTGAGGTAAGCCATCTGGGAAGTTGTATTCAAGCTTGCTCCCAGGAATATAATTTGTTGACAGGGTACCAGGTGAGATTTCTTTCCATTTATGGTGTACCCCAAACAGGTCAGAACCCTTTGTACAAAGGACAGATGATCCAAAAGTATGTCCTGGCTTTCTGCATGAATTAGACAATCGTCCAGGTATGGGTATATTTGAATATTTCTTTACCTGCAAAATGCAATAACTGGAGCTAGGCACTTTGTGAATACCCTGGGCGCAGTAGATAAGCCAAAAGGCAGTGCAGAGAACTGATAGTGTGTGTAGCCTGCTTTAAAGCGAAGGTATCTTCTGCAAGATTCCCTGATTGGGATGTGCAGGTATGCTTCTTTTAAATCTAGTGTTGCAAACCAGGCATCTTTGCCTAGCATAGGAAGCAACTGGTGAAGAGTCAGCATCTTGAATTTTGGAATCTCCAAAAAGGTGTTTAGAGTAGACAGGTCCAGGATAGCATGTCATGAATTGTCTTTTCTGGGTACCAGGAAAAGTCTTGAGTAGAAACCTTGTCCCTTTTCCTCTTCTGGTACCAACTGAAAT